>NW_028227264.1:46602500-46777500 GCF_978045245.1 Mus caroli
GGACATTTCTTTACTGGGCCATGGGAGCTGGAAACTGTTGCTGATGATGTAGCTTAGGGAGTCTGGAAACTGCTCCTAACCCATTGTCCTTGCATTCAGCAAGGGGACTGGGCAACTTCTGAAGTCTGGACTAGCCTGCACTTGCCCATTCCTAAACTGCCAATGTGCAGGCTGTTATGGAGTCAGCCTAGTCTTTCAAATATAGAGTAGGATAGGTAGAATCAGAGCAGAATGTTAAACCAAGAAATTGAGCAACATGACAACGTTTTCATAAAGTTAAAAAAATTTTATAAGGAAAAAA
Source organism: Mus caroli (assembly GCF_978045245.1). NCBI lineage: Eukaryota > Metazoa > Chordata > Mammalia > Rodentia > Muridae > Mus > Mus caroli. The sequence goes on from NW_028227264.1 coordinate 46,602,802, forward strand.
ATATAAAGATTTGGTGACATCACTAGGGAAAGTATATATATATATTGTTTCTAATATTTATCTAGGAAGGAAACTAATGAAAACTCAGTGATATATTCATAATGCTTTAATAAAATATAAAATAACCAGAAAGTATCCAGTAACAAATATTAGACATGTGATGGCATTATAGTAGTCAAAATATTAATGTTGGCATTTCTTTTGTCTAACTTGAAAAATAACATTTTATCTTCAAGAACTAATCTGATATGAAATCCATCACTAGCATCATCTTCTCATATTTTAATCTACAGAGGACTTTGTTAGCCAGACTCAGTATGGTTATAGGAAATTAGAAATCAAGAACAATATGTAGAAGGAAATGCAAATATATTATATGGAACAAGTTGAATTATACATATGTTAACTAATTTAAGATATTAGAAGCATACAATGTTAAAGACATACCATGATTTAAAAAAAATATATGAGTATATACATGTAAATAACTTTTACTCATGTACAAATGTAATCTCTGATATGAGTTAAATATTGTATATTTAATATATATTCAGTAGTATTATAGGTAGATCATAAATTAGTTCTAGTTTTAGTTTTTGGTGAACTTATATACTTATTTGCAACATGAATATATTAAATTAAAGTCACATCAGAAGTAGAGAAGTTTCCTCTCCGTGATTTCCTCACCAACTCTTGCTGTATGATTTCTTTTTTTTTTTTAAATTAATCATTCCATTTGTTTATATCTCCAATGATATCCCACTTCCCAGTTTCTCTCCACAACCCCTCCCCCCTCCATCCCACATCTGCCCTCTCCTATCTCCCCTTTGCCTCTCTGAGGGTGCTCCTACCACCACCCACCCTCTCCCATCCCACTGTTTTCAGCATCCCCCTAAGCGGGGGAATGAAACAGCTGCAGGAAAAAGGGCCACCGCTCCAATTGAGGTCAGACAAATACATACTCTGCTACATATGTATCTGGAGCCAAAGATCCCTCCCTCTATGTACACTCCTTGGTTTGTGTTCTAATCTCTGAGAGCACTAGGTAGTCGGGAGAGCTGATTTTGTTTATCCAATGGGATAGCAATCAGACTCTGCTCCTGCAGTCTTTCTACCAGCTACCCCACTGGAGTTCCTAACCTCAGTCTGAAGGTTGACTCGAAGCATCTACATCTACACTGGTCAGTTTCTGGCCAAACCTTCCAAGGAACAGACACACAAGGTTTCTTTCAGCAAGAACTTCTTGACACCAGTAGCAGTGTCAGGTTTGGTGTCTGCAGAACAAATGGATCCCCAGGTGGGGCAGTGCCCAGATGGTCCTTCCTTCAGTCTCTGCTCCATTTTTGTCCTTATTTTTCATTTGGACAGGAACATTTCTGGGTTAAAACTTTGAAATGGGTGGGTAGGCTCATCCCTCAACCAGGGATTGTGCCTATCTACTGGAGGTGGTATCTACAGGTTCCATTTCCACTTCTCTGTGGATTTTGACTAAAGTCATCTCTATTGGGTCCTAGAAACCTCTCATTTCCCTGGAGTCTGGGACCTTCCAGCAGCTACCCTAGTTCCTACTACATATTTATTTATTCAAATTCCTGAACCTCTGTACCTCTCTCCTATACCCCCAATACTTGATACCATCCCACTTGTTTCTTTCCCCTCCTATCTCCCTCCCAATACATCCTCCTTCTACCTCCCTTGACCATCCTGTTCCCCTCTGCCCCCCTCAATGCAAGATGATGCATCCACACCCTAGTCTTCCTTCTTAAGTACCATATGGTCTATGGGTTGTGTCATGGGCATTGTGAAGTTTTGGGTTAATATGCACTTATCAGGGAGTACATAACATGTGCATACTTTTGTGTCTGGATTACCTCACTCAGGTTGATATTTTCTAGTTCCATCCATTTGCCTGCAAATTTCTTTTTCTTTTTTTTAATTTTAATATTTTTATTACATATTTTCCTCAATTACATTTCCAATGCTATCCCAAAATTCCCCCATACCCCCCCCCACTTCCCTACCCACCCATTCCCATTCTTTTGGCCCTGGCATTCCCCTATATTGGGGCATATAAAGTTTGCAAGTCCAATGGGCCTCTCTTTCCAGTGATGGCCGACTAGGCCATCTTTCAATACATATGCAGCTAGAGACAAGAGCTCCGGGGTACTGGTTAGTTCACATGTTGTTCCAACTATAGGGTTGCAGTTTCCTTTAGCTCCTTGGGTACTTTCTCTAGCTTCTCCATTGGGAGCCCTGTGATACATCCAATAGCTGACTGTGAGCATCCACTTTTGTGTTTGCTAAGCCCCGGCATAGTCTCACAAGAGACAGCTATATTTGGGTCCTTTCAGCAAAATCTTGCTAGTGTATGCAATGGTGTCAGCGTTTGGAAGCTGATTATGGGATGGATCCCTGGATATGGCAGTCTCTAGGTGGTCCATCCTTTCATCACAGCTCCAAACTTTGTCTCTGTAACTCCTTCCATGGGTGTTTTGTTCCCAATTCTAAGAAGGGGCATATTGTCCACACTTTGGTCTTCATTCTTCTTGAGTTTCATGCGTTTAGCAAATTTCATGAAATCATTGTTTTTATTAACTGAGTCATTCTCCATTGTGCAAATGTACCATATTTTCTTTATCCAATCTTCTGTGGAGGGACATCAGGGTTGTTTCCAGCTTCTGGCTATTATAAATAAGGCTGTTATAAACATAGTGGAGGATGTATCATGGTTATATATTCAAGAATCTTTTGGGTATATGCCCAGGAGTGGTATAGCTGGGTTTTCAGGTCCAATTTTCTCAGGAACTACCAGATTGATTGCCAAAGTAGTTTTACCAGCTTCAGTCACACCAACAATAGGGAGGAGTGTTTCTCCACATCCTTGCCAACATATGCTGTCACCTATGTTTTTTATCTTAGCCATTCTGATTGGAGTGAAGTGGAATCTCAGGGACAGTTTGATTTGCAATTCCCTGATGACTAAGGATTTTGAACATTTCTTTAAATGCTACTCAGCCATTCAAGATTTCTCAGTTGAGAATTCTTTTAGCTTTGCTCTCCATTATTATTATTATTATTATTATTATTATTATTATTATTATTATTTATTATCTTCATTTACATTTCAAATGCTATCCCAAAAGTCCCCCATACCCTCCCCCCACTCCCCTACCTACCCACTCCCACTTCTTGGCCCTGGTGTTCCCCTGTACTGAGGAATATAAAGTTTGTAAGTCCAATGGGCCTCTCTTTCCACTGATGGACAACTAGGCCACCTTCTGATACATATACATCTAGAGACATGAGCTCCGGGGGGTGTCCCCCATTTTTTAATAAGGTTATTTAGTTCTCAGGAATCTACCTTCTTGAGTTCTGCATATTTGAGATATTAGCCTTCTGTCTGGTATATGGTTGGTAAAGATTTTTTCCCAATCTGCAGGTTGTCATTTTGTCCTATTGGCAGTATCCTTTGCTTTATAGAAATTTTTCAATTTTATGAGGTCCCATTTGTTGATTGTTTTTCTTAGTGCATAAGACATTGGTGTTCTGTTCTGAAAAATTTTGTCCTGTGCCCAAGTGTTCTAGGCTCTTCCTCGCCTTCTCTTCTGTTAGATTCAGTGTATCTGGTTTTATGTGGAAGTCTTTGATTCACTTTTACTTGAGCTTTGTATAGGAAGATAAAAATCAATCAGCAAGCATTATTCTACCTGCTGACATCCAGTTGAACCAGCACCATTTGTAAAATATGCTGTCTTTTTCCCACTGGATGGTTTTAGTTTCTTTGTCAAACATCAGGTGACCATAGCTGTTTGGGTTCACTGCTGGGTCTTAAATTCTGTTCCATTGATATACCTGTCTGTCTCTATACCAACACCATGCAATTTTTATCGCATTGCTCTATATTACAGCTTGAGATTCCTTCAGAAGATCTTTTATTGTTGAATATATTTTTGATATCCTGGTTTTTTTTTGATATTCCAAATAAATTTGAGAATTATTCTTTCTAACTCTATAAAGAATTTATTTGGAATTTTGATGGGGATTTCATTGAATCTATAGATTACTTTTGGTAAGATGGCCATTATTTTTAATATATTTGTCTTGCCAATCCATGAGCATGGTAAATCATTCCATCTTTTGAAGTCTTCTTTGATTTCTTTTTTCAGGGACTTGAAGTCCTTGCCATACAGATCTTTCACTTGCTTGGTTAGAATCACAAGAAGATATTTTATATTATTTGTGAGTATTATATTTTTGTTGTTTCCCTATTTTCTTTCTCAGCCCATTTATTCTTTGAGTATAGGAAAACTATTGATTTGATATAATGAATTTTGTATCCAGTCACTTTGCTAAAGTTGTTTATCACCTGTAGGAGCTCCCTGGTAGAATTTTTGGAGTTTTTATGCATACTATCATATCATCTGCAGATATATTGACTTGTTCCTCTCCAAATGTATTGCTTTGATCTCCTTTTGTTGTCTAATTGTTCCGACGAGCACTTTAAGTACTATATTAAATAGGTAAGGAGGGAGTGTGTAGTCTTTTTGCTCCCTGCTTTTAATGGGATTTCTTATTTTGTCAGACCTTCAAAGAAGACCTAATACCAATACTTCTCAAACCATTCCAGAAAATAGAAACAGAAGGAACACCACCCTATTCTTTCTATGAAGCCACAGTTATACTGATACCTAAACCACAGAAAGAACCAACAAAGAAAGAACCAATAAAGAAAGAGAACTTCAGACCGATTACTCTTATGAATATTGATGAAAAAATACTCAATAAAATTCTTGTAAACTGAATTCAAGAATACATCAAAATGATCATTCACCATGATCAAGTAAGCTTTATCTCAGGAATGCAGAGATGGTTCAATATATGGAAATTCTTCGATGTAATCCACAATATAAACAAATTCAAAGAGTAAAACCACATGGTCATCTCATTAGATACCTTTGACAAAGTAAAACACCTCCTCATATTAAAAATATTGGAGAGATCAGGAATTCAAGGCTTATACCTAATAAAATAAAAGCAATATACAGCAAACCAAGAGCCAGTATCAAACTAAATAGACAGAAACTCAAAACTGTGTGATTTCTTATTGGTGCGGATTTCGGGTGAGTTGAGATGGAATCTAAATACAGTTTTCACTTGCATTTGCATGATATCTGTATATTTTCAACAATTAATGAAGCAAAGAGATACCCTAAGTATGTTTTAAAATGAGAACAAGTATTTTTTCTGAGGAAAAAAATTAGCATTCAGAATGCATAACTGGAAAAGAAAAAGAATCACTAAACATTCATCCAATCATTATTTTTCTCATTGGGGTGAACATGCACGGTCTCAGGATGACTAAATATCTAAGGATGTAGACTTAACCTTTTTATTTCTGAGCCAAAGGTTCTGGTCTTCAAATGGAGAGATGGGTTGGAATCCCACATCTAATGCATCCTCATCATTTTCTGTATCTTATGATATACCCTTTCTTGGTGTGATTTAACTTTTGAGCATGTTAATACATTTGCCAATTAAATAAAGGCTCCTTATTTTGTACTAGCATCTAAAATTGTGACTAAAACAAAACATTTGTGTAAGAAATTCTAATGTACTGAAGTTTATAACAATGCAAAGGATCATTCAAAGACTGTATGTCAGCTAAGTGAGTCATACTCTCAAGCCAATAAAGAATAAAACATTTACTCTTTAAAAACCTATTCTGTACAGGATGCTTAAAATTCTGACACTTAGCCTACTTCAAAACTACCCAGGTCATAAAATTCTAATGTTACAAAGTAAGGGAAGCTCATCTTTAATGAATAGATGTCAATAGATTAGCATTTTAAGTAGGGGATGACAACATGATTGCAATAAACATCTGTAAAATAATTGCTTTCCATCTACATTAATTTGCTAAATGACTGCCCTGCAAATAGCCCCAAACCATGAATAAAAAATTCAGAAATCATTAGTAAATTAGATCTTGGTTACCTGATGTACAAAAAAAAATGAAAGAAAAAATAAATTAAGTGTGTTGATGCATAACCGACATTACTAGACTATAATGAGCATGTACAGGTTAGTAGGAATTGAGGTACTTTTGTGTCCAAGGAGAATTTCAGAGAATGAGTGCATGCTGTTTTTAGTGCTACTGCTGGCTATTTAAAAAGAGATTGATGTGTATCACTGTGCTGTAAAAGAATACTTTCCATGCTGTGTCACAGTAGTTACCTTAGAGTTTCTGCCTATGGATATGAGTTTATATATCAAGACTGGTGCACTGTACTGACTTTTTACAGGCACCCCAGCTACTTTAACTACCTTGCTGAGAAATTGATATCAAAATGGGGAAAATGAAAACTGTCAGAGACAGAATAAACAAATAACTGTATGCTCTATTTCTATGGAGCACTAGTGCCTAAAAAACTTTTAAAAAGCCAGAAGATATTCAAACAAAATTTGTAAAAAAGAAAAAAAAAACCTGCTTGCTTTTAAAGGGGTAATTTTATTAAAATTTCATTATATTCAAAGGGAGTTTAGTTGTTATTAATTTCATTTCCTATTTAATTAATTGAGGCCCTGCACTAAGAGTTTATTTTTTAATTATGTTTAAAAGTTAGATTTAATTAAAAACTTGGTCAAAGTATTGAGTGGACATTTTCAGCATTTCTTAGTGTGTTTTGCAATGATCAGAGGACAGAGAGTGACTCAAAGATCACATACCACTCAGGAAACCTCACGCAAGAAATTTATTTATTGGGCGATGAATACATGAACAGTGGCTTCTGTGCTGGAATAAGAGTAGGGACAAGGAAATGGAGAGAGAGAGAGTGATGGGGGAGAGAGGGAGACAGGGAAAAAGGGAGGGAGATAGGAAAGGAGAGAGAGATGAGAGAGAGAGAGAGAGAGAGAGAGAGAGAGAGAGAGAGAGAGAGAGAGAAAGAGAGTAGGCTGTGATGGTGGCATAGACTTTAAGGTTGATGGAGCATGCACATAGTGGTGATGTGGAAATATTTTGCATTGACCTTTTGCAATTACATGTCATATAGGCCTTTATTGATGATATAATATTGGCTTTGATTCATTAGTGGTGGGAGGAATCTGGTTCTGGAATATAAATAGTTCCTAACATCCATATCGCTTATTCATAATATAAAGCAAAGAAGGTATGATTTAAAGAACTGTACACTTTAGACTACTTTCCACTTTCTGGACACATCAGCATCTTTAGGCACCTAAGAAAGCTAGAATGGCATGAAATCCAGGCTCTGTACTTGCTGTTCAGGCTCTACAGGAATATCTGGGGCTAAGAAAATGTATACTGCATTAGGTAGTCTTTATTCTTCAACTGATTGGAAATCTTTATAATACGTATATATTGGGGAGAGAAATTACAATTAATAAGTTTAAGGGAAGTTTTTGTCTTAGGTATATATTTGTAGCTTTTAGGCTTATGGTCCCTGTAGATGGGAGGAGCATGCTCAAGAACAGGGAAAGATCTAGAGAGAGATCCCATTCTCAGGAATAAGCAGAGTAGGCAGGTGGGGAAGGAGGCCATTGATTGAGATTACTTATTGAGAAGTCGATTTGACCTTGGAGAAGTGAATTCTAGTAAATTCCCTGAAGTTTACACAAAGATTTTTATGTTCACAAGAAGAGAAAATTTTTAGATATGTTAGCCTTACCAGATTATAGAAAAGGAATATAATCATACCTTTGAGTCACACAATATATTTTTGTGTCCTTTGGGAAACAAAAATAATTCTTGGTTAATAGAATTAACAGTCTTTTTAGAGGGTCAGATAAATTGATTGGACAAAGTTGTTTTTAGCATAATGAAAAGTACTTTTAAGTGTATATTTAAAAAAAAAATCCAAAACAATTTTAAAACCTTGAGCGGGTAAGTATAGTAATAGTTGTCAATGATTACCAGAGTTAGATTAATAGCTTATCAGAATTCCACTGATGAATGTTACAACTCTGAAATTTTTAAGTCTTAATGTAATACTACCATAGCAAGTGAAAGAAATCTGAACCTGGTTGTTGCTGTTAACCTGACAAATCTATCATCAGCCAAGTCATCAAGTTCTTAGAGATCTGAGAAAGAAGGAAATGCAGACCAAACACCTTCTGAATCTATTAAAAATTAGGAAGAGTTACGAATTACCTGGACAATCACCCTTGGATTCTCTGTGGAAATATTGATTCTGTGAAGGGCAGAGATCCAAAGGCATTGGTCTTTGGTATCCAGGCCCAGAAAATCCAAATAACATTTTTTTGTGAACTTGGATGATCAGTCTACCTTGTCTAGGCAAAGCAGGCAATTAACGTGACAGTGACAGTTTGAAAAGGGTTCAGCAGTAAGTGAAGATTGGAGGGTCATTATTTATTAGGTATATCTAAACTAAAGAATCTCTGCTTGATTAATATTATTTGTTTTAGTCTTTATTTTGAAAGCATATAGAGGATGCTAAATAAAGCTTATTCCTATAATTAATTATATTAGTATTTAGCATGACTAGTAGTACAGTTCTGACCTAGTAGTATGAAATACTTATCCTGAACTGGAAATTCCTATAACCAGTCGAGGCTCCTAGTAGTGGGACAGGGTCATCAACCCAGAGATAAAACTTCAACCTGCAATCTCAGCCAATGGTGGAATAGAATTTGTTCAAGTGACAAGCATATAACTGGTCCAATTTGTATGCTACATATCACAAGAGAGAGGTCATGCTAGACACTGTCTGGATAGCCAGGAATCAGAGGCAGGAAAGATTGGACACTATGGTAGAAGCATAAAGGACTAGCAATAAAATGAATAAAATAAAATAAATAAAAATAAACAAAAAACTGAATGAAATGAACCATAATGATTTCTAGAAACCTCATAGATTAGTGCCTAGTCCAATTGTCATTAGAAAAGTGTTGTGTTGGTTTGAATAGGTATGGCCTCCATAAACTCATATGTTTAAATACTTGGTCCTATTATTAGGAGATATGACCTTGTTGGAATAGATGTAATCTTGTTAGAGGAAGTATGTCACTGTAGGGACAGGTTTTGGCATCATCTATGCTCAAGCTATATTCATTGCCAGTCTCCTTCTGCTGTCCATGGATGTAAAACCTTCTCTAGTACCATGTCTGTCTGCATGCCACCATGCTTCTCTTCATGATGATAATGGACTAAATCTTTGAAACTATAAGACATCCCTACTTAAATGTTTTCTTTTAAAGAGTTGTCATGGTCATGGGGCTTCTTCACAGCAATGAAATCCTAAACTAAGACAAAAGTCATCCAACAACCAATGGGAACAGATACAGAAATGCACAGCCAAATGTGAGTTCCCAGTCAAAGACTGGGAATAAGAATTATAGGAGCTAGAGGGGCCTAGGACAACATGAAAACATTGTAAAAGTAATTTTTATTCTCCTGTTATAATTGCCATCTCTGAGGCTTACTGTCTCAATCTGCAAAGCTGGACCTAGTCCTGAAAATATCTAGCCTCTGTACAGTTAGCTAGGCCTAAACTGTTTTTGGCATTAGAGCCTTATTACTAAATAAGCTCACACTTTCTAACTCTTTCTGAACTCTGGTTGGCTGGCTTGTTCAAGTTTGCTCTTCTGGCTCAATCTCCTCTCCAAGTGAACTAATTCAGTCTGGTTTCTGACTCAGCCACTGACTGAACTGTTCTTGTCCTTATACTAAGATTGCCCATAAGTTCTAATATTGTGTTTCCTCATTGTCTAGCTCATTCTATCTTCATCTCTTTCTAACTTCTCTCTCTGAGAACTGTCTCTCTATAATTGTTCTAGTAAAAGTGCATTTCTCCTATCCACTTTCTGTTCTGTGTTCTTTTTTTTTTAAGGGTATATAAATCATAGTTTTTATTTCTGTTACAATCAATGATTTGAAAATAATTATTTCTGCTGGGTGTTGTAGTTCACACCTTTTTTATTTGATATTTTCTTCATTTACATTTCAAATGCTATCCCCTTTTTCTAGTTTCCTCTCTGAAAATTCCCTCTCCTCTATCCCATCCCCCTGCTCCCAACCCACCTACTCCCACTTCTTGGCTCTGACATTCCCCTATACTGGGGCATAGAATCTTTGCAAGACCAAACAAGGGCCTCTCCTCCCACTGATAGCCTCTTTCCACTATATTCTGTTTAGAGTTGGCCATATCTTATCATGCTAAAACCTTCTCTGATTCTTCACTTTGTTATTCAATAAGAGGTCACTATCAAACATGGGTACTTCCTTCCATAAACTAAATTTACTCCATTGTGTAAATGTACCATATTTTCTATATTCATTCCTCTGTTGAGGAACATCTGGGATCTTTCCAGCTTCTGGCTATTATAAATAAGGCTGCTATGAACATAGTGACACATATGTTCTTATTACCAGTTGGAACATCTTCTAGATATATGCTTAGGAGAGGTATTGCTGGATCCTCCAGTAGTACTATGTCCAATTTTCTGGGGAACTGCCATACTGATTTCCAGAGTGGTTGTACAAGCTTGAAATCCCACCAACAATGGAGGAGTGTTCCTCTTCCTATATATCCTCACCAGCATCTGCTGTCACCTGAATTTTTGATCCTTGCCATTCTGACTGGTGTGAGGTGGAATCTCAGGGTTGTTTTGATTTGCATTTCCCTTATGATTAAGGATGGTGAACATTTTTTTCAGCTGCTTCTCAGCCATTCGATATTCCTCCATTGAGAATTCTTTGTTTAGCTCTGTGCCCCATTTTCTAATGGGGTCATTTGGTCTTCTAGAGTCCATCTTTTTGTGTTCTTTATATATATTGGATATTAGTCCCCTATCTCATTTAGGGTTGGTAAAGATCCTTTCCACCCTGTTGGTGGCCTTTTTGTCTTATTAAAAGTGTCTTTTGCCTTACAGAAACTTTGCAATTTTATTAGGTCCCATTTGTCAATTCTCAATCTTACCAGACAAGCCATTGCTGTTCTATTCACAAATTTTTCCCCTGTGCCCATATCTTCCAGGCTTTTCCCCACTTTTCCTCTATAAGTTTCAGTGTCTCCTGGTTTTATGTAGAGTTCCTTAATCCACTTAGATTTGACCTTAGTACAAGGGGATAAGAATAGATCAATTCGCATTCTTCTACATGACAACCGCCATTTGTGCCAGCACCATCTGTTGAAAATGCTGTCTTTTTCCCAGTGGATGATTTTAGATCCCTTGTCAAAGATCAAGTGACCTTAGGTGTGTGGGTTAATTTCTGGATCTTCAATGCTATTTCATTGGTCTACCTGTCTGTTGCTATACCAGTACCATGCAGGTTTTTTCACATTTGCTCTGTAGTACAGCTTTAGGTCAGGCATGGTGATTCTACCAGAATTTCTTTTATCATTGAGAAGAGTTTTTGCTATCCCAGGTTTTTTGTTATTCCAGATGAATTTGCAAATTGCCCTTTCTATTTCATTGACTATCATTTGGGATTAAAAGGAAAAGGATGTGCCAAATGCTGAGCCACACCACAATTAGAATTAGTTTTTGTTTTTGTTTTTTTGTTTTTTTGGTTTTTTTTTTACAGTAAATAACATATTCTTGGTATTCAGAGTGTGATGAAATATCCAGATACATAGGCCACATAATCAATTAAGCAGAGCTCATAGGGGTTTACAAAAACTCAAGTGACAAACACAGGCCCTGTATGGGTAGGTCCTAGGTCCTCTGCACATATCTTGTGTTTGTGTAGCTTGGGATCCTTGCAGGACTTCCAACAATGAGGGTATGGGTTGTCTCTGACACTTTTGCCTGTACATGGGACTGTTTTTATCCTACTGGATTGCTATGTCCAGATGGCACATGAGGGTTTATACCTAATTTTATTGTATCTTGTTAGGCTATGTTTGGTTCATATCCCTGGGATGCCATGTGTTTTTCTTTATAAGGGAAAGTAAAGGATGTAATCTGAGGTATGAAGATAGGGGACAATTACAGAGGTGAAACAAACTGAAGGAAGTGAAAAGAGGAGAAACTGTGGTCAAGTATAATATATGAGGGAATACTAATTCTGAATAAATAAATGATAAACAAACAAACAAACAAACATTTCCACCTATTCCTTACTCAGTTCACATTTATCAAAATTTCGACTCAATTTTAATGTCTCTTTATTGTAACCATTTCATGGACCCTGCTTACAATTTAATTAAGACATGGAGATTTCTGTATAGTTTAAAGCTGCTTGCCTTTTGCTGGAGCAGTTTCTTAGCTATCTAACTTAACTTTGGCTTACCCAGCATTCTGTCTCCCTTTGTGGTTCTAGCTGTGTGCTTACAGCTCCCTCTGTCTCTGTTCTGTTCCCTTGTGTTTATTGTATTTCTGTAGCCTCTGTCTCTCTGTCTTTCTGTCTCTCTGTCTCTCTGTCTCTCTGTCTCTCTCTGAAAGTCTCACCTTCATACTTCCTGCCTTAGCTCTAGTCACCAGTTCATTATCACATAGAAGAAACATTCAACTGTGAACTGAGAAAAAAATCACAATCTGTACCTTAGGGTTGTATTTAGGCAGTTAGGTCCATCTGGCCATCTTTTGGATAGATGAGGAAGAACTAGCATTACATATAGAAAACTGGTGATGTGCCTTAGAAATGACAATCACAACATTCCATAAGCACTTGCCATTTGCCAGTCTATCAAGATTACATCTATTCTAACAAAGTCATATCTCCTAGTGCTGGGGCCAAGTATTTAAATATATGAGTTTATGGGGTCATACCTTTACAAACCAACACAACACTTTTCTAATGACAGTTGAACTAGGCACTGATCTATGAGATCAGAACACCAGGAAAAATACACTTACTGAAAGAAATTGCCCACTGAGTACTCTGATTTATGCTGAGAAAGAAAGGAGATCTTGAATCAAGAATGCCTTTAATAGTTTCCCTTCTCTTTAGAAAAATACGTAAAAATGGTTTGCTCAACCCAACACCAATATAGAGAGCACTTACTACAGATTTGGAAGTTGGTCTCATTACTTCTTAAACTAATAGAACTGCAGGAGCATTGTTTACATGACAGCAATGGAAAAATTGAATAATTACAAGGTCTTAGTGGTTTTCCAAGTTTCAAGAAAACTTGTTGGCCATATACCATATGCTAGTCTCAGTTTCTCTAACAGTGTAAGAAACTAACATCAACAAGAAATTATGACTGTCAGTTCTAAATCAAATCCCAAATCCTAATGAGACTACATAATATTAGAGACAACAGAATGATGGGACATTTGCCATGAAAGTGCTAGACATAGAATAAACAAGTACAAGAATGAGACAAGGTATTTTGCAGGCGAGGACACTAGAGATCAAAATTACCACGTTCCCTTTGGGGAAAAGATGATGCCACCAAAACTAGGTGTCAATCATGGGGCTGTTTTATTTTATGGTGTCTTCAAATTTTAGTTGTATTCTGGTTTGATGTTTTCTTTCTAGGCCCCCATTTCCTCATTTGGAAATAAGACTATTTATTCTGTGCAACTGTATATCAGTAATGTGACGGAGGAATGCTTTTATAGAAGAGTGCAGTTAAGAAGGTGAGACTCAGAAGAGACTTTAAACCTTGTTGTTGTTTTAAAGTTAAAACTATTGAAACTTTCAGCAGTTTTAAAAACAGACTAGTTAGTTTTTCTGTTAAGAGGAGGTATGTAGCTCTGAGGCCAGGAATAAAATGATAAGATTTAAAGTGGTATATTTGCATCTCAAGGGGACTTGGGCAGAATGTGCCAGTCAGTCTTCAGAAGGTACTTGACTAGACCTAGAATCATCTAGTTGATATCCTTCAGAGTGTATATGTGAGGACAAGTCTAGAGAAATGCAGCTAAGGACAGGATGATGCACTAGAAATGTGTTCCTGTGTTCTGAACTCCATAAAATGAAGAGAGGAAAAAATGGGAGGATGTGGTATGAGCACAGCACTCATCTCTCTTTGCTTCTGCACTGCAGATATAGTGAGACCAGCTGTTTCATGCTGTCATCATTATGCCTTCCCCACCACACAATGTGATTTTTTATCCCCTCAAATTGTGACCCAGATTAAGCCCATCTTTTCTCCCTTAACTGTGTTTTGTTAGGTCCTTGTCATAACAACAAGGACAGAAATACATTTGTGTGTGAGTATTTTCCTGATATACCACTTTCATCAGAAATAATAAGACACCTCAAATTATCTTGAGTTGCAATTCTATTAACCACAAATAACCAAACTACTTCAAAAAAAAATCCACCTTATTCAACCAAACTTCAACATTCTCATACCCTACCACAATACCACAATGATCTCAATAGAAGTACTTATTTTTTCACTTTGCCATATATTTCAAACATATTTAAATTGGTTAGTGTTCTTCATGCTACTAAACTTTCACACAGTATGTTAAATTTCAACTTTATTCACCTTAAAAAGCTCCCCCAAATTGTTGATGCCTCAGTACAGATTAACCTCATGGATAATAAAAATCAAGAATTTATAAGGCCAAGAGATATTTTAGACTCAGAAGTTGGTTTATTGTGTATGAACAACTACCAATAAGCCTATCAAATAGTATTTGATGTTCAGGTCCAACATTATGTGACTCTTATACATTGTGCTCCGACTTAAATATGTCCATGACATGCACACATGTATTCATATACCTATACATATAGGCATTAAAAACAGTGCAGATCATTTTATTTGGTGTCCATAGTATTTTTGTTTTATTTCCTGAGCACTGTAAAATATCATTGATGGTTTTATTATAGGATAGATGATTTCTACATTTTATTTTTCTACTATTATTATTGATCATCAGACAATAACATGTTTGCATTGCTGGAACTGGCCAAGGATACTTAAGTGTTCTCTGTAACTTTAGAGTAAGTTCATATTGGCATGTTATTAAATATTTGCTTATATGGCCATGGGAGTTTTCTGAACCTCAGTTATTTATTTTTTCTTCAAAATATATGTTTGAGTCAGTTATACATTGGTTATCCAGCCCACCTTACAAGGGCAGCATCTTGAACAATTTTTGTCGTTACTACCACAAAGGCATCCCAAATCTCTCTTTCTGTCTCTTCTGTTTCTTTATGTCTCTCTGTTTATCCCTGTCTCTCTCTTTCTCTCTCTCTCTTTTCTCCTCTGTCTCCCTGTCTTGCTCTACCCCGCTCTGTGTGTGTGTGTGTGTGTGTGTGTGTGTGTGTGTGTGTGTGTGTCTTTCTTGCTTGCTCATTCCCTCTCTGCCTTCTTGTTCATGCTCTCTTTCTGCTGGTCTGTTTATCTGTTTCTATCTCTCTCTCATGTCCCCACTCCTAAGTAGCATTTTACTCTCATCCCTCTCCCAATATACTTCTCATACTAGATCTGTGCTGTGGCATAATCTCTTAGGAGTACACCTTGGTACATAACCACCAAATGTGCCCAAATCATTTTATAGAAATAAATGGATGATTATAAGTTAATTTGAAACTTGTTTTGTCTGATATTTGACTTTCCCCAAATTTTTATAGTCCATGAAGTAAAAGTCATGATTTCAAAAAGTTTAATATAGACAATAACACATATTATGACACAGAAATGAAGGTCAGCATAAGTGAATACTTGCATTATTATCTGAAACTTTCATTTGAGTATAAATTTTTAACACAGCTTAAAAATTTCATAAAATATATTCGGGAAATGTCTACAAAACCTACATAACAATTGAGATCATATCTTAACTAACTTATAAAAACACTTTTAAGATAATATGTATTATTGGTTAAAAGGAGTTTCGACTTTCTGAGCAACAAAACCTCCTTCTTACGTCTGAGACCAGTTCTGTGAGCAACCTTAGGCTGTCAAGAAGTTACAAAGAGTTCCAGGAGTGCAAGGAAGAAAAAACAAAAACAAACAAACAAACAAACAAACAGATGATCTCTTACCTGTTGAAGTGAATGTTCACAGTAAATAATTATTGTCAGTGCTTTTAATGAACCCCTGCCTAATTCCAGTCAGAGTCTCAGACTGCAATGCAGACAGGGAGACTGGTCAGATATAGCTTACATAAGAAAGTGTGGGTTGATCTTTTTATGAGATACCTACCATTGGGAGCATCTGCTATCTCTCACACTTTAGCTTGATTTTGGGACTCTTTTCCTTATGCTGGATTCCCTTGTCTAACTTTAATATGAGGGGAGGTGTCTATTCTTACTGCATCTTGATATACTATGTTTGGTTGACATCCATTGGGAGAGGGTTCCTGCCATTTTTCAACAGAGAAATGGAAGAATAGTGGAGAGGGAGACTGAGGGGAGGTGTTGGGGAAAACAGTTGTCATGATGTAATAATAATAATAATAATAATAATAATAATAATAATAATAATAAATATGATGACGAATGAAGAGTTCAGTTAACTATTAATTCAGTTATCTTGAAAAGTCTCACTGGGAATAAATAAAGGCTCCAATAAAATTATTTAGACCTTGCATTTGTTTCTCTGCAAGTACCCCATACCACAACTATGCTATAAATATATTTTACTGAATACTTCATATATGTAGTTGAACATAAAATTGAACTACAAAAAATAAGATTCTCACTAAACTGCTAAAAAAAAATAATCAGTTCTCTAATAGATGCAGGTGTAGGAAATGACTTTCTGAATAGGACTCTATTATCATAGAAACTAAAAACAACAATTGTCAAGAGGGACTTCATAGCACTGAAAAGCTTCTGTGCAGGCAGGATAAAAATAACTAAGTGAAGGAAACTCACAAAATGGCAGAGAATATTTGCCAGCTATGTGTCTGATGGAGCATGACTATCTAGAATATATAAAGAATCTAAGAAACAGTCAGGAAAACAAATGACCTAATTAAACATTTGACTATGGATCTGAGCAGAGAGTTCTCAATAAGATAAAATGGCTAAGAATTATCTAAAGAAAAATGTCCATCATCTTTAGAAGCTTAAATAAATGTTAATTTCAAAAGTCTTCATGCACCATGTTGTCCCTAAGATCATCAGAAAAACTGACAGCTGACAGTGCAATATACAGGCTACAGTTGGAAGGGAAATCTTAGCAGCATATCATCACCACCAATGAAACTACAGGACCTAATGACTTCTGAGAGTAAGGCACTTGGTATTTCCTCAGGGTACTTAAATCTATACATACAAGCAACACTTGACTCAATAGTAGATTATATTTATATATTTGAGTGTATGTGTAATCAAAATGGGATCATCAATTGCAGAGGCAGTGAGGAGGAAAAATGATGGAAGTTGGAGGAAGAAGACATGGCAGAGGACGAAGGAAGTAAAAGGCAGCAAAAAAGTATGTGGTTATATCTTAAAGATAACTTTGAAAGGTAGAGAAACTTTAGTAATTCTGTTTCTGCACTATATTTTAGAGATCATAAATAACTTGAGAAAATAAAGGCTTTAAGAAAATTTAACTTGAGGTTATTTCCAAGTTATATGTATTTTGCATAGTGCAGAATAACAAATCATGACAACATACAATTTCCCCAAGAGTTCCGTCACACAAATGGATATATGATGCTGGGCAACCTGAGGAACTACTTATGCAACCAACCTATAGAACCCAGTCTTAGTTTCTTTTTGTGTTACTGTGAAGGAAAAAAAAAAACTCTGAAGTGAGAAGGGTTTCTCAAAGTTCAAGCAATTATGGAACGTGAATTAGTCAGTATGGCAGTATAATTTTGAAACAGGTAGTCATATTACATTCAGAGTCAACAAAGAAGAAGGAAGATGAGGAGGAGGAAGAGGAGGAGGAGGAGGAGGAGAAGGAGGAGGAGGAGGAAGAAGAGGAAGAGGAAGAAGAAGAGGAAGAAGGCAATCAATGCAAGGTGCTGTTCACTTCTCTTTCTGTATTTGTAAAGCCTAGGGTCTAAGTTGGGAAATGGTGCTATCTAAAGAAGGTAGGTCTTCTCAACTCCATTAGTACCATTCATATAATAAAGATAATCATTGTTAGAGATGTTCAGGCCTGTCATTCATGTAATTCTAAATTTGACAAGACAAGAGTTAAAACCAACCATTAAGTATTTTTAGGAATTGTTGACTAGTACACACATAAAGTCACTTTTGGTTCTGATTATCTGCTGCAGTTATAACTATATTTTGTAATAGTCTAATTTTATATGATTCCATAGCTAATTATACATGAATTAATACATGTCAAAGTAGGTTTAACTTTAAAAGTAAATTGAAATTAGACAAAAAAATTGACAAAAACATATTTTTCTAGTAGAAAATTAAACATATCTATTTCATGGTAGAACTATAATGATGAGAGATCAATATTGCTAACTATATTCTGTACATGGTTAAAGAAACATATAGAGTAAAATATCATATTATACATTTATATTAATATTAAAATAGAATGTATGTAGTTGAAAGCAAGCCACAAGCTATTTTATGTAAACAGATACCTGCAAATACATATACAAGTGAATACAACCTCATAAAAACATCTTTACTTGAACAAAGTGCATGGTTTAAAATTAGAGTTAAATGGGTATATTGTTGCGACATAGAGTTCAGGGATATTGCTAAATGTGTGAAATGAGTAAAAAGTGTGTTATTAGAAAATAAACTATGTACATCACTTTGCTACATTTCTCAACTAGACATGCCTGGATACTATCTCATGTATTCATTAGAAGCCACCTTCTAATGAAAAATATGTACTTGATATTTTGAATTAGATACAATTTGCTAAACGCATGAAACTCAAGAAGAATGAAAACCAAAGTGTGGACACTTTACCCCTTATTAGATTTGGGAACAAAACACCCATGGAAGGAGTTACAGAGACAAAGTCTGTAGCTGTGATGAAAGGATGGACCATCTAGAGACTGCCATATCCTGGGATCCATCCCATAATCAGCTTCCAAATGCCGACACCATTGCATACACTAGCAAGATTTTGCTGATAGGACCCAGATATAACTGTCTCTTGTGAGACTATGCTGGGGCCTAGCAAACACATAAGTGGATGCTCACAGTCAGCTATTGGATGGATCACAGGGCCCCCAATGGAGGAGCTAGAGAAAGTACCCAAGGAGCTAAAGGGATCTGCAGCCCTATAGGTGGAACAACATTATGAACTAACCAATACCCCGGAGCTCTTGACTCTAGCTGCATATGTATCAAAAGATGGCCTAGTCGGCCATCACTGGAAAGAGAGGCCCATTGGACTTGCAAACTTTATATGCCCCAGTACAGGGGAACACCAGGGCCAAGAAGTGGGAGCAGGTGGGTAGGGGAGTGGGGGAGGGGTATGGGGGACTTTTGGGATGGCGTTGAAAATGTAAATGAGGAAAATACCTAATAAAAATATTAAATAAATAAATAAATAAATAAATAAATTTCTCAGAAATACAGATAAAAGTCTCTTTTAGAAAGTGAAGGAGAAGCCTAGAGTTCAGGAAGACTTAAGGGAATTAATAGCTGTTGTAGGTTAAATGAGAATAGACACATAGGGCTCATATATATTTAGTACCCAGTTGGTGGATTGTTAAAGAATTGAGAGGAGTGGTCTTGTTGGAAGGTGTTCCACAATTCCAAACAAGGACAAGCCTTGTTCTTTCTTTTCCTCCTGCCTGTGGCTCAGGTTGTAAGTTTTCTGCTATTACCCAACATCTGTTCTGCTTTCTATCAAAATGTTTCCCACTATGATAATCATAATTACCCTCTGACTATGGAAGAAAGCAGCTTATTAAATGTGTTTTTTTTTTCATTTATATATGTCAACTTGGACCAATAGAACAATAACTGAGAAAGAGATGTTATAAAGCTCACAATCCTACCTCTATGTTTTCTGTCTCCCAGGCTGCATAACCTTATTGGACTTTAACAGACAAAGGCAAACATGGAGAGAGAAGGAAAATCATGTCAACCATGACTCAAGTGTCCAACAATTCTCCAATTTCTAAAAATGTCATCTTTGTTGAAGTATAAGGTTGAGGATATTTATTATTATTATTAATTATTATTATTATTGTTGTAGTAGTTAATTTAATAAAACAAGCTTACTTTATAATAGAAATTAGAAAATAGGAGACATTAATATTTTGAATATATTACTTAAAGTAAATGATATTAAGAAGTTACAAATAATAGGAAATATAAGCATGCATACAGGTGTGTTTATAGTAATATACATATGGATCTATGTAGGAATATTAATATAATACCATAATATTGAAAATATTCACTATGTTGTTATGGCTATTATAAAACATTATGTATCAAGATAAGAATGGCTACAACTGAATAATCAAAGAAAATTTACTCATTTAAAAATACTTTATGCAATTGCAAGAAATAACAATAGGATAAGAAAATTTTGTGGAACGTAATATATCTCATTTTTTATATTTTGAAAGTATAGATACCCTCTTATTCTCTGAGGTCTCTCTATATAAAACAATATAATTAGCATAATATATTATTTTACTAAATACATGTCTGAAATTTCTAAGACACAATTATATTGTCATAAGAAAATATTTTGTTGCCAGGTGGGGTAGTTCATGCTTTTTATCCTGTCACTGATGATTGGTGTTGAGTTGAAGAGGCTGACATATTTCTGTGATTTCAAACCAGTCTGCTCTACAAAGCAAATCCAAGACAGCCAAGGCTTGTTACACAGACAAAGTTTCTTGAAAAACTAATAAAAAAATATTTTATGGACGAATTGTAATTTTACATCAGAACAAATAGGAATAAATAGTATAGTGATAGACCAAAAGTGTAGATAGGAGTAAGTATTAATAAACAATAAAAAACAATTGGAGAATATAAATACAAATTCATTATTTACAAGTGTTTCCTCTTTTCCAACATTGCCACTTATGTGTCCACAGATCATTGCTATCATGCCACATATACTGGGTTAAATTACCCTGTCAATCTTTTTTTTTTTTTTGATTTTTAATATTTTTATTACATATTTTCCTCAATTACATTTCCAATGCTATCCCAAAAGTCCCCCATAGCGCCCCCCACTTCCCTACCCACCCATTCCCATTCTTTTGGCCCTGGCATTCCCCTATATTGGGGCATATAAAGTTTGCAAGTCCAATGGGCCTCTCTTTCCATTGATGGCCGACTAGGCCATCTTTCGATACATATGCAGCTAGAGACAAGAGCTCCGGGGTTCTGGTTAGTACATCATGTTGTTCCAACAATAGGGTTGCAGATCACTTTAGCTCCTTGGGTACTTTCTCTAGCTTCTCCATTGGGAGCCCTGTGATACATCCAATAGCTGACTGTGAACATCCACTCCTGTGTTTGCTAGGCCCCGGCATCGTCTCACAAGAGTCAGCTATATTTGGGTCCTTTCAGCAAAATCTTGCTAGTGTATGCAATGGTGTCAGCGTTTAGAAGCTGATTATGGGACGGATCCCTGGATACAGCAGTCTCTAAATGGTCCATCCTTTCATCACAGCTATGAACTTTGTCTCTGTAACTCCTTCCCTGGGTGTTTTGTTCCCAATTCTAAGAAGGTGCACAGTGTCCACACTTTGGTCTTCATTCTTCTTGAGTTTCATGCGTTTATCAAATTGTATCTTATATCTTGGGTATCCTAAGTTTTGTGCTAATATCCACTTATCAATGAATACATATTGTGTGAGTTCTTTTGTGATTGTGTTACTTCACTCAAGATGATGCCCTCCAGGTCCATCCATTTGGCTAGGAATTTCATAAATTCATTCATTTTAATAGCTGAGTAGTACTCCATTGTGTAAATGTACCATAATTTCTGTATCCATTCCTCTGTTGAGGGACATCTGGGTTATTTCCAGCTTCTGGCTATTATAAATAGGGCTGCTATGAACATAGTGGAGCATGTGTCCTTTTTACCGGTTGGGACATCTTCTGGATATATGCCCAGGAGAGGTATTGCTGGATCCTCTGGTAGTACTATGTCCAATTTTCTGAGGAACCGCCAGACTGATTTCCAGAGTGGTTGTACAAGCTTGCAATCCCACCAACAATGGAGGAGTGTTCCTCTTTCTCCACATCCTCGCCAGCATCTGCTGTCACCTGAATTTTTGATCTTAGCCATTCTGACTGGTGTGAGGTGGAATCTCAGGGTTGTTTTGATTTGCATTTCCCTGATGATTAAAGATGTTGAACATTTTTTCAGGTGTTTCTCTGCCATTCGGTATTCCTCAGGTGAGAATTCTTTGTTCAGTTCTGAGCCCCATTTTTTAATGGGGTTATTTGACTTTCTGGAGTCCACCTTCTTGAGTTCTTTATATATATTGGATATTAGTCCCTTATCTGATTTAGGATAGGTGAAGATCCTTTCCCAATCTGTTGGTGTTTTTTTTGTCTTATTGATGGTGTCTTTAGCCTTGCAGAAGCTTTGTAGTTTCATGAGGTCCCACTTGTCAATTCTCGATCTTACAGCACAAGCCATTACTGTTCTATTCAGGAATTTTTCCCCTGTGCCCATATCTTCAAGGCTTTTCCCCACTTTCTCCTCTATAAGTTTCAGTGTCTCTGGTTTTATGTGAAGTTCCTTGATCCACTTAGACTTGACCTTAGTACAAGGAGATAGGAATGGATCGATTCGCATTCTTCTACATGTTAACTACCAGTTGTGCCAGCACCATTTGTTGAAAATGCTGTCTTTCTTCCACTGGATGTTTTTAGCTCCCTTGTCGAAGATCAAGTGACCATAGGTGTGTGGGTTCATTTCTGGGTCTTCAATTCTATTCCATTGGTCTATTTGTCTGTCACTATACCAGTACCATGCAGTTTTTATCACAATTGCTCTGTAGTAGAGCTTTAGGTCCGGCATGGTGATTCCACCAGAGGTTCTTTTATCCTTGAGAAGAGTTTTTGCTATCCTAGGTTTTTTGTTATTCCAGATGAATTTGCAGATTGCACTTTCTAATTCGTTGAAGAATTCATTTGGAATTTTGATGGGGATTGCATTGAATCTGTAGATTGCTTTTGGCAAGATAGCCATTTTTACAATGTTGATCCTGCCAATCCATGAGCATGGGAGATCTTTCCATCTTCTGAGATCTTCTATAATTTCTTTCTTCAGAGACTTGAAGTTTTTATTATACAGATCTTTCACTTCCATAGTTAGAGTCACGCCAAGATATTTTATATTATTTGTGACTATTGAGAAGGGTGTTGTTTCCCTAATTTCTTTCTCAGCCTGTTTATTCTTTGTGTAGAGAAAGGCCATTGATTTGTTTGAGTTAATTTTATATCCAGCTACTTCACCGAAGCTGTTTATCAGGCTTAGGAGTTCTCCGGTGGAATTTTTAGGTTCACTTATATATACTATCATATCATCTGCAAAAAGTGATATTTTGACTTCATCTTTTCCAATTTGTATCCCTTTGATATCCTTTTGTTGTCGAATTGCTCTGGCTAGGACTTCAAGTAAAATGTTGAATAGGTATGGAGAAAGTGGACAGCCTTGTCTAGTCCCTGATTTTAGAGGGATTGCTTCAAGCTTCTGACCATTTACTTTGATGTTGGCTACTGGTTTGCTGTAGATTGCTTTTATCATGTTTAGGTATGGGCCTTGAATTCCTGATCTTTCCAAGACTTTTATCATGAATGGGTGTTGGATCTTGTCAAATGCTTTTTCCGCATCTAAGGAGATGACCATGTGGTTTTTGTCTTTGAGTTTGTTTATATACTGGATTACGTTGATGGATTTCCGTATATTGAACCATCCCTGCATCCCTGGGATGAAACCTACTTGGTCAGGATGGATGATTGTTTTGATGTGTTCTTGGATTCAGTTAGCAAGAACTTTATTGAGGATTTTGCATCAATATTCATAAGGGATATTGGTCTGAATTTTTCTATCTTTGTTGGGTCTTTTTGTGGTTTAGGTATCAGAGTAATTGTGGCTTCATAGAATGAGTTGGGTAGAGTACCTTCTGTTTCTATTTTGTGGAATAGTTTGTGAAGAACTGGGATTAGATCTTCTTTGAAGGTCTGATAGAACTCTGCACTAAACCCATCTGGTCCTGGGCTTTTTTTTAGTTGGGAGACTATTAATGACTGCTTCTATTTCTTTGGGGGATATAGGGCTGTTTAGATCATTAACCTGATTTTGATTCAACTTTGGTACCTGGTATCTGTCTAGGAACTTCTCCATTTCATCCAGGTTCTCCAGTTTTGTTGAGTATAGCCTTTGGTAGAAGGATCTGATGGTGTTTTGGATGTCTTCAGGATCTGTTGTTATGTCTCCTTTTTCATTTCTGATTTTGTTAATTAGGATGCTTTCCCTGTGCCCTCTAGTGAGTCTGGCTAAGGGTTTATCTATCTTGTTGATTTTCTCAAAGAACCAGCTCCTTGATTGGTTGATTCTTTGAATAGTTTTTCTTGTTTCCACTTGGTTGATTTCACCCCTGAGTTTGATTATTTCCTGCCGTCTACTCCTCTTGGGTGAATTTGCTTCCTTTTGTTCTAGTGCTTTTAGGTGTGTTGTCAAGCTGCTAATGTGTGCTCTCTCTACTTTCCTTTTGGAGGCACTCAGAGCTATGAGTTTTCCTCTTAGAAATGCTTTCATTGCGTCCCATAAGTTTGGGTATGTTGTGGCTTCATTTTCATTGAACTCTAAAAAGGCCTTAATTTCTTTCTTTATTCCTTCCTTGACCAAGGTATCATTGAGAAGAGTGTTGTTCAGTTTCCACGTGAAGGTTGGCTTTCTATTACTAATTTTGTTATTGAAGATCAGCCTTAGTCCATGGTGATCTGATAGGATGCATGGGACAATTTCAATATTTTTGTATCTGTTGAGGCCTGTTTTGTGACCAATTATGTGGTCAATTTTGGAGAAGGTACAATGAGGTGCTGAAAGAAGGTATATCCTTTTGTTTTAGGATAGAATGTTCTATAGATATCTGCCAGATCCATTTGATTCATAATTTCTCTTAGTTTCTCTGTGTCCCTGTTTAGTTTCTGTTTCCATGATCTGTCCATTGGTGAAAGTGGTGTGTTGAAGTCTCCCACTATTATTGTATGAGGTGCAATGTGTGCTTTGAGATTTACTAAAGTTTCTTTAATGAATGTGGCTGCCTTTGTATTTGGAGCATAGATATTCAGGATTGATAGTTCCTCTTGGAGGATTTTACCTTTGATGAGTATGAAGTGTCCCTCCCTGTCTTTTTTAATGACTTTGGGTTGGAAGTCAATCTTATCAGATATTAGAATGGCTACTACAGCTTGTTTTTTCTTGCCATTTGCTTGGAAAATTGTTTTCCAGCCTTTCATTCTGAGGCAGTGTCTATCCTTTTCTCTGAGATGAGTTACCTGTAAGCAGCAAAATGTTGGGTCTTGTTTGTGTAGCCAGTTTGTGAGTCTATGTCTTTTTATTGGGGAGTTGAGTCCATTGATATTAAGAGATATTAAGGAAAAGTAATTGTTGTTTCCTGTTATTTTTGTTGTTAAAGTTGGCATTTTGTTCTTGTGGCTGTCTTCTTTTAGGTTTGTTGAGGGATTACCTTCTTGTTGTTTCTAGGGCGTGGTTCCTGTCCTTGTATTGGTTTTTCTGTTATTATCCTTTGAAGGGCTGGATTCGTGGAGAGATAATGTGTGAATTTGGTTTTGTCGTGGAATACTTTGGTTTCTCCATCTATGTTAATTGAGAGTTTGGCTGGGTATAGTAGCCTGGGCTGGAATTTGTGTTCTTTTAGTGTCTGTATAACATTTGTCCAGGATCTTCTGGCTTTCATAGTCTCTGGTGAAAAATCTGGTGTAATTCTGATAGGCTTGCCTTTATATGTTACTTGGCCTTTTTCTCTTACTGCTTTTAGTATTCTATCTTTATTTAGAGCATTTGTTGTTCTGATTATTATGTGTCGGGAGGTATTTCTTTTCTGGTCCAGTCTATTTCGAGTTCTGTATGCTTCTTGTATGTTCATGGGCATCTCTTTCTTTAGATTTGGGAAGTTTTCTTCTATAATTTTGTTGAAGATGTTTGCTGGTCCTTTGAGTTTAAAATCTTCATTCTCATCCACTCCTATTATCCGTAGGTTTGGTCTTCTCATTGTGTCCTGTATTTCTTGGATGTTTTGAGTTAGGATCTTTTTGCATTTTACATTTTCCTTGATTGTTGTGCCGATGTTCTCTATGGAATCTTCTGCACCTGAGATTCTCTCTTCCATCTCTTGTATTCTGTTGCTCATGCTCGTATCTATGGTTCCAGATTTCTTTCCTAGGGTTTCTATCTCCAGTGTTGCCTCATTTTGGGTTTTCTTTATTGTGTCTACTTCCCTTTTTAGGTCTAGTATGGTTTTGTTCATTTCCATCATCTGTTTGGATGTGTTTTCCTGTTTTTCTGTAAGGACTTCTACCTGTTTGATTATGTTATCCTGTTTTTCTTTAAGGATTTGTAACTCTTTAGCAGTGTTCTCCTGCAATTCTTTAAGGGATTTTTGTGCTTCCTCTTTAGTGTCTTCTGCCTGTTTAGCAGTGTTCTCCTGTATTTCTTTAAGTGTGTTATTAAAGTCCTTCTTGAAGTCCTCTACCATCATCAGGAGATATGCTTTTAAATCCGTGTCTAGCTTTTCCGGTGTGTTGGGGTGCCCTGGACTGGGCGAAGTGGGGGTGCTGGGTTCTGATGATGGTGAGTGGTCTTGGTTTCTGTTAGTAAGATTATTACGTTTACCTTTCGCCATCTGGTAATCTCTGGGGTTAGTTGTTATCGTTGTCACTGTTTAAAGATTGGAGCAGAAACTGTGTTCCACTCATCAGCAGTCTCTAAATCCTGGGCGGGTGTCATGGGTAGCTGATGGTACCCCGGTCCTGGTCCAGCCGGAAGAGGCCTGTGGTCCTACTCAGGCCGGTTTTCTGCTTCCCTAACTAATGCAGTCTCTGGTCCCGCGTGCAATTGGATTGGACCAGAAGCTGTGTTCCACTCTCCAGAAGTCTTAAGATCCTTTGGTGGGTGTTGTGGGTAGCTGGCGAGTGTCAGCCGACCCTGCGCCCCAGCTGCCCCGGTGCTTTTCTGACCGGAAGAGGGTTGTGGCCCTATGTAGGCCGGATTTCTCTCTCCCCAACCAGAGCAGTCTCAGGTCCTGTGTGATTGGACTGGAGCAGAAGCTGTGTTCCACTCACCAGCAGTCCCAAAATCCTGCGGTGGGGGTCGTGGGTAGCTGGCGGGTGTCAGGCAACCCTGCGCTCCTGCTACCCAGGCGCTGATCGGGCCGGATGAGGCCTGTGGCCCTACTCAGGCTGGTTTCTGCTTCTCTAACTAATGCAGTCTCAGGTCCCGCGCGCAATTGGATTGGAGCAGAAGCTGTGTTCTACTCTCCAGAAGTCTTAAGATCCTGTGATGGGTGTTGTGGGTAGCTGGTGAGTGTCAGCTGACCCTGTGCCCCAGCTGCCCCGGTGCTTTTCTGACCGGAAGAGGGTTGTGGCCCTATGTAGGCCGGATTTCTCTCTCCCCAACCAGAGCAGTCTCAGGTCCCGCGTGATTGAACTGGAGCAGAAGCTGTGTTCCACTCACCAGCAGTCCCAAAATCCTGCGGCGGGGGTCGTGGGTAGCTGGCGGGTGTCAGGCAACCCTGCGCTCCTGCTACCCAGGTGCTGATCCGGCCGGATGAGGCCTGTGGCCCTACTCAGGCCGGTTTCTGCTTCCCTAACTAATGCAGTCTCAGGTCCCGCGCAATTGGATTGGAGCAGAAGCTGTGCTCCACTCACCAGAAGTCTTAAGTTCCTGTGGCGGGTGTTGTGGGTAGCTGGCGAGTGTCAGCCGACCCTGCGCCCCAGCTGCCCTGGTGCTTTTCTGACCGGAAGAGCTACCCTGTCAATCTTGATACATCAATGAGATGTCAAAAATGAGGATGAAGTATCAGTGATGTTTTGTTTAGGCAAATTACCATTTCATGCCAAATTCATTAGGCATGAAAGCTATGGGGAAAAGCATTTAGTATTAGAAGTGACCTTGTATAGAAAGCCAGAGCTGAGGAAAGAAAGCCTTCTCAATGAATTTGTCAGGGAATTTTGCCCGACCTAGGTAGAAATTTTAAATTAGTGTGGAGTTACTTTTCCAGTGCTGGCAGTCTGTACTCTTGCTCATCTGAGATCCATAGGATAGGCTAATATGCATAAAGCCTTACACATGCAAGTTCTCAGTATACCAAGGGATTGGAGCTACAGGCTTCAGAACCAGACTTATGTTGAAGGTAGTTACTTTTGAAATTATTTACCAGGAGAGATGACCTTGAAACCACTGTGACCTTTAGCTGCTATCATCACTGAGCTTCAGCAGAGTAAGTACTTGCTCTTGGGTGCACATCTTTAGCTCATCTGTCAGCCCTACCAGTGTTAGATTTCAAGCCTTGCAAGCCTGTAGCAAGTTGGTAAATAGGAGTCTGTTGAATCCATATAGTTACTACTACCTCATGACTGCTGGTAGTCTCTGGGACTGCTGCTGTGACATGGACATTATCTAAGGTCAAGAAGAAGACCAAGCATGGAGCAGAAAATTGATAGTATGGCATAGCACCCCTTGCTACATCTTCATTACAATTTCTGACTATGATAAAAACATACAGACAGGATTTTGTACCCATCTCCTATATTTTATGTGAAGAATTCTCTATACAAGTATAATATACCATAAAGAAAAGATGGACAACATGTTTGATAAACTGACAATAGATTTATCAGCATAATATTAAATAAGTTACAGTTCTATACTCTCATTGAACTTAAAATAGACATTGTTAGTACTTTTTATTAACTCATTCATTATACTACATACTCATTTGATATATTAAGAAATAAACTGTTAACATTCTTG
Organism: Mus caroli; assembly: GCF_978045245.1. Lineage (NCBI taxonomy): Eukaryota > Metazoa > Chordata > Mammalia > Rodentia > Muridae > Mus > Mus caroli. The sequence continues at coordinate 46,631,625 of NW_028227264.1, forward strand.
GCACTGTATAATTTGGTTAAATGAATAAATCAGTTTGTGATGCCAAAGCATATACAATGATAGGCATTACACATCTTAAACCATATACTGAAAGGAAATTAAGTATCTAACACCACCAGCTCTTGTCTTATGTTTCTTTCTCAGTCCCTCTATCTCCTCTCCCCCCTTCTCTCTGTCTCTGTTTTTTCTCCTTTTTTCACTATTTCAACCTAGGTACCTGAAATAAATAATTAATTAAAATTGTTGGAGACTTACTACCCTCATGTCATTAACCAAATGTCCGTAGCAATTTTATGTATGGTAAATATTTGTTAAATATTAAGGTATTATTCAATGTTGGTGTCAAAACTGTTGACCAATATATAAAATCAAACATAGTAAATTTGTTTTCATTAGAAAGATTTCCAAGAACAATCCTGTTTTTCATGCTAATCTTCTTATAAGTAACCTCTAGGAACTTCTTGAAGATGAGAGGCAAGCAGTTTGACTATCAGCTTCATATTTCTTCCCCTGGGATCATTCTGCTGTTTCTAGCAAGCTTAACATAATCTCTATGTAAATAAATCTATTCTTTCGTATTTCTTAGCCTTATCTATCAAGTCCCATTTCAAAAATGTGGATATGAACAAAATAACTATATGGATAGAGAAAATCATGAAAACATGCACCAGATTTGAATATTAATACAGCAAATTCTTTGTCATTGTAGAAGAAAAAAACAAGATCAAGTAGGACAAATGTTTTTCAATGATAACAGACAACCAGACCCGCATTAATTGTTGTATAACTAAACAAGTAAATATTAGAAAATAGGCCAGAAGTTTTTCCGATAAACTTATTTTCATATTGTAAAATATCTAATAATATTTTCTGAGTTTAAGTGTTTAAAAGGTTAGGAATGTCATCATATCTCATGCATATAAAATACTGTGACAAATATAAAGAACATATTATTGGTCCTATAAATCATATGACCATCACTTGGTAAAATATCAGGAGACTCATGATGACACAAGGACAGATAATTGGTTTACATAAGAACATAACTTGTGGGTATAAGTAGGATTTCTTAAAGTTTCTACAATAAACACATACAACATACAAATGCACAAATGTATATAAACACATACAAGCTCTAATAGGTGAAAAAAGAAGTAATAAAATTTATAACATAGATTAATTTGAGTTAGTGAGTAATATTTTAATAACTCTAAAAAAGAACATATACATTCTACCATAACAGTAAAAATAGATAAATGTGTATTTATAATGACAAATTTAGATATCAAATGTATATATTAATGATACACTGAAGATATTAGTTTGTAAATTGCAGTTCAAAACCAAATTCTATGTAAAAATTTCAACCATTTGCACCTATAATACTTATAGAATATTTATAGATACTAATGGGAGCAGCCACTCATTTAATAGGTTAAATGCATAAAGTTGATTTTCATTTTCTTTTCAGATAAAGATTGACTATATATAATTATTTGAATAAGAAAGTAAAAAGATAAAAAAATAACTTTAATAAAAGCATGGGATTGTGAAATAATCTATACTCAGGTTTCCATGCTGAAAGGAATATAACAGAAGTAAGTATGTTTTATATTTAGGTTTTCATTTTTCAAATTAATTAACTAATTAATACTTTGTTTAATTTAGTTATTTAGATTTCAAATGTTATCTCCCTTCCCAGTTTCCCTTTCACAAACCCCTTACCCTGACCCTCCCCATTCACTATTCCACTTTTCCACATTGTATATCTCTTCCTCACCCCACCCCATCTCCACATGAATGTGCCCTCTCCCCACCCCACCTCACCTCTTAACTACCTGGGGCCTCCAGCCTTTCCAGGGTTAGATGCATCATCTCTGATTGAACACAGATCCAGAAGTCCTCTATTGTATATGGGGGCCTCATATCAGCTTGTATATGCTGTCTGTTTGGTGGTCCAGTGTTTGAAACAGCTTGGGGGTTCAGATTAATTGATATTTTTGTTCCTCCTATAGTATGACCCTTCTCCTCAGTGTCTTTCAGCCTTCCCTAATTCAACAACAGGGTCAGTTGCTTCTGTCTGTTAGATTCCCTTTTGGGAGCACTCCATATCCTCAGTAATAGTGTCAGGCCTTGGGGCATCAATTTGAGCTGGATCCCACTTTGGGCCTGTCACTGAGCCTTCTTTTCCTCAGAAGGCTCCTCTCCATTTCCAACCCTGCATTTCTTTCAGACAGAAACAATTATGGGTCAGAGATGTGACTGTGGGATGGACACCCCATTCCTCACTTGATGTCCTGTCTTCCTGATGGAGATGGACTCTATAAGTTCCCTCTTCCTACTGTCAGGCATTTCATCTAAGATCCCTCGCTTTGAGTCCTGGAAGTTTTTCACCATTCAGGTCGCTGGTGCATTCTGGGGGGGTACCCCCAACCTCCTATTTCCTAAGGTTGCCTGTTTTCATTTTGTCTGCCGGCCCTTAGGACTTCAGTCCTGTTCCCTCACCCATTACTAAATCAGGTTCCCCTGTCCCTCTCCTTCTCTCCCTCTCTCCTTCTCTCCCTCTCTCCCTCTCTCCCTCTCTCCCTCTCTCCCTCTCTCCCTCTCTCCCTCTCTCCCTCTCTCCCTCTCTCCCTCTCTCTCCCTCTCCCTCTCTCCCTCTCTCCCTCTCTCCCTCTCTCCCTCTCTCCCTCTCTCCCTCTCTCCCTCTCTCCCTCTCTCCCTCTCTCCCTCTCTCCCTCTCTCCCTCTCTCCCTCTCTCCCTCTCTCCCTCTCTCTCCCTCTCCCTCTCTCCCTCTCTCCCTCTCCTTCTCTCCCTCTCTTGCTCTCCCTCCCTCTTTCCCTCCCCCTCCCCATTTCCCTCTCCCTCTTCCTCCCCCTCCCCTCCCCCTGCCCTGTCCTCATTAAACTAGATAGCTCCTTTCAAATTTTTAATTTATCCAAAACATTTTCAAAAACTTACATTTTAGAAATCTAAATTATGTTTTCCCTAACTTTCAAAAGCATACCAGAACTTTCTTCTCAGAAATTTAGTATAGCACTTGTCACTCACACTTTCCCCAATCCTTCATAAGCATTTTTCCCCTCTTTCAGTTGCCACCATTCTATTTCTACAGGAAATGTATAACAAAGGTAATTGTATGCTCCAAAAATTTAAAATATAAGGTTATTATTTCTTGATGTTTATAATTATCATATTTACTCTTTTACTAGATCGTATCATATATATTATATTATTATATATAGTATGTGTGTGTGTTGTGTATGTGTGTGTGTGTATGTATAGAAGAACAACTGACAAACATTTTTATAATTATTTTACTTTATATATACTGTCAATTTTCTTGCATGTAAATCTGTGTATGAACTGTGTGCAATTGTGTGGTTTGTAGTCAGAAGAAGGCTACAGATCCTTGGAAATATTTACACATTGATGGTTATAAGCCACAGTCTGTGTATTGAGAACCAAACCCAAGTGCTATATAAGAGCCAAAAGAGTTCCTAACCATTGCACCATTTCTCTTGCTTTAAAAACCAATATTTACTGAATGCAAATGTCAACCAGATGATATAGTATTAATCTTTGAGTATTTATAATAAATATTACTTTGGAATCTAAGAAAATAGTATTATAATTTAAATATTTTGCTTAATATTATTTATATAATTGTTATTTAAATTGTTTTACTGACAGATAAAGTAACACATTTATTATTTTGATTGATTATTATTTACATAATGCACTTTGGAAGTTCATGTACATGTGGGCTAATGACTGTAATTAGTTATTTGCCTTATGTCCCATAAATACCATTTTTTGGAAGATAATTCTCCCCAAATTTAAAATATAAGGTACATATTTTCTTAATGTTTGCAATTACTTTTGTTAAAGATTTAATTATGATTTTTTCCAAGTTGCCAATAGAGAATACTTTTAAAATAACAAATAGCCTTTTTATTTGCAACCATTTTGTACCATTTAAATAATATTATCTCTATATTTTAAATGATAACACAAAATATTTTCCTGGGTAAGGATGAATTATGAACATCCCCCAATATGCTTATAGAATTATACCTCATTATTAAAAGTTATTGGTGAGTCAGAAATACAAATATGGTATTTATTCACATACATGGGGTAGTAGCTATGAAGGCAACCATAATCAAGCTGTAATCTATAAGTCCACAGAGTGTAGATATGGAATAAGTGTCTAGAAAGAAAAGATAGATCTTGTTAGATAAATAGAATAGATAGCTATGGAATGACAGTAGGAAGCTGGAATACAGAATCAAGTGGAGTTGAGAAAGGTAAAAGGGGTTTCTTGGAATACAGGAGAGACAGCAAAAAGTAGGAAGCATTTTGGAGGTAGTATGTAAACTTAATATAATAAAAACTTATTAAAATACATGAATCCATCAAAATGAAACCTCCATGTAACAGAGAAGACTGAGTCTAAAATGAACAGCTCTTGTCACCAAGTGAAACATCCAGTTCTTGGACATTGGGTTACATCTAATTGTATGGTTGGTCAAAGATGCCCCACAGAAATATGGAAACACAGGTTTTGCCTAGCCTATAGATTATTCTACACAAACTGACAGATACCATTGTTGAAGAAAACATCTACAGAACTACTTGAAAATGAAGATGTCAAGTTGATGCCCCCCATAGAGCATTTACCCTTAAATTCTTGGGTAAATACCTTGGGTAAAGGAACATACTCTCCATGAACCCAAAAGCTGAAAAATAAACACAGTTCAGTCAAACTCACTTTATTTATGATAGTGTACTGCCTAAAAATTATGCTAGGGCACTGGAGGCATGAAGATTTAGGAGTAACTAACCAATAACAGATTTAACATGAAGATAATACCCATACTCAGTACTTTTGGGTGACCAAGTACTTGTGACTAGATAGTTGAGGGACCTAGGGTAAAACCAAACAATATTGATTAAAAAGAAGAAAGAAAGAAAAAAATGACTTAGTAATAAATGAAGTGACTTTTAATGGTATTCTGGAATACTCCTACATAGCCTTGCTACCTTATCAAAAAAGAAGTTTCCTTCTGTACCTTAAGGGAACAAACATGGAGTTCCACAGACTGCATTTATACAGTGTGAGAGACTGAGAGACCATGGAATACCCAGTAGATAAATGGGATGTTTACATTAATTCCCTACACTCAGAGCTCAGGGTACCCTATGGAAGAATACACAGAAAGAGTAAAAGAGCCAGGGAAAATAGACACTACCAAGAAAACAAGGCCTTTGAAATCAACATAAGCAAAGCTCATATGAACTCACTGAAACTAAAACAATATGAACAGTGCTTTAAAGGAACTGGACCAGAACCTCTGAGCTTATCCTTTGGCTTCCATTTTAGTGTTTTAATTGGATATCTGTGTAAATGTGTTTTATTTCCTCAGATAAGGGGATGAGATAAGAAGCTTACCCAAGCTATGCTAACTCTGTTCTAACTATTCCTATGCCTAGGTCTGACCCTGCAATGCAGAAACCTCTGTATAATCTAATCTTCCAAACTAGTTTACTCAGTCTGGCTTCTCTTGGGTTTGACTAATTGTTCTTCTTGGCCTCATAGTAACTTAGGCAAAATGACTCTATGTCATTCTCTGGCATAATTTGTCTTCACTGGAATCTAGGTCATTTTTTCACAATCTATCTTTGTAAAACTGTTCCTCTAAAACTGCCATATAGACACATGATCACTACATACTCTCGTCCTGTACTTCTCTTAAGTAGCTGTCTTTTCTGTGCTGTTCTTATGTGATTTAAGTGTATATCCTATCTCTGACTCATTCTGTCAAATCTTTCTCTGATTAATCACTTTGTATGCCCATCACTTTGATGTCACTTACAAACATATTTCCTTCCTTCTACAAACTAACCATATCTTAGGTATTGAAAGTGTGTACTAAGGGTATGGCTGTACTTCAGTCAGATCATACTGTAATCCACAGCCTGCCTGCATTCTAGCTGAATCATGTAGACCTAGAAGAACTTTGGGTGTCTTCCATTGCCAGAGTAGCCATGTTCCTGGATTAAAATTTCTCTAAATTTCTGAGTGTGCAAAGGAGTTTGTCTTTGTCTTGAAGGTTGTGTCTCATGAACTCTTTCCTTTCTGTTTGTTTGTCTTCCCCAAATTTGATAAGATTTTTTGTTGTTATATCTTATAATATTTTTGTTATACTTAAACAAAATAGGAATTAATTAATCAGTTAATTAATTAATTAAATCCTACCCACTAGGATAACTGTTAACATCTGATATGTCACTTTTACTTGCTAGGAGAAGTAAAATCAGTTTTCTCCAATATAGTGACTGGATTTAGCAAGCACGGCAGGGCAGGCCTTATCTTTAGGGGTCGTTGACCATCATATACTTAGATTCTCTGTATATGAGTGTGTATATGTGGGGTGTGTGTGTGTGTGTGTGTGTGTGTGTGTGTGTGTGCATTTATTTGGTTTAATTTTGGTGGTTTTTTAATGTGTTTTTTAATCATGGTTTTGGGTGTTATTTTTAAGTTTTTATTGTTTATTGGCAAATAATTTAAAGTTAGGTGGGTAGATACAAGGGGACAAGATTGGGCATATCTTGGAGAAAGGGAAAATAAAATAAAATAAGATATATTTAAATTGGAAAACTATTTTAGTAATTATACATATAATATATAAATTATATGAAACACAATTTAAAAGTCTTACATATTATTGCAATCCCTATTGCTTAGTACTCTCTCAATTGTGACTCTACAACACTTTCATGGTTAATAAAATAAAGTAGCATGAAGTTACAAGGTAAATGCAGAAACTTCATTACCAATATCCTTTTTTATATTTAATTTATTTTATTTTATTTTATTAGTCTATGGATTTAGAGCTTTATTATAGAAAGGCAGGGGAAAGAGAGAGGGTGGAGAGAGAGAGAGAGAGAGAGAGAGAGAGAGAGAGAGAGAGAGAGAGAGAGAGAGAGAGACCGGCCATGGCCAAGAGGAGAGAAGGGGGAAGAGAGAGAAAAGGATAGAGATTAAGAGGGAGAGAGAGGAAGAGAGAGGAGAAAGGAGAGGAGAGTAAGGGGAGTAAAAGGAGTAAGAGCAAGAGAGCAAGAGACCAATATCTTTATAGATTTTTCAAACAACAACAACTAAAGCTTTGGATTAGAAAGTGAGAAAAAGACAAAATTATAACATTACTTCTTTTAAGTTTTACTACTTAATTTTTCTGATTAATATTTATCATTCTACATGAAATATTTTTTATAAAGTCATACAGTTTAGTTCTGCTTTTTGTCACTCTACCATCAAATTAATTATGATCTAAAAAATAAAATACAAAATGCATTAAAAGTAATTTAGCTTAGTATGTTCATATAGTTTCCACTGTAGATTTTCAAATTCATAATTATTTATTAAAACACATCAATTACATTTTGCCAATATGCTTTTTGTTTTCTAAAATTTCTTACATTTACTTGTTATATTTTAAATAGTATGAGTAAATGAGTATTAACTTACAAATTATATTCAAATTGCATATATATTTGCATAATTTGTATTTAATTAATATTAAAATTATAATCAAATAATATGCAAATTGTTATATTCAACATAGCTGTGAATAAATGAGTATTAAAATACAAATTATGACTTCAGGATTAAAGTTAGTAGTACTATTTTATCTCTCAAAAATTAGCTAAAAATTTAGAATAAGTATATCTTTTAAAAACAGTATAAAAGGGAAGTACTCTGGGAAGTTCATATACTAAAGGAGAGAACTTAATACTGTTATTTTCATAATAGATTGTTTCCATCGAAACAAAATTAAGGAAAATTACTACAATAGTAGTCTTTATCTGGTACATGGGTCTATGTTCACATGAGAATTCCAAGACATATGCATTTTTGTTTAACTAATGGAATAAAAATTATTGATGAAATTATTTGTGCTTAGAATTTTACCAACTTCTTATTGCTATCAAAAGTTTCAGGTTTCATATGCTTTCACATGGTCTTTCTTCTGTAATTTCTATAACCACTTGAATATACATGATTTAGATCAAATTTTATGAAATAAGTTTAAGAAATCTAGAGACAAAAAGAAGACCAAAAACCATATATTTATGAGTATTCAGAAATGAATAAAACTAGAAGAAAATGATTATGATGATGAACTCAAATCTGAAAATGTATTTAAAAAACTCTTAGAGTCTAATTAATGATCAGAAGTTTAAGAATTTGGATTTATATCTTCCTACTAAAAGTCTAAGAGTACCAGACACTGCTGAATGTTGATATCATGTCCTGTTTGTAAATTCTGTCCATATATCATATATGATTAGTGCTCTGTAATCACAAGATAGATATGCAAGTGTAAAAGGACTTATGGAAAAATAAGATGGATTCAAAATGGAAAAACTGTTATTTCAAGGAAAAGTTGGCAGAATATGTTGAATATCCTCTTTTCCTCAAATTTTGGCCGGGTCCTTTTAACTACAAGTTTATGAAAAGAAGTTCATAAATATAATGGTTTAATAAATTTTCTTATTATTCTAACCAAACACCTGCAAGGAAGCAACTGAGGGGTTAGAAGGTTTATTTTGACTCATTGTCTGAGGGGATAGTTTACCTTGGCAAGGAAAGAATATATTCAGCACTGGATCAGCCAAGATGAAAGGAGAGGGAGGTCACTTTCTCACATCTGATACATCAATAAATGAATATGGGCCAAAACATGCTGCCAGGAACTAAATCTTACAGTTTGGTCATTGGAGATCCATTTTCTCAAGCTAGGGCTTACCTTTCACATTGCCTACATTTTTTGCAAAACCAAAACTTCAAGACAATGCACTTCCATAACCCTTGACATGACATTTTTCTACTAAAGCATGCTTACCGCTAATGAGCAAATTGTAGTATATGACATATGAATAGCACTAAGCTAGAAATTAATGGTTATTAAAAACAAAAACTAGACAAGTTGGGTAGGCACTGTGTTGACAGAGATATGAAGAGCTATGAGAGACATTCTTTCAAACCATGTAAATTGTATTACTGAAGATGTTTTAAAAGTATGAAAAGGTATTCATTATCAAATTCTTAAGGAATATGTGATTTTTAGACTAATAGACACTTCTGTCTTGAACTACCAATAGTTTTTGATCTGAGAAATTCAGCATGAAATTATATAATAGTATAAATATCTATTATCCATGCACAGGATAAATAATAAATACTCATTTTCAAAACTGTATTTATCATTTCTTAGATTTTTGCTTCACTCTTTAAAATTTATTTTTGGTACATATATGCTTTTTTAAAGATAGGACACCGCTCTTCCGGCCGGACCAGCACCAGGGTAGCTAGAGCACAGGGTCGGCTGACACCCGCCAGCAACCCCCGACCCCCTCCACAGGATTTTGAGACTGCTGGTGAGTGGAACACAGCTTCTGCTCCAGTCCAATCATGCGGGACCTGAGACTGATTTGGTTGGGGAGGCAGAAATCCGGCCTGAGTAGGGCCACAAGCCTCTTCTGGTCAGAACAGCACCGGAGTAGCTAGGGCACAGGGTCGGCTGACACTTGCCAGCTACCCACAACACCCACCACAGGACCTTAAGACTTCTGGTGAGTGGAACACAGCTTCTGCTCCAATCCAATTGAGCCCGGGACCTGAGACTGCATTAGTTAGGGAAGCAGAAAACCAGCCTGAGTAGGGCCACAGGCCTCTTCCAGCCGGACCAGCACCGGAGCAGCTAGAGCGCAGGGTCTGCTGACACCCGCCAGCTACCCACGACACCTGCCACAGGACATTGAGACTTCGGGTGAGTGGAACACAGACTCTGCTCCAATCTTTAAACAGTGACAACAATAACAACTAACCCCAGAGATTACCAGATGGCGAAAGGTAAACGTAATAATCTTACTAACAGAAACCAAGACCACTCACCATCATCAGAACCCAGCACTCCCACTTCGCCCAGTCCAGGGCACCCCAACACACCGGAAAAGCTAGACACGGATCTAAAAGCATATCTCATGATGATGGTAGAGGACATCAAGAAGGACTTTAATAACACAATTAAAGAAATACAAAGGAACACTGGTAAACAGGTAGAAGACAGTAAAAGGGAAGCACAAAAATCCCTTAAAAAATTGCAGGAGAACACTGCTAAAGAGTTACAAATCCTTAAAGAAAAACAGGATAACACAATCAAACAGGTAGAAGTCCTTAAAGAAAAACAGGAAAACACATCCAAACAGATAATGGAAATGAACAAAACCATACTAGACATAAAAAGGGAAGTAGACACAATAAAGAAAACCCAAAATGAGGCAACACTGGAGATTGAAACCCTAGGAAAGAAATCTGGAACCATAGATACGAGCATGAGCAACAGAATACAAGAGATGGAAGAGAGAATCTCAGGTGCAGAAGATTCCATAGAGAACATCGGCACAACAATCAAGGAAAATGTAAATCACAAAAAGATCCTAACTCAAAACATCCAAGAAATACAAGACACAATGAGAAGACCAAACCTACGGATAATAGGAGTGGATGAGAATGAAGATTTTCAACTCAAAGGACCAGCAAACATCTTCAACAAAATTATAGAAGAAAACTTCCCAAATCTAAAGAAAGAGATGCCCATGAACATACAAGAAGCCTACAGAACTCCAAATAGACTGGACCAGAAAAGAAATACCTCCCAACACATAATAATCAGAACAACAAATGCTCTAAATAAAGATAAAATACTAAAAGCAGTAAGAGAAAAAGGCCAAGTAACATATAAGGGCAAGCCTATCAGAATTACACCAGATTTTTCACCAGAGACTATGAAAGCCAGAAGATCCTGGACAGATGTTATACAGACACTAAAAGAACACAAATTCAAGCCCAGGCTACTATACCCAGCCAAACTCTCAATTAACATAGATGGAGAAACCAAAGTATTCCACGACAAAACCAAATTCACACATTATCTCTCCACGAACCCAGCCCTTCAAAGGATAATAACAGGAAAAAACCAATACAAGGACAGGAACCACGCCCTAGAAACAACAAGAAGGTAATCCCTCAAAAACCTAAAAGAAGGCAGCCACAAGAACAGAATGCCAACTTTAACAACAAAAATAACAGGAAACAACAATTACTTTTCCTTAATATCTCTTAATATCAATGGACTCAACTCCCCAATAAAAAGGCATAGACTAACAAACTGGCTACACAAACAAGACCCAACATTTTGCTGCTTACAGGAAACTCATCTCAGAGAAAAAGATAGACACTACCTCAGAATGAAAGGCTGGAAAACAATTTTCCAAGCAAATGGTATGAAGAAACAAGCTGGAGTAGCCATTCTAATATCTGATAAGATTGACTTCCAAACCAAAGTCATCAAAAAAGACAGGGAGGGGGCACTTCATACTCATCAAAGGTAAAATCCTCCAAGAGGAACTATCAATCCTGAATATCTATACTCCAAATACAAAGGCAGCCACATTCATTAAAGAAACTTTAGTAAATCTCAAAGCACACATTGCACCTCATACAATAATAGAGGGAGACTTCAACACACCACTTTCACCAATGGACAGATCATGGAAACAGAAACTAAACAGGGATACAGTGAAACTAACAGAAGTGATGAATCAAATGGATCTGGCAGATATCTACAGAACATTTTACCCTAAAACAAAAGGATATACATTCTTCTCAGCACCTCATGGTAACTTCTCCAAAATTGATCACATAATTGGTCACAAAACAGGCCTCAACAGATACAATAATATTGAAATGGTCCCATGCATCCTATAAGATCACCATGGACTAAGGCTGATCTTCAATAACAAAATAAATAATAGAAAGCCAACCTTCACGTGGAAACTGAACAACACTCTTCTCAATGATACCTTGGTCAAGGAAGGAATTAAGAAAGAAATTAAGGACTTTTTAGAGTTCAATGAAAATGAAGCCACAACATACCCAAACTTATGGGACGCAATGAAAGCATTTCTAAGAGGAAAACTCATAGCTCTGAGTGCCTCCAAAAAGAAACTAGAGAGAGCACACATTAGCAACTTGACAACACACCTAAAAGCACTAGAACAAAAAGAAGCAAACTCACCCAAGAGGAGTAGACAGCAGGAAATAATCAAACTCAGGGGCGAAATCAACCAAGTGGAAACAAGAAGAACTATTCAAAGAATCAACCAATCAAGGAGCTGGTTCTTTGAGAAAATCAACAAGATAGATAAACCCTTAGCCAGACTCACTAGAGGGCACAGGGAAAGCATCCTAATTAACAAAATCAGAAATGAGAAAGGAGACATAACAACAGATCCTGAAGACATCCAAAACACCATCAGATCCTTCTACCAAAGGCTATACTCAACAAAACTGGAGAACCTGGATGAAATGGAGAAGTTCCTAGATAGATACAAGGTACCAAAGTTGAATCAAGATCAGGTTAATGATCTAAACAGCCCTATATTCCCCAAAGAAATAGAAGCAGTCATTAATAGTGTCCCAACCAAGAAAAGCCCAGGACCAGATGGGTTTAGTGCAGAGTTCTATCAAACCTTCAAAGAAGAACTAATCCCAGTTCTTCACAAACTATTCCACAAAATAGAAACAGAAGGTACTCTACCCAACTCATTCTATGAAGCCACAATTACTCTGACACCTAAACCACAAAAAGACCCAACAAAGATAGAAAATTTCAGACCACTATCCCTTATGAATATTGATGCAAAAATCCTCAATAATTTTCTTGCTAACCGAATCCAAGAACACATCAAAACAATCATCCATCCTGACCAAGTAGGTTTTATCTCAGGGATGCAGGGATGGTTCAATATACGGAAATCCATCAACGTAATCCAGTATATAAAAAAGACAAAAACCACCTGGTCATCTCGTTAGATGCGGAAAAAGCATTTGACAAGATCCAACACCCATTTATGATAAAAGTCTTGGAAAGATCAGGAATTCAAGGCCCATACCTAAACATGATAAAAGCAATCTACAGCAAACCAGTAGCCAACATCAAAGTAAATGGTGAGAAGCTTGAAGCAATACCTCTAAAATCAGGGACTAGACAAGGCTGTCCACTTTCTCCATACCTATTCAACATTGTACTTGAAGTCCTAGCCAGAGCAATTCGACAACAAAAGGAGATCAAAGGGATACAAATTGGAAAAGATGAAGTCAAAATATCACATTTTGCAGATGATATGATAGTATATATAAGTGACCCTAAAAATTCCACCAGAGAACTCCTAAACCTGATAAACAGCTTCAGTGAAGTAGGTGGATATAAAATTAACTCAAACAAATCAATGGCCTTTCTCTACACAAAGAATAAACAGGCTGAGAAAGAAATTAGGGAAACAACACCCTTCTCAATAGTCACAAATAATATAAAATATCTTGGCGTGACTCTAACTAAGGAAGTGAAAGATCTGTATAATAAAAACTTCAAGTCTCTGAAGAAAGAAATTATAGAAGATCTCAGAAGATGGAAAGATCTCCCATGCTCATGGATTGGCAGGATCAACATTGTAAAAATGGCTATCTTGCCAAAAGCAATCTACAGATTCAATGCAATCCCCATCAAAATTCCAACTCAATTCTTCAACGAATTAGAAAGTGCAATCTGCAAATTCATCTGGAATAACAAAAAACCTAGGATAGCAAAAGTTCTTCTCAAGGATAAAAGAACCTCTGGTGGAATCACCTAAAGCTTTACTACAGAGCAATTGTGATAAAAACTGCATGGTACTGGTATAGTGACAGACAAATAGACCAATGGAATAGAATTGAAGACCCAGAAATGAACCCACACACCTACGGTCACTTGATCTTCGACAAGGGAGCTAAAAACATCCAGTGGAAGAAAGACAGCATTTTCAACAAATGGTGCTGGCACAATTGGTTGTTAACATGTAGAAGAATGCGAATCGATCCATTCCTATCTCCTTGTACTAAGGTCAAGTCTAAGTGGATCAAGGAACTTCACATAAAACCAGAGACACTGAAACTTACAGAGGAGAAAGTGGGGAAAAGCCTTGAAGATATAGGCACAGGGGAAAAATTCTTGAATAGAACAGCAATGGCTTGTGCTGTAAGATCGAGAATTGACAAGTGGGACCTCATGAAACTGCAAAGCTTCTGTAAGGCAAAAGACACCATCAATAAGACAAAAAAAAAACACCAACAGATTGGGAAAGGATCTTTACCTATCCTAAATCAGATAAGGGACTAATATCCAATATATATAAAGAACTCAAGAAGGTGGACTCCAAAAAGTCAAATAACCCCATTAAAAAATGGGGCTCAGAACTGAACAAAGAATTCTCACCTGAAGAATACCGAATGGCAGAGAAGCACCTGAAAAAATGTTCAACATCTTTAATCATCAGGGAAATGCAAATCAAAACAACCCTGAGATTCCACCTCACACCAGTCAGAATGGCTAAGATCAAAAATTCAGGTGACAGCCGATGCTGGCGAGGATGTGAAGAAAATGGAACACTCCTCCATTGTTGGTGGGATTGCAAGCTTGTACAACCACTCTGGAAATCAGTCTGGCGGTTCCTCAGAAAATTGGACATAGTACTACCGGAGGATCCAGCAATACCTCTCCTGGGCATATATCCAGAAGATGTCCCAACCGGTAAGAAGGACACATGCTCTACTATGTTCATAGCAGCCCTATTTATAATAGCCAGAAGCTGGAAAGAACCCAGATGTCCCTCAACAGAGGAATGGATACAGAAATTATGGTACATTTACACAATGGAGTACTACTCTGCTATTAAAAAGAATGAATTTATGAAATTCCTAGTCAAATGGATGGACCTGGAGGGCATCATCTTGAGTGAGGTAACACAATCACAAAGGAACTCACACAATATGTTTTCACTGATAAGTGGATATTAGCCCAAAACTTAGGATACCCAGGATATAAGATACAATTTGCTAAATGCATGAAACTCAAGAAGAATGAAGACCAAAATGTGGACACTGTGCCCCTTCTTAGAATTGGGAACAAAACACCCATGGAAGGAGTTACAGAGACAAAGTTTGGAGCTGTGATGAAAGGATGGACCATCTAGAGACTGCCGTATCCAGGGATCCATCCCATAATCAGCTTCTAAACACGGACACCATTGCATACACTAGCAAGATTTTGCTGAAAGGACCCAAATATAGCTGTCTCTTGTGAGACTATGCAGGGGCCTAGCAAACACAGGAGTGGATGCTCACAGTCAGCTATTGGATGTATCACAGGGCTCCCAATGGAGAAGCTAGAGAAAGTACCCAAGGAGCTAAAGGGATCTGCAACCCTATAGTTGGAACAACATCATGAACTAACCAGTACCCAGGAGCTCTTGTCTCTAGCTGCATATGTATTGAAAGATGGCCTAGTCGGCCATCAATGGAAAGAGAGGCCCATTGGACTTGCAAACTTTATATGCCCCAATATAGGGGAATGCCAGGGCCAAAAGAATGGGAATGGGTGGGTAGGGAAGTGGGGGGTGCTATGGGGGACTTTTGGGATGGCATTGGAAATGTAATTGAGGAAAATATGTAATAAAAATATTAAAAATTAAAAAAAAACAAAAAACAAAAATAAATAAATAGATAAATAAATAAATAAACTGGAAAAAAAATAAATAAAGATAGGATACCAAAGAAACATTGTCTTCCAGATATAACAAGAACAGGACACACACGCACACGCGCACACACACACACACACACACACACACACACATACTATATATTTGTATTATATTTACTCCTGAAAAATATATAAATGTATAAGACATACAAGTAACCTTATCGTTGTTATTGTCATAATGCTCTCATCCTTTGGTTGAATCATTTTTGAGGAAAAAAAAAACCACTTAAATTATTTTGATTTAGAAGAATATACAAGTAAACCTTGGCACTATTGTTCTGTATGTGGCCTCTAGAAACTATTGTCTACATTTTAGAATCATGAACATATCCATTCTTTCTAATATTTTAATTATCTTAATGCATCCATAGACAAACACTTCATAATTTTTAATATGCTAAGATATAAATAGTCAATGGTTACTTTTTCAAAAATCAATTACTTCTATAAAATCCTTAAAGGCAAATATGCAAAGTGATAAATACTAACAGCACACAACTGAATTTATCTCCTCTTAGTTATGCATTCTATGGGGGTGTGGCAAATACTTTGATAAGATAGATAAATAGCTGGAAAACAAATATAACGAACCTTTGGAAGGCATTGTGGACATCCATGTCACTCTGACTAGTGTGATTGAAGAAAGAAGGACACATATGGAAAGGAATTCTATTCAAAAGTCTAACTTTCCATTCATTTACATTTTTAAAATATCAAATTTCTTTCCCTTTTCCTATAGGAAATTGAGATTATTTTAATTTTTGTCTATCTGCCAATAAACTTAATACAGTATAAGAATTGTTCTGAAAAATCTATACAGAAAGCCGGGCAGTGGTGGTGTACACCTTTAATCTCAGCACTTGGGAGGCAGAAGCAGGCTGATTTCTGAATTCGAGGCCAGCCTGGTCTACAGAGTGAGTTCCAGGACAGCCAGGGCTACATAGAAAAACTCTGTCTCAAAAAAAATAAAAAAACCGTTCTACAAAATAAATTGCAATTTATAAACTGTTTCTTCACTTGTATTGGGGCATCCTAAAATATATAATAGGTCCTTTTCCTGATCCATTAAAGAACAATTACAAAATAGATAACCAAACCCATGTGGAATGCCATATACTCATCTGTAAACTGACTTCTTTCACCTTGAGATTCTATCTATCCATCCATCGTCGATCTATCAATATATTTATGTATCTGTATGTATGTGTGTCTGTGTGTCTCTGTGTGTGTATGTGTGTATCTGCAAGTGGTATGCTTGTGTGGTTCATATATATGTGGAAGTCATATATCAACCTGGGTGTTTGTTTCTCAGTTAACGTTGTTGTTTCTTTCATTTGCCTTTAATTTGGAACTTGCCAATTATTGTACAGGGATTCTGAAAGAGATTGCATACATAAGTCTCATTGTACTTGCAACCGCACATTAATATAGCTATCTTTATTGAAACATTTTCCCAGAATGCAGCAAGCATTTTTTCTGATTGAACTGTCCAACAACATTCATTTTGAATCTTCACTTGAAGTCTAGAATTAACGCATTACTGATTCTACTTAGATGGTGTTTTGTACACCCATATAATAAGAAAAGTTGGTATCAGAACGATCTATTATGGTTGTTTGAGTTTAATTTCTCATTTTTTTCTGCGTGTAAATTTTACAAAATGTAGCATTTTTTTTTACCACATTTGTGAATACTTAATTCTACAGGTACTAACACATATAAAGTATAAAGAAAAATTGTGGAATCTGTATCAAAATTTTTTAGCAGTTTTTCTGAACATTTGAGAAAATATTCATAAATATTTTAAGAAGAAAAGTAGGACAAAGGTTTTGAGTGTTCTTCCAGTACCTGAATAGCAAAGTAAATTACTACATTAGTATTGTATATAGAAGTTGGTCTACATCCCAGAAATAAGATCCCCATGTTCCCAGAAATAAAACTCATGCTTAAAATATATTCATAAATATCTTGGCCATATTGCTAAGGTGTTCTCTGACTAGAATCATAACTTAAGATAATCCATTTATTTCAATCTATGTTCTGACACATAGGTGGTTACTTGTGCTCATGCATTTGTCTCCTCACATCTTCCCGGATGAATTTTCTAATGCTTTATTCTATTCCAGAATTCTTCCTTCCTCCAAGATGTCCCTCCTCTTATTTATTATAAAATAAATAAAAACGCATAGGCTTTTTAATGACAAGTGATGCATCCATACAATACATAAGATATTCTCTCTACAATTGTCCTCCAAGAGAGTAGGCCTTCAGAATGAAACACTGACCTAAAAGTAAAAGCTATCAGGAAATACACCAGAAACATGAAGCATAAATCTCAATCTCATCAAAATGACCTTTCTCATTCTTTTCCACACTATAAACAAAGGAGCCCTCCCTCAGATATAAACAGCCCCCAAAACATATATCTTTTTGTTTGGCTGCCAACTAAATTTTCATTTTTTCCATATCAACAGTTGAAATTTTAGGACTTAAAAGTAGAAAAAGAAAAAATTGAGGGACTTCCAGCTTTATCACACAGAAGTTGTAGTTATCAGTGGAATTTTATAATAATTATGATTAATATTCTAATATATTACAGGATGAAAATGATGAAAATTTATTTTTAAATTTAATAAGTCAACAGGAAGGTCATGTAAAAGTTTGAAAGATATTAAGGTAAACTTCTATATATTAAACAAAATTAGTGATTCACTTAAAGGTTATATAACAAAATTTTAAAAACCAAAACCAATTATTGCAATATCCACAGCTTAATAATAACTAACAGGCATACTGTTGGAAAAATTAAATAAGAAGACACAAAAATAAATGTAATACAGTGTAAATGTTTATTTGTTATTATTTTAGGAAGGAAGAGACAAGGATAAAGGCCAAAGAACTATTCCCATTTTTTACTGAAAACAATTATTTTCCATATAATGTAATCTGATTACAATTTCCCATTCTCCTACTCCTTCTAGTTCCTACTGACCCCTGATCCTATCTCAGTACACTCCCTTTCTCTTTCTACTGAGAAAGGGAGATGCTTCTAAGAGATAACCAATAAACATGCAAACAAATTTTTATCTGAACAAAGGAAACAGGTCAGGACAAATGAAGGATCCCCCCAAAAGACACAAGAATCATATACCACTCATTCTCACATTCAGGAGTCCCATAAAAATATTAGCTCAAAGCTAGAGTTGCTCAGTTGTTTTAGAAGCCCTTGTTTACCCTGGGTTCTCTATTCCCTCTGTCTCTTATACTCTTTCTGTCTCCTTTTCAGCTGGGTTCCTTGAGCTCTGGTGGAATAGTTTAAATGTAACTTCTCATGTAAAGCTGTGTGTTCTAAGGTCTTTCTCTTGTTGGATGTCTCTATATTTGTTTCTATCTCCTGCAGGAGGAAGCTGTAGTGATGTTTGAGATAAGCAGCAATCCTTGAATTTAATAGACTATCATTAGGAGTCATTTCATCACAATTCTTTTATTTAAGTAGTATTTAAATATCTTACTTGTTTATTTTTCTCTCAATATGCTAACAAATTTGAAATTTAAGTTCAGTGAATCCCAAGCACAATAGAATAAACTGTCATCAATTATATTATAATAAAACATCAGAGAATGTAAATGAAGTAAAAATATTCAAGGTATCAACAAGACACAACAGAAATACAATTTCCAATGTAATGAGTGCAGACTGATCACAGACTTCTTAAGGAATTTGTTGGAAAAAGCAGAAAACTAACATAGTGTAGAAACAACAAAAATTTTGAAAGGCTATACTTGATAAAAATTCCTTTAAGATACATACGCATGAATGCATGGGGTAGAAGAAGTCAGATGGCACAATGTATCTGGCACAGTAAGTCATGTCTGTATTTTCAATGCTCCAATACTGAGAGTGATGACAAAAGACTCACTGAAAGATGATAAGCAAGCTAGTGTTGACTATGCAAACACACAATGTAAAACATCAAAGAAACCCCACCTTAAGCAAGGGGGATAGCATGAGACAGACACCCTGTGAAGTTGTTCTCTGACATTCGCATTTATACTGTAGTATTGGTAGACTACATTAACACATATGGACAAGCAGGTGCTTGTGTGAGCATACATGTGCACATACAAACAATAGAAATTCCCTAACGATATAACTTATCACCATCATAAACAGACTATAAATCTCATTAATGGTGTCCTTCTCCCTTGTTCAAGTAAGAAAATGCAAACTTGAGTAATGTCATAAATATCTATGTATCTAAACATAGAGATAAATGTATGTGGAATTAAAAAATGTATATATAATAACAATAAGATTATGAGCAAGTGGGGGTCAGTAGTTTAGAGTGTATAGTTCTCTTGCCAGACTCAAGTTTGCTTATAAAACGCATACATCAGAGAGCACCCAACAATACTAATTTCTGAAAAATAGACAACTTATACTTTTGTCTCAACTGACTGTCTTTAAAATGCTGTTCCTGATTCCTTCCAACAAAATAAAAAAAAATATGGTGTAAAAGTAAGAAAAAAAAAAAAAGATTGAATTGAAATTTAAAATACTCTTAAATTGTAAAACATCCAGAGAAATTCTACAGGTTGTGGTAAATCAAAGCATAAAGTACCCTCTAAAAATTTCTAAAAAGAAGAAGAAGAAGAAGAAGAAGAAGAAGAAGAAGAAGAAGAAGAAGAAGAAGAAGAAGAAGAAGAAGAAGAAGAAGAATTAATACAAAGAGGTAAAATAAATAACAGTAATTTTTACTAATTGAAGAAAATATAATTTGTGGAAACTTATTTTTAAGAAACATAATTTTGAACCTGAATGAGGATATTATAATTCAGGATAGCACTGATAAATAGTTTCCGGTATATAGACGCATGGAATCTAACAAGATATTGAAATGAAACACACTACAAATAAATATATTTTAGTCAAAGTTGGTGTACAAATACGATGTTTGCATTTCATTGGCACAAATATGTAACAAATGCTAATACAAATAAGCCTATATTGAAATGTGTTCATGATAATAACTAAAGGAAAGAACAAATATTATCAATTTCTAATGAAATGTTGGAGAAAAGTTCCAACAGCATTATGTAAAGAAGCTAACTTTGGGAAACTTTGATAATAACTCTAGGAAGTATTTCTTCATATGCATTATTTATTCTAGAAATTTCTACCAAATATGCAAAATGTGTAGTTAAAATAATAACATGTATTTGTCCAATTAATGCTGATAGGGGAGACAATAAAAGTTCCACAAAATGTAACTTGCAAATGAAAGACACTTGAAATTTCACTGTTAATACATTTACAGGATATGTTAAAAAGAACATTCTAAACTTAACAAAACCATAGAGCAGTTTGCTTAATTCTGGAACAAATTATAAAAATTAGTGACATACCTCTGTGGCATCTCTGATATTTCTATGTGTTCAAGTTAGTATTTTACAAACAAAACAAATTTTATTCTTGAATAAAATTAAAAGTTTTTCCACAACTAAGAAAAAAATTCATCAGAACATTGCATCTGAAACTATAGAGTGAGAGAACATTCCTGGAATAAATACAAGACATGCATTTGGTGTAGAATTGTGGGTAAATACTGACTTGTTATATGACTTAACTACTCCATGAAGTTTCAAACTCAGAAAAAAATACATATTTTAAACTGTAAAAGTGGCTTGAGAGGTAGGACAGTAAATCCATGAAAGCTTCACATTTGCATGTAGAGATGCTGAGGTTTTCCACTCAGAATCTCTGATGGTATAAGATTTATATAAACAGTATCAAAAACAATTAAAAGCTGATACATAATGCAGTGCCAGGAAAAACTGGACAGAGCCTTTTTTTTTTATTTCCATGATTATAATATGTCCAGTTATAAATATTGTTGTTAAGATTCTTTTCAATTACATTTAAGTTACTTATTCCTCCATGTAGGTTAGGAAAATCTTAGTGAACTCAGTATAATGAAAATTATTGAATGTGAGAAAAGGAGTGATACCTATTTGTGAGATATAAAGCTAGGAAGATGAATGGTATAAAATCCTTTTCTGTTCATGTGAGGACCTATCCTGTCGGTTACCCAAAACAGTTAGCAGAATTAGTCCATCTAAGTTGCATTAATGCCTTATGCTCAGGATTTAGCCACAGGCTTACAGAGAACTGCAGTTTCCAAAGTGAGATTAATCCTGGGTTGAGGCCATAAGTGTTGAATTATCACAGGACAGAAAAAAAAATTATTAGTTTCCAAGATGGGATCACAAGATACAAGTTTTGAAATGTTCTGCCAGAATAAAATAAATAAATAAATAAAACAAATGAACTTGAATGATTCCTCTCTCTAGAGCAAGAACCTTGCATGAAGATATTCCTATGGAGGAAGTAGTCTATGTTATTGGATTCCTAATTAAAGGATTAAGGTAAGTCCATTTTTGTAAAAGAATTAAAATATTTACATACTGAGAGTCTGAAAATCCAGTATTGATATCTAAGGCTTTTGTACTTGAGAATGGAACAAACCAAAAGAAGTCCCTATATAATGGAATAGATGCCTTTAGTGAAGTACAACAGCAAGTTCTTCACCGCAGTGGTATAATAAAAACAGAGAAGTAGAATGTATCCATATTGGCAAATATATGATTTTCTTTTACTAGATTGAATGGCTCAATAGTCTCATTCTATGGTTCCCATATACACCTTTTGAATAGTGCCTGTAATTGTCAACTAGATGTAAGTAATATTGTAAGAATGTTCTGTCATTGCAGCATAAATTTCCATGTCTCATCTTTGTAGTTATTATGCCTTTTCTAAATAAGCTCATATTCTCAATAAATTGCCTCTACTAGTTGTTTCTACAGTTAGTAACACAGAAAACAAAATGTATTCCACAACATTTTATATTATTGATGTTTGTATATGTATCAAAATAGACGATTGCAAGTTAAAGTAACTGTGTGAATGCAAGCTCTGCATGGCTGGTATTCTGAATGATTAATATTTACTCAATCTTGTGGTGATGTAAAATTTTGAAAATAACTCTTATATTCTGGAATAAAAGAGATTACAACTCGTTCTGAACCTTACATTTTGAGGTCTTTTAGGAAATAGTACAGCTATGTCTTGTGTTCTCAGCCTGTCCATTTAACCTTTCATCAATTTGGCTTCTCAACTTCTATAAACTAAGTTAATGCATAACTATAATTTTTTTTTATGTAAAAGCAAGAGGTTTCTTTTCTGGCATGTCGGGGTCAACCTTCAATTAGTCACTCAAGGTGAGTGACGAGAAGGCAACCCCAAATAACTAATACAAGCAGTTTTTATACTGTTTACGAGCACAGGTTATATCAGCAAGGTTACATTTCAAACCTATTGGTTAAGCATATTGACTTTTAAATCTATTGACTAGCAAGTATGGGCAGATCATGACATGCATTTGAACTCTTCCTAGGACTTTCCAGATGGTCAGGTGATGGTCGGTACATTCTGAGAATGTTTTACTCAAGAATGTCCCTATGGGTGGAGAATACACCTTGACCTAGCTTTGATCTCAGGCAGGAGGGGGAAGCTGTAAAGTGGGTATGTGACTGTAAAAAACCCTTAGGGTCCCTCATTTCCCTAGTGTTCTTGTATAAGCTCCAATCCTGGAGCTGCACTCAGGGGTTTCTGGACTCTTATTCTTCAAGTCCTATCTTCAGTGTCTCATATTGTTGGCACAGGACTATCAACTGTACTACTTCCATCCTCTTCTTTAGCAAGGCTATAAGCTTGCTCAGAATGCAAGGTCCAATGGTCAACAATAGCAGGACAACAAATAGGGGTCCTAACAAGGTGAATATGAAGGTGGTTAAACAAGGGGAGGAGTTAAATCAAGACTCAAACAAGCCCTGACTCTGTTCTCTTTCTCTCTTCTGCTTGGCTAGCCCTTCTCTCACCTTGGCCATTGAATCTTTAACAAACCCTGAATGGTCTATGTAAAAGAAACCTCCTCAGCTAAGGTAGCACACATCCATCCTTACTGAAAGAAAAGTAAGTCTAATCTTCTAGTCTGTAGTACTATTTCAGATACTAAAGTCAATGATTCTTGAAAGTGACTGATGGAAGTTTCTATTTTCTATATATCTAAATCTATGGCTGCCCTCAGAGTGTCATATCTTTCCCTTGTAAGACCAAAGCAGAGATCCTGTTAGCTGCATCAATGGCCACTAACCCCAACAGAAGGGAGACAATAAGTGCTGTAACAGTTTTGATGGTCAACCAAAGGAAGGCTGCATAGGATTGGGGAAGGAACCTGAATCCAAAGGTACCACCAAGTGAACATGAGCTTGAGTGGGTTGCCTTTCTTCTGTATTGTCCAGGGAGTGGGGCATCTGCAGGTTTCACATGAGAGGCATACACTAAGGTCAAAATACCATTTACCTTGAGGGCTGTGGGAGTGGCTAGCAGCACCAGAAAGGGTCCTTTACATGGGGTTTCAGCTACCATGCCCAATGTCTCTGGACATAGACTCAGTCACCAGTCTGGAAGTGGTAGTGGGGTCTCTGGCATCACTGGAGCACATAAGGCAGTTTGGGACAAATCTCATGTTATATTGACTAAAGGACTTGGAACCTCAAAAAGAGGTACCTATCAGTCAATTGGGAGAGAAGAAAGGGCAGTGGCACAGACAAGAAGGAAAAACTATACTCCCCAGAAAACAAGCTGAAAACTTACTTGACAAAATGCATAGATGGACTAATTTAGGGGATAAGAAGCTCATCCAAGCAGTCAAAGTATTTAAGGAATATGCAGTGGACCTTAGGTTTTTAGACAGAGAGACAGTAGAACAGTGTAAGTTATATCAGCAAGTAAATCTTAAATGACCAAGAGCAAACAGGGCAAGAGACCTAGGGGAGAGTGACCTGGGGTATATTGGAGGGTTGATTTTACAGAAGTTAAGCCAGGAAAATATGGTTACAAATACCTTCTATTGTTTGTAGGTACTTTCTCTGGATGGGTTGAGGCTCTCCCCACCAAGCAGGAAACAGCTACCATGGTAGCCAAGAAGATATTACAAGAAATCTTCCTGAGGTTTGGAGTGCCCAATGTAATTGGACAAAATAGTGGTCCTCCTTTTGTTTCTAAGGTAAGTCAGGGTTCGTCAGAGATATTGGGAACTAATTGGAAGCTCCATTGTGTGTACCATCCCCAGAGCTCAGGGCAGGTAGAGAATAAACAGAACATTAAAAGTCACCTTAACTAAATTGACCTTGTAGACTGCTGCTGACTGGGTGGTGCTCCTTTCCTTGGTCCTGTCCGAACCCAGAACACCCTCTACCATTTTAAACTGACCCCTTTTGAGATCCTGTTTGGTACCCTATCTCCCTTCATGTCCACTGGGCCTTCCCTGGAGGCATATCTATAATCGTAATTATGTGATTTTCCAGTCTCCAATATAGATAATGCAAGTGTATTATTTGCAGAAAGCACCAAACACAGAGTTGAAATAAGCTTCTTAAAATTTATTATATGGTGAAAAACAACCATTTTTGGATATTGATTAATAAACAATTATATATTTTTTTTATATTTTGCCACAGCTTTTTTTTATTGATTGTTTTTTTTATTTACATTTAAAATGTTATCCCCCTTCCCGGTTTCCCCTCTGCAAACTCCTATCAAATCTCCCTTCTCCCTATTTCTACAAGGGTACTCCCCAACCTACCCACTTCTTCCTCAACAACCTAGCATTCCCCTATGCTGGGACATTGAGCCTCCACAAGACCAAGACCCTCCCCTCCCATTGATGCCAGATAATGTAATCCTCTGCTACATATGCGGCTGGAGCCATGGGTCCCTCTATGTGTACTCTTTGGTTGGTGATTTAATCTCCGGGAGCTCTGGGAGAGTATGGTTGGTTGATATTGCTGTTCTTCATATGAGGCTGCAGATCCCGTCAGCTTCTTCAGCACTTCCCCTAACTCCTGCATTGTTTCCCTGTGCTCAGTCCTAAGTTCAGTTGCAAGCATCCACATCTGAATTGGCAGAGCCTCTCAGGGGACAGCTGAAATTTGCAGGCAAATAGATTGAACTAGAAAATCTCAGCCTGAGTGAGGTAGCCCTGTCACAAAGAACACACATGATATGTACTGACTAATAAGTGAATATTATGAAAGACGGTTGGAATATCCACGAAACAACTTACAAAATATATGAAGCTCAAGAAAAAGGAAAAACAAAATGTGAGTGATTCAGTCCTACTTAGAAGGGAGAACAAAATAAGTCATGAAAAATAAAGGGAGGGGGGACCTGGGAGGGAAAGAGAAGGGGGAGAGAAATAGGGGAAGAATCTGGTGTGGGAGGAGATGGGGGATGAAATACAGAGGTCAAGAAACTGAATGGAAGTGTGTAGCAGTCAGGGATGTGGAACTGGCAGTAGCCACTAGTAAGTTCCAGATGCCAGGAAATCAAAAGGCTCCCAAGAGCCAACAGTGATAACATTAGCTGAAATATCCCCCATAAAGGTGAGAGAGATCTTGTAGAGTTCATATCCAGAGGTTAGACATGACTTCTGGCTAAGAAATGGTCCACCCACACATCTCAATCTTAGTAACCCAGAATTGTTTCTATCTAAGGAAATGCAGGGACTAAAAGTGGAGCAGAGACTGACAGAAAGGCCATCCAGAGTCTGCCCCACATAGGGATATATTACATCTACAGACATCAAACACAGACACTATTTCTGATGCCAAGAAGTGCTTGCTGACACTGATATTTTCTTTATCTGGGCCAGTTGAGATCAGTTAGAATTAGTTACGTTTTATTTGAAAATCTCTGTAAACATTTCTGTAAAGTATCCCATTCATTCCCCATATCATACTCTGTGCTGTTCAATAAAGTTTGAACAAAACATGCTTTTGTTTGTTTGTTTTCTTTTCTTTTTTATTAGATATTTTCTTCATATACACTTCAAATGGTATCCAAAAAGCTTCCTATGCCCTACCCTGCCCTGTTTCCCAACCCACCAACTCCCACTTCCTGGCCCTGGCATTCTCCCTGTAGTGGGGCAGATGATCTTCGAAAGATTAATGGTGTCTTCTATTGATAGTCAACTAGGCCATCCTCTGCTACAAATGCAACTAGAGACACAGCTCTGGGAGGTACTGGTTAGTTCATATTGTTGTTTATCCTATAGAGTTGCAGACCACTTTAACTTCTTGGGTACTTTCACTAGCTCTTTCATTAGGGGCCCTGCATTCCATCCAATAGATGACTGTGAGCATCCACTTCTGTATTTGCCAAGCACTGGCATAGCCACATAAGAGAGATCTATATCAGGGTTCTGTCAGCAAAATCGTTCACATATGCATTGTCTGGTTTAGGTGGTTGTATATGGGATGGATCCACAGGTGGGACAGTCTCTGGATGGTCCTTACTTCTATCTCAGCTCCAAAATGTGTCTCTGTAACTCCTTCCATGGGTATTTTGTTCCCCATTCTAAGAAGGAGCAAAATATCCACACTTTGGTCTTCTTTTTCTTGAGTTTCAAGTATTTTTCAAATTGTATCTTGGATATTCTAAGTATCTGGGCTAATATCTAATATCAGTGAGTACATATCATGTGTGTTCTTTTGTAACTGGGTTGCCACAGTAAGAATGACATCCTCCAGATCCATCTATTTGCTTAAGAATTTCATGAATTCATTGTTTGTAATTGCTGAATAGCACTCTATTGTGATGAAAATGTACCACATCTTCTGTGTCCATTCCTCTGTTGAGGGACATCTGGGTTCTTTCCAGCCTCTGGCTATTATAAATAAGGCTGCTATGAAAATAGTGAACCATGTGTTCTTATTACAAGTGGGAACATCTTCGGGGTATATGCCCAGGAAAGGAAATGATGAGTCTTCCTGTAGTACTATGTCCAATTTTCTGAGGAACCACCAACTGATTTCCAGAGTGGCTGTATCAGCATGCAATCCCACCAATAATGGAGGAGTGTTTCTCTTTCTCCACACCCTCATCAGCATCTGCTGTCACCTGAGTTTTTGATCTCAGCCATTCTGACTGTTGTGAGGTGGAATCTCAGGTTGTTTTGATTGTCATTTTCTTGATGATTAAGGATGTTGAACATTTTTTCAGGTGCTTATCAGCCATTCTGTATTCCTCAGATGAGAATTCTTTGTTTACCTCTGTACCCCATTTTTAATAGGGTTATTGGATTTTCTGGAGTCCATCTTCTTGAGTTCCTTATATATAATGGATATTAGGCCCCTAACTGATTTGGGATTGGTAAAGACCCTTTCCTAATCTGATGGTAGCCTTTTTGTCTTATTGACAGTGTCCTTTGCCTTACAGAAACTTTGCAATTTTATGAGGTCCCATTTGTCGATTCTAGATCTTACAGCATACGCCATTGCTTGTCTGTTCAGGATTTTTTTCCCCTGCCCATTTCTTCGAGGCTTTTCCCTACTTTCTCCTCTAAAAATTTCAGTGTCTCTGGTTTTATGTGGATTTCCTTGATCCACTTAGACTTGAACTTTGTACAAGGAGATATTAATAAATTAATTCACATTTTTCTATATGATCACTGCCAGTTGTTCCAGCACCATTTGTGGAAAATGCTCTCTTTTTTCCTCTGGATGGTGTTAGCTCACTTGTGAAAGATCAAGTGACCACAGGTGTGTGGGTTCCTTTCTGACTCTTCAATTCTATCCCATTGATCTACCTGTCTGTCACTGTACCAGTACCATGCAGTTTTTATCACAGTTGCTCTGTAGTAGAACTTGAGGTCAGGCATGGTGATTCCACCAGAGGTTCTTTTATCCTTGAGAAGAGTTTTTTGTTATCCTAGATTTTTTGTTATTTCAGATGAATTTGCAAATTGCCCTTTCTAACTCAGTGAAGAATTGAGTTGGAATTTTGATGGGGATTGCATTAAGTCTGTAGATTGCTTTTGGCAAGATAGCCATTTTTACAGTATTTATCCTGTCGATCCATGAGCATGGGAGATCTTTCCATCTTCCGAGATCTTCTTTGATTTCTTTCTTCAGAGACTTGAAGTTCTTATCATACAGATCTTTCACTTCCTTAGTTAGCGTCACACCAAGGTATGTTATATTATTTGTGACTAATGAGAAGGGTGTTGTTTCCCTAATTTCTTTCTCAGCCTGTTTATCCTTTGTGTAGAGAAAGGTCACTGATTTGTTTGAGTTAATTTTATATCCAACTACTTCGCTAAAGTGGTTTATCAGGTTTAGGAGTTCTCTGGTGGAATTTTTAGAATCACTTATATATACTATTATATAATCTGCAAATACAGCACTAACAAACAGATAGGCAGAAACACAGTGATAACACAGATATAGATACAGTCACAGGATCTGGCTCATTTAAGAAACAGAGATGGAAAACATAGACATGGTGAAGTAGAGAGTTCAAAGCACTGCTTAATTTTGAATAAAAAAACTCCTAAGAAAAATGATTTTATTTCAGAAGATACTCATTCATGGGATAATCAAAAAACTTGGGTAATGACAGAATAGATATAATAAAATATTCCTATATTTGTATGCAAGTGGTGAGTTATTCACAGAGTTTTTAAAATAGTAGGGGGAAGCTTTTTCTTCCAGAAGAATAAGCAAATAATCTGGAAAGCTCTCTTAAGCAGAACAGAAGCTGTCATCTGATAACCCACAATTTGAATTCAAATTGTTTATTTGCTGCTTTCAGACACTCTCTCAAGAAAAACTCCTGAAGATATGGCTGGTCCTTGGCAAACTATATAATGAAGCTTTCTCCTCCTTGAACCTAGCCTCCAGAAACTAACTTCCATAAACAGTCTCCTAGATTTGGTGATTATTTTTATTATTTCCTTTCATCTTTTTCATTCATTTCTGGTTTCATATGATTACTTATCATTGGCTTGGTTTGAATTTGGTTTGGTCTTTTTCAGAAAGTTAGATTTGCATCATTGTCATTTATTTGTTCTTCTTTGGATATTTTAATTTTTTTCTTTTAAGTTTTATACAATATATTTGATCGTGTATTTCTCTTTGCCCCACTCCTCCCATATTCTATCCTCTCTCTCTCTCTCTCTCTCTCTCTCTCTCTCTCTCTCTCTCTCTCTCTCTCTCTCTCTCTCTCTCTCCAAACAAATAAAAAAAAATCTAATTAAACTACTAGAACAAAATCAAAACAAAGTGAAAACCAATAAAACAATCCCAAAACAAAATAAAACTAAAAGACACCCCTACTTATGCATAAAGTCCCAAAAAT
The DNA here is from genome assembly GCF_978045245.1 of Mus caroli. Classification (NCBI taxonomy): domain Eukaryota; kingdom Metazoa; phylum Chordata; class Mammalia; order Rodentia; family Muridae; genus Mus; species Mus caroli. The sequence goes on from NW_028227264.1 coordinate 46,661,596, forward strand.
TAAAGCATGGAATATGTGTGTGTGTGTGTGTGTGTGTGTGTGTGTGCTGGCCAACTACTTCTGTGCATGGGGCATTCCCTAGCATATGCTTGATATACACAGTGACACTCCATACTAATAAATGGATTTTACCTTTAGAAGCATTTTTCACTTTCAAATAGCCTTTAGGTTAACCATGGGACCCTGCATTCACTCCTGTATGTTGGGATCTTGTCTGTTCTATATGAGTTCATATATGCACTAGTCATATTAAATCTGAATACACAGTTTCCATGTTGTATTCTATCACTTCAGTTGAGGGGGTTCTCAGAGACTGAACTACTAGCTAAGGAGCACACATGGACTGGAACTAAGCCTCCCTACACATATATAGAAGATATATAGCACATATGCAGCTTGGTCTTCATGTGGGTCCCAAACAAATGGAATGGCTACTATCCTAAAAGCTGTTGCCTGTCTTTGAGATATTTTCTTTTCATTGGACTGCCTTGCTTGGTCACATTCAGAGAGGATAGACCTAGCCTTGGAGAAATTTGATAGCTAGGTTAGGGGGATACCCAGGGGACACAACCCTCTCAGAGGAAAAGAGGAGGGAAGATGGAGTGATTTGGGGAGGATGTGATGCTGTGTATAGAGAGCAGGATGTAAAGTGGAAAAAAGGGGGACATCTAAGTCACACACAATATGTCAATGTAACTGTGTGTCTTTATGTTTAGTAACACATTTTTCCTTTTAATGAAATTTGGTGCACTGAAGTATGGTACATTTATGTTTATGTCGGTATTATCTTCTGGGTAAACTGTTTGAGTAGAATGGCATTCCCTTCTTTATCTCTTCTCATTAGATTTACTTTGAAGTCTACTCTGTCACATATCTAGTCATATCTGCTTTAATTCTGGACTTCGGTTGTAGTTGCAGTATTTTCTCCTTCCTTTAACTCTAAGATCTTACTTATTTTAAAACTGAAGACACTTCTTATGGAAAAAATGAAAGATATACTTCATTCAGTCTATTAATTTTAGGTACATAATTGAGGCCATTAATATTTAAAATATCTATTGAAATGTGTGTGTTGATTGTACTCATGTTATTAATATTCAGTCTTGTTTTATGTTCTAATTGTACTTTGACTTTGTCTTTATTACTTCAGTATCTTATTTGAACATTCCTCTCACTTAAAATATTGGCCTTGTATTATAAATTATAATTCTATAAATTAAAAGAGAAACATTGAGAAAAAAATAAATTGAGCAATGTATTACAATTCAGATTCATATTGTACAAATAAATAGCTCTTCTAGATACCACAGAGAGAGGGGGAAGGGAGGAAGTGAGAGAAAGAGAGATACAGAGATACAGAAAGAGATCACAGACGAACGTCTATTCAAAATACCCTAAAATAAAATGAAATATCTTTTAATAAACATGATCAAGGAAATGAAGGACATTTGCAAGGAAACTTTAATCTCATGACAAAGGAAATGTAGATAAGCATTAGATAATGGAAAGACATCACAATTTAATGAAAACTATTTATAAAATTTATCAAAGTGGCAACTTACTGATGAATATTTATAAATTCAATGTATTCCAATCAAATCTTCATCCCATTCTTTAAAGTAATAGAAAGAAATTCAAAATTCATATAGAATGACAAGTGACACGGCATAGCTAAAATATTCCTAAACAAAAAGACCAAAGCAGAATTGGTACTTCAGATCACAAGATACATAGAATTGTTGGGAGCCAAAACTAAATTCTTTATAATAATCCAAGTGAAAAAGATGACTACCAAGTCTTAATATATAAAGTTGGACCTCCTCCCCAGGCTGACTAAGTCCAGATGAAGGTTACCAACGGACTGTTTCAGAATTATGACAAGATGATTCCAGACCTGATTGACACAAACAGCAGATGTCATATCCACAAGATGTACTTTTAGATAGCATACCTCCCGTTGTAGTCACTGAGGAAAATTACCACTGCTCCCCACTGCCCTTCTGCGTAAGGGTTATTTCCTCTTTGATCTTTTTGTATAAAAACTACAAGTTTTGCTGAATACAAGACCTTGACAAGATTCAGATTGACTCCGTGTCTTTTCTGTGTTTGGCCTCCTTTCTCTCTCACCCCACATTTGGTTTCAGGAGCAGTCCCCTCAAGACCCATGAATAACTGTATGTGCTGGACGGGTCGTAGAATATTTAGCTATAGAGACAGAAACAATATAGTACTGAATTATAGCAAAAATGTATAAAACAAATGGAAAAAAAAACTAAACCACAAGAACATTCCTCTTGAGTCATTAAGAATTTGACAAAGATGACAAACATACATTGGAGAATAGAAGCATATTAAACAAATTCCAATGGAAAAAAAAAATGGATCCATCTAAAACACTTTGCATTAGCTAATTCTAAATCACAACTAAAAGGCAAAATCTGAAATTGGAAAAACAAAACAAAACAACAACCAAAAAAAAACATAGGTAGTACCTTATATAATACCCCCCAAAAAGTTGTAGAAAATAGAATAAGACTCCATTTCCATATCATTAAGATAGTACATTAATAAAACCTCATTGCATTCAACTTTTTGCGCAATTAAGGCAACAATAAACAAAGCAAAGAAGACGCCCACTGAAAGGAAAAGAATCTTTACAAGTTATATATCTGCCAGAGGATTAATATCCAATAATATTAAGATTAAAAAAATTGATTCAAAGACACAAAGACCCATTTTAAAAAAAAAATCGGTTTGGGATATGAGCCAAGAGTTCTCAAATGAAGAACTAAAAATTAATATGAAATATCTCTGTAAAATATATATTGTATCTTATAATTAGGGGAATTCAAATCAAAACCAATAAGTTATTAATTACTATTAATAAATTAATATTATTATAGTTAAATATCCCTTATTAGTAAAAAATTTAAAGACATTTAACCTTAAGAAAAATTTTATATGATCTTTAAGAGTAAGCTATCTGCAGAAATGTACAAAATCTAAAAATATCAGAGAGAATTAATAGGCTACTTTAAAGCGTGCTGTGATGGGAAAATCATCCCAGACAGCTGCTAGATTGTTCTGTGACTAAGATTTCTAACGAGTAACTTTTTGAATTTCTACATTAATTTCTTTGGTATTTGAAATCCCAAATAAAATGCACTTATATTCCTTCATAATCTTGATCAAGCTCATGCTTATACTTGAAGCAAGCAAAACAACATGCTATCATGACCCATCCATTATATTATTGATGAAAATATGTAAAAAAAAAACCTTTTTCATAGAAAAATGTGATGTGCATTTAATGTTTAAAGTAACAAATACTATAATCTGCTATCTGATAATAAAATGGGAAATTTTAGTGTAAAGCATTCTAAATTATGTAGAAAGAAAATGAATAAAAATAGGTTGTAATATATTAGAACTACATACAGAAACAGTGTTATAATGTTACAGAAGCTTGAAGGATGAAGTTAAATGATGTAGCATAGCAAAGCAAACAGTTACATATCCTTAGCCCCTGTTTCTTTGAATTGCCTGCCAGTCAACCTATTGAGTAGAAATGAAAATAATGCATATGTTAGGCAAAGCTGTGACAAAATAATCTCCACACATCATTCAGTAATGAATAGCATAAACTTGTCAAAACAGAAACAAAATGTCATAATGACTATAATCTACACAATGAGTATAGTTGCAGTGTAGTTTTTAGTAGTAAAAATGTATTAATGATCTTTCTCTGAATTTAATGACTGATATGATTTATATTTATATCGTTGTGGTCCTAAACATAGATTTCCTATTACTATAGTAAATAAATTATTTGAATGAAGTATTAGGTAATTTTTATTGTGACTTTTTTCTATCCTTTATTTCTTTGAGGTGATTTTCACTTGGTGACCCATGATAATTTTTATTTAAATTTAAAGATTTCACATTAAAGGCTGATTAGCAGGGAATAAAGTTGGCTCAGCTGTTAAGAGCATTTGATGGTCTTACAAGATTCTGATTCAGATTTGCTCACTCAGCTGTGGTTAAAAACCTTCCATAATGTGAATTCCAGGGAGTATCAGGCACTCACAGAACACACTTACATACATGCAGGCAAAACACGCATATCTAGAAAATATATCTTTAAGAAAGCCACACCATCAGTTGTTTATCCAATGACAAGTAGTCAGCCTAGGATCATATACATACAGGTAACATTTTATGTGTAGAAGTTCAAACCTACAGTCAAAGCTTTCTCCCTCCATTGCCCAATCACAAGCTCTGGCCTTTTATTGAGCCTTTTAATTGGGGAGAGATTTCACATAGCACCATATTGAATACCTGAGGTTCTGCTCATTGGGGCTAACCACATCTTGAGGAACCAGTGTTTAACATTAGAATACAAACAGCATTAGACTAACCTACTATAATATGAACTGAACAGGTAGTATTTATATATTTAGGAATATGTAAGGGATATTCCTATATATAAACATATACATGTATTGGTGTATTTGTAACATGGAATAAAGAAAAGAAGGTCATAAATTTGAAATTGAACAGGGGAACATGGGAGGAGCTGCAATGACAAAAATAAATCGGAGAAATATTGTAATTATATCATCAGTTCAAAAATATTAAAACTTATGGAAATATGTTTTCTACTGGTAAATTATTAAATATACTATACATAATGGGCCCTGCTACAACATTTAGTACACCTCCAATTATTTCCACACATAGAATTTAGTTGGATTAGTCACAGTTCCATAGAACATTCTGTTTGGTCTGCCGTGCTTTGTGTTATTAGAATGTAGAACAAGAGGCTAGGAGACTTAGAAGCCAGTCATTTTCTCACCGTCTGTAGTTTATTTGACCTCATTAGATTTCTGTGTATCTTTCCTGAAAAGAAAATCTTTCCCTGCTGAAGTAGTGAAGGCAGCCCTGTGTCTAGATAGTAATGGCTTCGGGTTGTTCTGTGTGTTTACAGCTTATAGAAGAAGTCCATTTTCAACAGCACTTGCTCACATGTCTTCAAAGATGTGGAACAAAAACATTGACTATTTATATTGAAATATGAAAAGCTTCTGTAATGTTTCTTGAAATATACATAAAAGAGCTGTATATTTTAGAAGAGAAAAGGATATATGAGTGAGTAGGTGAGATAAAATGCACACAACTCAGGGACTTTTCAGAAAGGGGGCACACTGAAACTCTTGTCACTTGTTACATATGTAGCTGCTTCTAACAAATTAAATGATTTCTTTGGCCTGTGAATTCCTGTTCTTAGGTCCTTGGATAGATTTTATGAATTAAATACTTCATTAAAATGTAAAATTTATAATACTAAATATGTGTATACTGTGTTATTCAGTTTTCTGTCACTGTGACAAAATAACTGGAATCTGCTTGAATACAAAAGAATCATTTTGACTTATATTTACAGATGATGGAACCTATGGGCCTTTGGCCTCATTGCTGTAGGCTAGGTAGAACATCCTTGTGGTTCATACATAGCCAGCATTGTCATGGCTTCCAGGGATATTTCTGAGAGAATGTAGAGGAATTTGAATACAGCAATATTTGTGCTTTTGCAAGGGATAACATCCAGTGACAATTTAGGTCTCTGTAATCTGTTTGGAATGCAGACACTCCTTTAGTACACACCTTTAATAATAAACAATATAGGTAAGGTTAGTTTGTAGAAGCAGCAGACATGTTTGGAAGTGATATCTAATTGTCAGTGAGTGGAGTTCAGTCAGTTCTGTTCAGTCAGTTCCATTCAGTTCAGTTCAGTGGAGTTGAGTCAGTTGGTTGGGAGTCAGTGCAGTGACTGCAGTGCAATGGAGTTAAGTTCATTTGTGAGGTTATGCAATTCAGTGAAGGTCAGCAGAGGCAGTTGAAGCCAGAGAATAAGAAGGAGCCAGAAGATTAGAACAAATGTTCATAGTTAGGTTAGAACAATCCAGTGAGAAGCTGAGAGAAGCCCGATTGAATCAGTCAGGTTAGAGAGGAGTTTGAGCCAGAATAGCTGAGTTGAACCTGACAACCGAGTTCAGAAAGAAAACAGTGGTTTGCAGCAGTAAACCACTTATATGACAATTCCATCTGGTTAATAAAAGTTATTTTTATGAGAGAGAAAGAGAGAGAGCGAGAGACTAAGAGAGACAGGAACAGAGACAGAGAGACAAAGAGACAGAGAAGAGAGACAAAGAGACAGAGACAGAGAGACAAATGTGACATTAAGTCATACAGAGTAGAAGAGAGACACATAGGGAGAGACAAAGACAGAGAGACACACAGAAAGAGAGGAAGGGAGAAAATGAGTTGTAGATAAGCTTTATAAGTTTTATGCCCTTAAATATTTAATTGGCTAGGTATTTGCTACTTCCGCCTATGCCTCACCTCCCACCTCTTTTTTTTAAAATTAGGTATTTTCTTCATTTACCTTTCCAATGCTATCTCAAAAGTCCCCCATATACTCCCCCCACCCACTCCCCTACCCACCCACTCCCACTTCTTGGCCCTGGCATTCCCCTGTACTGAGGCATATAAAGTTTGCAAGACCAATGGGCCTGTCTTTCCACTGATGGCCAACTAGGCCATCTTTTGATACATATGCAGCTAGAGTCAAGAGCTCTGGGGTACTGGTTAGTTCATATTGTTGTTCTGCCTATAGGGTTACAGACCCCTTTAGTTCCTTGGGTATTTTCTCTAGCTCCTCCATTGGGGGCCCTGTGATCCATCCAATAGTTGACTGTCTGCATCCATTGGGAACAAAACACCCATGGAAGGAGTTACAGAGAAAATGTTTGGAGCTGAGACGAAAGGATGGACCACCTCCCACCTCTTAAATCACTGAAATATCAATTTATAAGATTAATAATGAAATAAAAGAACTTATGATCAAATCATATTTTATGGCCCCATCCACAAAGGACAAAGACTTTAATAGACAAATCTTTGAAGATATTTCACTTAGGTATAACAACATAGAACAAAATATAATAACAATATCAGTTATAGAATTGTTTTAATCAAAATTTCTTTGAATAAATATTTAGTTTTGACAAAAATTCTCTTCAGCATGATGGTTGAGATTATACTTTCATGAGCATCTTCATGACATTTATCTTATGTTAACAGAAATTTTGAAATTTTTTCAAATTAATATTGGCTTAAATTTTTATCTCATTTTTTGGACTTTGCTTTAATTTTTTGTCTATTAGTTCATGTTTATATTTATAACTATCTTGTGGCCATAGTAGATATTGTTATTTTTTATTTTTCATTTATAAATTTAAATATCTTATAATAATTTCTATAGTAGTGGTTATTCTAATATGAATGTCTTATGATTTAGATCCTATGTGTTAATAATGTTTACTTTATCATTCCCCATATTGTTTGCTATTGACTTATATATTAGAACATTATTTGGTTGGCATATATTTTGCTGAAAATTTTATGTAAAACATATTTATAAAGTATATGTCTCTATCAATATGATTTATTATGAATAAAATATGATAAATTCAGACACATTATTGATTTTTTTATTGAGTTTTTTACTTGACCTTTGTGTTTCCTATCAATTTATTTTGGAAATCATCATAAACATCCTCAAATTATCAATATCTGAAATATAAACACAAAGACAAATTTATTGCTTATTTCAAGCAGAAGAAGCCCTGTTTAGGCAGTGTATATCTCCTGTCTCATACACATTTAGGAAATGTATGTATTTTAAGGAATTCTGAATTATAGTGACTAGAATACTTTTAGGCCTCTGAAAGGTATAAGAAGAATGTTACCATCTAATAAAAAACTACTCTGGACTAATTGTCTCACAAAGTGTATAAATTGGGAGAGTGTTTTGCTAGTCTAACTCTGATGCACAAGGCTCAATAATTGGACAATCAACAGAAACATGCTTTATAAGAAAGTGTTTTGCATAATGTATTTAAAAGCTCAAAGCCCATTTCAGATTCATATTTTTATGATGTTGGTAATGGAGTCAATATGGTTTGGAGAACATTAGGTACAGTTTTTTTTAAGGTTTAAATGAAAAATTAAATCAGAAACTAGAAATAAGTATGTTGTACGTTCCATGTTTTTCACTGACAATTTACTGTTATTTATTCCTGTGATTGGTAGTATTGTTAAGTAAAGAACTTTTTTTTTAATTTATAAGCAACAAACCTCTAGATAAATGTGTGAGGTATCATCTTAAATAAGTTAATGTGAGTGAAAAGTCACATCTATTACTGACCGTATCATTTTTTGAGTTAATATCTTGAACTATATTTTAGAAAGACAGCTGCCTAAGTTTATGCATTCATTATTCTCTGATTTCTGGTTGTAGATGTTATGCAATAAGTTGCTTGAAATTCTTTCTTCCTTGACTTCCGTCAAGATGAACTATACATTTACATTATAAACTTGGGAACAAAATAAACTATTTTGAATTTCTTTTGTTATGATGCCATTAATACAAATAAAGAAAAAAAAATTGTTGGTGAGGCTGTTGCTTTATGTCTGTGGTATCTATCTATCTCAGTCATGAAAAACCATGACCAAAAAGTAAGTTGGCAAAGGAAGGGGTTATTTTTCTTAAACTTTCCTATCATTGTTTATCCTATAAGGGAGTCACGAAAACAATACAAACACAGCAGGAACCTGTAGGCCAGAGGTCATGAAGGGATGCTGTTTATTGACTTGTTCCCATAGCTTGTTCAGTCTGTTTTCTTATATAACCCAGGACTACTATCCCAGAGCCAGATCCCTGCAATCCAGTCACCTCCTGCATCAATCATTAATTAAGAAAATGCTCTGCCTGGATCCCAGTTTTCAGGAGGCATTTTTTTTTTTCCAATGAAAGATCTCTCCTCTCCAGTGAATTTAATTTCTGCCAACTTAACTTAAAGCATGCCATGATAAGCATTTACATGTGCTTCTTAAGCTTTGAAAACTGGTTTGCCAACCAACCAAACCAGACATTATTGTGGTTACCAACAAGTGCTTGCTGACAGGAGCCTGATATAACTGTCTCCTGAGAGACTCTGACAGTGCCTGACAAATACAGAAATGGATGCTCACAACAATCCATTGGATGGAGCACAGGGTCTGCAAAAAAAGGAGCTAGAGAAAGGACCCAAGGAGCTGAAGGGGTTTGCAGCCCCATAGGAGGAACAACAAGATGAATTAACCAGTACCTCCAAAGCTCCCTGGGACTAAACCAACAATCAAAGAAAACACATGGTGGGATTCATGGTTCTAGTTGCTTATGTAGCATAGGATAGCCTAGTCAGTCATCAGTGGGAGGACAGGCCCTTGATCCTGTGAAGGTTATATGCCCAGTATAGGGAAATGCTAGAGCCAGGGAACAGGAGTGGGTGAGTTGTTGAGTAGGGGTGGGAGGGAGGAAGGGTAGGGGGATTTTTTTGGAGGGGAGACTAGGAAAGGGGATAACATTTGAATTGTAAATAAAGAAAATAACTAATAAAAATACCAAAAAATATTTAAGCAAAAAGAAAAAAAGGGAAACTGGTTTATGGGTGAAATTTAAATAAGTATTTGGAATTTTGAGTTAGAAACAAGGACTCTGGAAGAAGAGGGATAGTGACCCTTCAGTTTGTATACAAATTTAGCACTCTTCTACCTCTATCCTCATAACCTACATGGAAATGATTTGAAAATAATGGATTAACCTGTCAACACACAAGAAAATTAAGAGTAGTCAAAGCATCTATAATTGATAAATAAATCAGTACCCTTAAAGAAAATTCCCAGTGCTATACCTGGATAATACAAAAGCTTTTCTAAGTGGAAGGTGAAATTTCACCAACCACAGGCTCCATCTGAAAGGTTTCAAATGCATTTGAGAAAAGAAAGCCTAAAGTAAAAGGGTTCACTGTTTCTCAAAAATAATGGCCTAGGAAGAAGTTTCATCAAGATAAGCTCATAGAAGCTGATTTAGCTGTGGATCAAGGTGAACAGTCTACTACTTGGGAGCTGATGTTGGCAATAATGTCCATGTGATATTGTTTTTAGAGGTAGCAAAACAGAAGACACGGCAGGTCTGTTCCATGATTTCAGAGATTTGCTGAAGCCATCCAAGACCCTGAAAAATTCCTCAAAGAGGTTTCTGTGTGACCTAATTACAGAAGTGTCAGTAGCAAATGGAAACCAGAAGATGTTGGAGATGGCAGAGCTATAGGTGCTTACTGAAGAAAGCTAAATGCATGTAGCAGATCTGACTGAATATAAAAGTCTGTATATCAGTCTGAATAGATAGAAATGGAAGGCTAACTAATAGATTACAGAGGCAGTTGATCGCAGTATGAACCAAAGATAATGGACACTGAAGTACAGGGTGGGGTATTATTCCTGCTGGATTTTGATAATACTTAGGTTGAGTCAGTATTAGCCATGCCCCTCTTTTCCCTTTTTGAGAAAGAATGTCTACTCACTGCCATTTTATGTTAGCTGTATTTAATATTTTTGGAATTAATAAGAGTTTAGTAAAGAGACTGAAAAGCTTTTTAAGTATTAAGACTCTTAAATCCTATTGAATTTTTGATTCTTCACTGATGACATATGTCATCATATTATCTTCATGAGCCCACAGGAATATTAAAATATTTAAGCTTAAAAGTGGTGCTGCATATCAAGAAAAAAGGGGCTAATTTATAAGGACATACATTATATCAACAAGAAAAGAATTTAGTAAAAATATAGAAAAATGTATGTTTGAAAAATATAGAAAGAAGTATTTTCCTATGGTGATATGTTATGACATATCATTTCAAGAAATTTCTACATGCTTATATTCATGTAATTTATTTATGCATGCATGTATGCATACAATTCTTATTTCTTATTGATACTGTGCAGAAAATATTGAAATCCAGTACATTTTCTTTACAGTCTTCTTGACTTCAAATTTATCCACTTAACAATATTTATTTTGTCTCAATAATAGATTTTTTCAATAATAGATTTATATATATATGAATACAGACACACACACACACACATATATATATGTATGTGTGTGTGTGTGTGTGTGTGTGTATGTGTATGTGTATGTATATAAGGAGAGAGAGACAGAGACAGTGACATAGACAGAGAGAGAAAGAGAAAGGGAGGATAAATGTTGAGAAGAGACAGAAAGCAAGAATAAGGAGAATGCAGAGCTAAACAAGGAAAGATACTTTAATAGACATATTCATAAGTTACTCATTCATTACTGGGGCGGTAAGTGCTAAAATGAAAAAGGCAATACTGTTCTTTTGGGGTAACAGTGTCATTGAGAAAGGTATTTTAATTTTAGGCATAAAGTAAATATAACCTTTAGCTAAAGAGTGTTGATAATTAATGGTAAATGCTTCTCAGAATTTGTTCAAATAAGTTGACATTAAAATATGCATTTAAATTTCTGAAAAGCAGCTTTTGTGAACACATTATAAGGGAGGAAATTTGGGGGTAAATTATAGTGTTGGGGTCCAAGAATCATTACCCAACCCACTTGAACATTGATCTCAGTCACACTGGATGATTTATTGTATACACAGCCTTCTGAGCAGCAACAAGCATTTCTAAGGGCAGGCTTATAAAGTACAGGTAGTCTAGCCCCATGGTCCCCTCTGACTCAAGATACTTTACCTAGATAGACAGAACAATTCTAACCGACTTTTATTCAGATTAATCCTAAGTGAAGCTTATAATTGTGGAATTTCTGAAGATTAACAAATCTGAGAACATCTTAGGGGATTTGATTAGTATGACCCTATTCTATGTCAAATTGTTTTTCTGTGTCAATGACTAGTGGCATATTGCAGAAACAATGTGAAATAGCTGGCATGTATGGAAAAAAATGACTACAACTATGCTGAGGAGGGGGTGATGGTGGTAGCAAGCCTAGCCAACAGATAGTAGAAATATTTAGATTTAGCTTATGAATGTGATAATTTATATAGGGATTGGTTCCATGAGGTGTAAACTTAAAACTACTACATGATGAGTTTGTCAGAAAGAAGCAAGAAACTCAGAAGACAATTTGAATAGTTATTAGAAGGAAAACATACTTTCTTTGATGGTATGGCCCAGAAATCCTGAGAAAGTATCATGACACAGATACATTGGGAAGGACTGTTTTATAGGAATTAGAGATCAATTGCATGTGAAGAAAATGTGTTATTTAGAGAAAGCCCAAATTCCTGAGTAGATTTTTGCAGAAAACAACTTCAAGTTACAATTACAGCTTCAAGTAAGATGTGATAATTATTTCACTATTACGGTTTATCTACAAGAGAATAATCCCGTAAATCTACTCAAAATCTTTCTCTTTTTCCCACCTTTAAAAGAAAATCAAGATAATAGTTTTAACCATTTATTTGAAGTGATTTTTGAAGCAATCTGATATTAAGAAATGAATGGGTCCTGTGAAAGCTTATGCCCCAGTATAGGTAAATGCCAGGATCAGGAATGGGAGTGGGTTGGTTGGAGACTAGTGGGAGAAGGAAGAGGATAGGGGAATTTTGGAGGGAAAAGTAGAAAAGGGGATACCATTGAAATGTAAATAAAGAAAATATCTAATAAAATATTTTTAAAAAGAAATGAATAACCTCACAAATTACTTTTGTTTCAAAATAGAATCTTTAAAAATCTAGAGTAAAGCTTTCAGAATGTGTATTCTAACTCTAGTACTAATCATTCATGGGAAGGCTCTAGGAATAAAATACTATTCAGCTCTATGAAAACAAAGTCTGTTCTCACTTCTGTCATGCAAAAATCTCTTTAGAGATCCACAGTGTGAAATATAAAGCCTAATAAACCTTTAAATATTTTTAATTCAGAAATATTAAATTACCCTTCTATACTCACAATTGTTGAAGTAAACATTGAGTTTTCAAATACTTAAACTACTAAAGATTTTACTTAGTAAATGATACTTCAGTATTGTATGTATTCTTAGATATCTTTAAAGCTTCAACAACATTCAGGGTTTTTTTCTAATAAGGAATCTGAGATCAGATTTCATAAAAAATATAGTTGTCATTCTTTGTAATCAATATCAAAGGAATTATTTGATAATTTTTGGTTCATTCAGAAGGCTCATCTTGGGCTTTTACTTATTCATCAACTGTTTAGCTCATTTTTTTTAAGTTAAAATTTTTTTCCAGTCTTTTTCCCAACAAACACCATGCCTTTCTTGATGCCTATATTATCCATGATTGCATTAAACAATACAGAATCTCATCATTGTTTGTTGACTTTCATTGTTAAGATTTAAATCTAAAAAACAGCAACAAATTCAGCACTTTACTGTTGATCAATTAAGTAGTATTATATTAGGCAAGTTTAAGCACAACATTTTAGAGACAAACTCATAATGTAACAAGATAAAAGGTAAGAATAGTTCTAAACATGTTATATTTTACATTAGTAATGACTTGAAATCAATACAGAGAGGAGGATGCAGCCCAGGAGTAGAAGAGTTACACATCACATGTCCTGTATTTTATCCTCAGCACTTTAGCAACAAAGTAAATAGCTAGACATAAAAAGCAATACAAAGATTACAATAAATTCTCTTTAGTATATTCCTTTATTTTCCCTTATTAGTAATAAGAAAAATATAAATTCTTGATGCATGTGGATCAATTTTGAGAGTAAAGGTTTAAATATGATACATACCTAATATAAAATCACATCTGTGAAATGATACTCTTCCTAAAGTTTTATAGGACAATTCAGAAATACATGTTTAGGCAGTCACCTGAACATTAGAACTATAAGGGTTCTCTTCCATGCCAGACATGACCAAACCTCTGATCAGTCGAGAGCACTTAAATGAATTTAGACAAAATCCTTAGCCCTGATAATCAAAGCAGATGGTTTCTCACAGCAAAGCTTTAGGTATAATGTCCTAAAGACATATGATGAAGAAATAAGAAAATAACCAGATAGTTTTTGTAGCTCAAACTCTGAAAGGAAAATCAAATGTCTGTCATACAATCACTAAAATTATAAAATAATTCCCCTTTTATTGTGGTTGGAATATATACATTTATTGATTTGTATCGATTACAGCTCAAGATCAAATAACAAGACATAGAATTTAGATAGACTGCTATTTCTTTCCATATTTATCTTATTAACAAGGAAGATATTATTATCTACACATTAAAACTTTATAAACATCTTACCACACATCTAAAGTACATCTCTGAACTTATTAGGGCTATGTCTTGGACTTTGAAGTTTTTGTTGTTACTCATTCAAATATTTAATAAAGTGAATTTAGTAAAGGGCAAAGAGATCTGAGAGTTAAGAACATCTGTAAATAGAAAACTTTATGTAATCCTTCACTTCCTGAATTAACTTGTGTAAAATAATAAAGTTCACTATAGCTACGTTTATGCACTAGAGAAGTAGATTTCTTACCCATTAGAGATAAGTATAAATTTTAACACCAAAGAAAATGAACATTACAGATATATAGATATAACATAGATATGTAAATGATAGCTTGATAATAGGTAGATGAACATAAAAGATGATTGATAGGTGATAGATAAACACATACATACATACATATATACATACATCAGTTTATAAAGAATATTTTAGGATAAAATCGAGTATACATGCCAAAGCCCTTAACCTAAATTTAGAAATGAACTGTACTTCAATAATGTGTTAAACTTGGTTTTTGTTTTTTTTTTTTTTTTTTTTTTTTTCAGCCTCAACGGGATTATAAAGAACATTAACTCTTGCCTTGGAGGCTAACAATCTTCTGAAACCAAGTTTAGCAAGTAAAGTAGTTGAAAAATAAATTGCTGCACATGAAACTTTTATTTCCCCTCTCTTTTTATCTTAACCATCTGTTAAAACTAGCAATATGAAATGTAGCCTATGTCAGAGGAATGATCAGTAAGCTAGAGACCTTGTTGCTGCCAGTATTGGGAAGTTTTATTCAAGTAAAAGGAGTACCCCTGGGCTATAAGGAAGCATAGGTGAGCAATTCTTTCAGAAGCCAAGACTTTATGGTATTAAATTATCTTCTGTAACTTTGAATGACTCAAAAATTCACAATTTATCAAGGTGTTGCGACCACTCTAATTCCACTGGTGATATTTTTTCTATGGTAGGAAGATTGAAAATAACTGCATAGATTGCCCTAGAGGAGAAGCGAGTAAACAGTGCTACTGAAAACACAGTCACAGAGACTGAAGAAATGAAGAAAGATTTAGGGACAGTGATATGTGGGACAGAGGGACTGAACGTGAACACAGAGTGTGAAAGAGAGAGCATGACAGCTGATGTAAAATGAAAGGATGATTTGGAGAAGGAGTAGCTACAGACTGTGAATTACAACTAAAATAATGTTATAATTCAGATGATCTGAGTTTGCAGCAAGCCTATTATTAGGAGCAGCCATTTCACATTCATTTCCAGAGTGGACACACGTATGAGTAGAAGCAGGTCATATACTCACTCTTCTCAAAATATATACTCTTCCTTTTTTTCTTGACTTTAATTTTTTTAACTTTAATATGTTTTGAGAAAGTTTAGTGAATTGAACTTCAGCAATATAGAGTACTTTCACAAAATTTTAATTGGTAAAGTAGCAAAATAGTTTACAGATTTCATGTTGTATTAAAATACATGACTAAGCTGTAAATTAAATTGATCTAAACTGTCCAGAAACCCAGAAACACACACAAGCATTCCAAGTCACAAAGTATAGTGAAATAAATTGCTTTTTAAAAATTTAGACCTATGAAACCACCAGGAATTTAATAGTATAATACAATTTTATATTATCTTATAATTATGTGTTGTCATTATTTTAAGCTTTAAGATGAATTAAATTGGTATTAAAGATACCCATATGTACATATAAGTATATATGTACTTAAAATAGGTTTGTATCCCCACAGATTTTTATGTGTATATGTATTTTCATATTAATAATGCTTTTCTGAATCAGTGAGTCTGACTTAATTCTATCATGCATTCTCTGTGACATAATTTTCTTCACGCTTTAATATCTATAAATTAATATGTACTTAATCTCACTTCGGTTTCAATATGCTCACAGTTTACTTTTCCTGTCTAAGATATAAATTTGCACTGTTTCTCAGTTGCTGCTCTTTACTTATCAAACTTACTTTTTAGCTTCAAGTTCAGTTTCTTACCATTCATCAAACATTTCAACTGATATTTGTGTTTGTCCAGAGTAAACATCTGAATATTTCATATTATTTTCTTTCATTGTCAGTTACAACAGTAATTTTTGATTATTGATTAATATACAAATTCTTCATTGTTATATACCAAGTACCAGATATCATATCAGTTTCTGACACCGCCTTAAGTAAGACACTGAAGTTCTTGTCTCACAGATTTAAATTTTATAATAGAAAAAAAAGGGGGTTGAAAATAAAAAAAAAATTCTTAATAAACAAAGGCTCAACTTATGGGTGGTGCAATCTCTGAGCTTGTGGGTTGGGTCCTATAAAAAAGTAGCTGACAATGCTATGAAGGGCAAGCTACTAAGTAGAATTCCTGTATGACCTTTATACATCAAATCCTGCTTCCAGATTCCTGGCCTGGTTGAGTTCTTATCATGACTTCTTTTAATGATGAACTACAACATGGAAGTGTGAACTAGATAAATACTTTCTGTTGAGAGTTATGCAGGAAGAAGAACAAATGGCTTGAAAACTCTTGAAATGTGGTCATCAGTTAATACACCCACAATGGGTTTGCCTAGATTGAGGCACATCCCTGAGTACTATATGTCCTGAAGACTTCATGCTATTATGAAGTTAGGTTGTTTTGCTGCCTTCACTTCCCTGTTAATCTACAAATTTTATGAAAGGGGTTTTCCAACCCCTCGTTGAGCAGTGTCTCTGGCACTCACAATAATACTGCTTGATCTCTTTCAATCATTGCTGCTGAAACGGACCAATTATCCAATCATAACCTTAGGAAAGAATGTAGAAATATAGATTGTCATCTTTGACTATCACTCTTAGAAAGTATTTGGAAAAATATAATTGTTAGTTAAGACTTGTTAAGATGTTTTTGCTGCAGGGACTCATATAGAAAATATTAGGGAAGAATTTGAAGTTCAGTTGTAATAACTAAGCCAGGAACTAGTAATTTCTCAAAAGACATTTTCTCTTCTTTAATGACCCTAGCATGTGTGGGCTTGGCAAAAACTAAACAGTACAAGGAATTTGCAACTTTTGTGGTTTTCAGAAAGGGGCATGTTTTTCATATGTAGCTTTTATGTTATATCTAATGTGTATGACTTGTATTTATGCTTTGTGCACTATTGTATGATGGAGCACTTACACTTTTCATTGACTCAATTCCAGTTTCAAACTTCCTCCAAAAGATATCACTAATGTCTTTTAAGTTTCTAGCATTTTGTAGTTAGGACACATTTGATTAAACAAAGTGCCTTTCACATTGCATATGATTTTTAGTACAATTTTTTACATCCAGTCTTATTCTTTTAAAATATAGATATCAAATGTTGGGAATCTGAAACTATGACTTTATGAATTTATGACTAAAATAAAACTGTTGCTTTTTAAAAGAACATGAATTCCTAGTACACACCTCAAGGTATTTATAACCTCCTGGAGACCCACCCGCCCCCCAGGTCCAAGGAAAATGATACCTTCTTCAACACTCCAAAAAGAACCACAAGTAAATGACTATCACTTTCAGTGACACACACACCTAAATATTAATTAAAATAACTACTAAAGTAATTATCAAATTTCTCTTTATTGTAATAAGGTGGAAAAATACTATGATGGTTTGAATGAAAAATTACAACACCATAGACATATATGTTTGAATCTTTGTTTCCCAAAGCAATTTGAGAAAGATTACACTGTTTAAGAGATCTGGTCTTACTGTCAATAATACAGAAAGGCCACCAACAGATTGGGAAAGGATCTTTTCCAATCCTAAATCCGGTATGGGACTAATATCCAATATATACAAAGAACTCAAGAAGATGGATTCCAGAAAATCAAATAAATCCATTAAAAAGTGGGGTACAAAGCCAAATAAAGAATTCAACAATTGAGGAATACCAAATGGCTGAGAAGCACCTAAAAAACTATTCAACATCCTTAAGCATCAGGGAAATGCAAATCAAAACAACCCTGAGATTCCATGTCACACCTGTCAGAATGGCTGAGATCAAAAACTCAAGTTACTGCAGATGCTGGCGAGGATGTGGTGAAAGAGGAAAACTTCTCCATTGCTGGTGGGATTGGAAACTGGTACAACCAACCAATCTGGAATCAGTCTGGTGATTCCTCAGAAAACTGAACATAGTACTACTGTAAGATCCAGCAATACCACTCCTGAGCATATTCCCAGAAGATCTTCCAATTTTTAATAAGGACACATGCTTCACTATGTTCATATCAGCCTTATTTATAATAGCCAGATGCTGAAATGAACCCAGATGTCTCTCAACAGAGGAGTGGATACAGAAAATGTGGTACATTTACAAAATGGAGTACTACTCAGCTATTAAAAACAATAAATTTATAAAATTCCTAGGCAAATGGAAGGATCTGTAGGATATAATCCTGAGTGACGTAACTCAATCACAAAAGAACACATGATATGCACTCACTGATAAGTGGATATTAGCCTAGAAACTTAGAACAATTTACAAAAGACATGAAACTCAAGTATAAGGAAGACCAAAGTATGGATGCTTCATTCCTCCTTAGAATGAGAAACAAAATGCCCATGGAGGAAGTAACAGAGATAAAGTTTGGAGCTCAGACAGAAAGAAGGACCATCCAGAGACTGCCCTACACTGGGATCCATCCCATAAACAGCCACCAAACCCAGACACTATTGCATATGCCAGCAAGATTTTGCTGACAGGACCCTGATATAGCAGTCTATTGTGAGGCTATGCCAGTGCTTGGCAAATACAGAAGTGGATGCTCACAGCCATCTATTGGATGGAACACAGGGTAACTAATGAAGGATCTAGAGAAAGTACTGAAGGAGCTGAAGGAGTCTGCAACCCTGTAGAAGGAAAAACAATATGAACTAACTAGTACCCTCAGAGCTCTTGTCTCTAGCTGCATATGTAGCAGAAGATGGCCTAGTCGGCCAGCATTGGGAAGAGAGGCCCTTGGTCTTTTGAAGATTATACTCCTGAGTACAGGAGAATGCCAGGGCCAGGAAGCAGGAGAGGGTGGGATGGGGAGTAGGGCTGGGGAAGGGTACAGGGGACTTTCAGGATAGCATTTGAAATGTAAACAAAGAAAATCTCTTAAAAAAAAAAAAAACAAAAAACTGACAATCTGACAATGGCCCTGCCTTTACCAGTGCCCATTTCAAAACCTTCTACTCACAATGGAAAATTGTCCATCACAAAGTAATTCCTAAAGGCCCTCAAATGCCAAGGGATAATAGAACACACCATACCCTAAAAGCCACTTATAAAACAAAAGGCAAATGTATACCTCCTAATATACAGTTGATGATGACTATAAGTACCCTAAACAACTACCCTAAAAGTCCCAAACACCGTCCTTTCTCCCTCCATTGGCACATACCAGGATTAGCTTCTTTCAGCCTAGTATTATAGCTTGATTCTTTTGATGGATTTTGGAAGGGACTATGTCCCTCCTTACAACGGGAATAGATGCTATTTTTCTTTCCACAGAATCAATGTAGGCCTATTTGGTTCCCTGTCATGAATATCCAACTTCATTCTACCAACCAAGATGATGGCCTGCTCCTGACTGTTGAATCAGGAGGCAGGTGAGACAACACTCCCAATTAACCAAAAACAAACAAACAAACAAACAAACCAAAACAAAAGGAAAAAGCCAGATCTTCTGGACAGACATCCATGACTGATGGCTACTTCCCAAGCCATGTAACGTCTATAGGATTCCTTTTCCTCGATTCTTCTGGGTGATTTTGTATTCTTCATTTTAACTCTACTGCTGCCTAGCCTCTTACTTATACTCTCAATATCCACAACTGGGGATCCTTTGCTAGGGAGACAGTACATCTAATATCTCCTTCCCATAAACACCCAACCATGTTCCCCTCAAAACTTCTGGCTCCCTCGTTCAGCCACTATTGGCTATTCTTTTTTTTTTTTTTTTTTTTTTTTTTTTTTTAAAGATTTATTTATTTATTTTATTATATGTAAGTACACTGTAGCTGTCTTCAGACATTCCAGAAGAGGGCGCCAGATCTCGTTGCGGATGGTTGTGAGCCACCATGTGGTTGCTGGGATTTGAACTCTGGACCTTCGGAAGAGCAGTCGGATGCTCTTACCCACTGAGCCATCTCACCAGCCCCACTATTGGCTATTCTTCCCATTAACATCTGTCTTCAAGAACCCCATGGAAGTTACAAAAAATTCCTCATTTCAAAATTTCCCTTCCTCTTTGCTTTCCAGGACTCTTTTCAAGATCACATTTTATACATTCCCAAAACAACATGGCCACCAAACCAATATGTGTTAAACCCTCCCTCCTTCTTGCCACTCGGCTTCTTCCCCTCCTTAGCTGTTTATTAGATATTGAAATCCTATTCCTCCTGGCATCCTGCCACTGCAATTTTTAGAATGGCTAATAGGGAGCATACAAAAATCATAGCCAATCAGTTTCTGTCCCAATATGAAATTGTTCCCAGCATAGAGGTTGAAGGCTACTATGACACCTCTCCATTTAAATAAAATAGAGTGAGATGTTGAGAAACCCTACTAATTAATGTTGAAGTCTACCATGTCTGTGTCCCATTCCATATATATTCAATATATAACATAGGACCAGCATGCTTTCCCCTTCTCTGAACTTGTGTGGGGAACCTGACTCCCCAAACAATCTCTACCTGGGAAGGTTGAGAAGTCCTTGGCAGGTCTACCCACAAGTTAAACTTCCTCCTTCTTTATAAGAACCTGCTCAGCAAGTACATGAGATTTTTTAAATGAATTCTAAAATTAGACATTCACAGTACTTTAAATTCTACCCAGTGATTTAAAAAGTACCTTTAAAACTTGTTCCACATCTCCAAGGTTCATATATAGCCCTTGTCTACTCTGAATAAAATGTATTTCACCAGCTGTTTCACTGAGGATTGTCTACTAGTTATTTCATTGAGTATCACCAAAATTATGTAATATTAAATTACACAGAGAATGCCTTTTATGTCCATTTCCCCATTCCTGGCACCCATTCCCAGCTGTGACTGGAGTGAGAAGTCCCAACCCATTCTGGATTCTGATTCATCTTTCCAGCCTGATGTGCAGAGGAGCCTGGATACCTGAGGAAGGAAACAGAGGACACAGAACCATAGCTGGTCCCTAACATGAACACTTCTCTTTGTCTTTCTGGTATAACTTTAACATCCCCCAGGCCTTACAATCTATCTCTGCACTTTTCTCCTTTGATTTCTACACTTGTACTTCCATATTAAAATAATCCATTGTTTATCTCTCTATTCAAAGTCAAAAATGGCATTATGTTCGTAATTCTCAGATTAAAAACTGTATAAATTTTTTCTCTTTCTCCACATCCTCGCCAGCATCTTACAACCATGCTAGAAATCAGTTTGGTTGTTACTCAGAAAATTGGACATAGTACTACCCGAGGATCCACCAATACTACTCCAATACCCAGAAGGTGCTCCAACATGTAATAAAAACACATGCTCCACTATGTTCACAGCAGCCTTATTTATAATTGCCATAAGCTGAAAAGAACCCAAATGTCCCTCTACAGAGTAATGGATACAGAAAATGTGGTACAGTTACATAATAGATTATTACTCAGCTATTAAAACAATGAATTTGTGAAATTCTTAGGGAAATTGATGGATCTGGAGGACATCATGCTGAGTGAGGTAACCCAATCACAAAAGAACAGACATGGTATGCACTCACTCATAAGTGGATATTAGCCCAGAAGCTCGGAATACCCAAGATAAATGCACAAACCACATGAAGCTCAAGAAGAAGGAAGACCAAAGTGTGGATAATTCAATCCTTCCTAGAAGGGGGAACAAAACACCCATGGAAGGAGTTACAGAGCCTAAGTGTAGAGCAGAGAGTGAAGGAATGACCATCAACAGACTTCCCCAACTAGGGATCCATCCCAATATACAATTACCAAACCCAGATACTACTGTGGATGCCAACAAATGCTTGCTGACAGTAGCCTAATATAGCTGTCTCCTGAGAGGCTCTGCCAGTGCCTGACAAATACAGAAGTGGATGCTCACAGTCATCCATGGGACTGAGCTCAGAGTCCCCAATATAGGAGCTAGAGAAAGGACCCAAGGAATTGAAAGAGTTTGCAGACCCATAGGAGGAACTATAATATGAACTAACCAGTACCCCCAGAGCTCCCAGGGACTAAACCATCAACCAAAGGTACACATGGTGGGACTCATGACTCCAGCTTCAAATTTGACAGAGGATGGCCTAATCAGATTTCAACGGGAGGAGAGGCCCTTGGTCCTATGAAGGCTCTATGCCCCAGTGTAGTGGAAAGCCAGTGCTAGGATGTGGGAATGGGTGGGTTGGTGAGCAGGAAAGTGAAGAGAGCATATGGGGAGAGGGTTTTTGGAGGGGAAACCAGGAAAGGAGATTACATTTGAAATGTAAATAAAGAGAATATCTAATAAAATATGTAAATTGTATCACATGTGATATTTACATTGTCCTTATTCCTTCATTCATAGTCAGATACTTTGTTTTATTTTACATCATGGCTCTAACTGTAAATTGCAATGTTAACACTGGAAATAAACTAGATAGTTGTCTTTACATTTGATATATATACCAAGAGGTTGTATGGCTAATTTTTAATTCTACTTTTAATAAGAATATATCTCTATTTAATTTTAATATATCTCTATCTAAATTATGACAAAGATCTTATATACAATATCTATTGAAACACAAAAGCTAATTCAGTGGGGGCACTTTCTTTGGAAAGAATAATTCTCACACTCTGAACATTTCTTAGTTGCCTGTAATGCTTGTCTCCGATTGAGGACTTATGAGATTTTCCATTTGACATCTATGTTTGGGTTGGTTTGAATAATAATGGCTACCACAGTCTCATATATTTGAATGTTTAGTCACCAAAAAGTAGAACTATTTGAAATAATTATAAGGATAAATATTTGTGTATTTGTTCCAATAAGTGAGATTTTGTTGCATGAAGTGTGTCAAAGAGCTGGATTTTCAGGTATCAGAAGACCATTCAGGCCTAGTAGCTCTCTCTTCCTGCTTTCTGCAGATCATAATGTACCCCTCAACTCTTTGTTTAATACCATGCCTTCCACATCAACCTTATGCTTCTTGCCATGATGATTATGGGCTATACTTCTGAAACTATAAGTGAGCCTCCAGTTAAATGCTTTCTTTAATAAGAGTTGTATTGGTTATGGTGTGTAGCCACACATTTTTGCAACTTCCTTTTAATAAAGGTTCAAATTCTCCTCTAGCCCACCAGCAGAGGTAGTAGAAGGGACAAGTTATTAAGATATGGGGGGAGTGGACCTGTTCAGTAATCGCTCTTTGGGGGGTGACCTTAATCTTCTGGGGAAGCATTTCAGACCCGTACTGTTTTTTTGTTTGTTTGTTTGTTTGTTTGTTTTGTTTTTTTGTTTTTCGAGGCAGGGTTTCTCTGTGCAGCCTTGGCTGTCCTGGAACTCACTTTGTAGACCAGGCTGGCCTCGAACTCAGAAATCCGCCTGCCTCTGCCTCCCGAGTGCTGGGATTAAAGGCGTGCGCCACCACGCCCGGCTCCAGACCCGTACTGTTTTAAGCTACAATTTACACTTTCTATAACTGCTTGTACTGTGGAATTATGTGACATACTAGTAACATATTTAATTTTGTAATCTGTGAAGAATTGTTGCACCTCATTGGATACATATGCAGGAGCATTATCAGTTTTAATTTGTGCAGGTATCCCCATAATTATCATTATTTACAACAAGTATGTAATTACACAATTAGCCTTTTCAGAATGTAGAGCAGTTTCCCATTGATGGGATGGGGGGGGGTGACTTCTTTTTGCTATTTTTCTAAAAATCTTCCTGAGGCTAAATTAAATAGTTTTAGAATACTTGTTTTGGCAGAGGAGGTTTCAACAAAGTCTAGAATTGACACTGTGTCACCTAGATACTAGTAATAATTTCTACTCTGATATATGATGCAATGAATCAATGAGAGATGCAAATATACATTATGGAAAGAGTAGTAAAGGCAAGTTGATATAACAGCCAACAGTTCTGTGCTCAAAAAGATAAAATGCTGTGATGGTTTGTATATCCTTGGACCAGGGAGTGGCACCATCTGAAGGTGTGGCCTTGTTGGAATAGGTGTGACCTGGTTGGAATGGGTGTGTCACTGTGGGTGTGGGTATAAGATCCTCACCCTAGTTGCCTGGAAGTCAGTCTTCCACTAGCACCCTTTGGATGAAGACATAGAACTCTCAGCTCCTCCTGTGCCATGCCTGCCTGGATACTGCCATGCTCCCACCTTGATGATAATGGACTGAACCTCTGAACCTGTAAGCCAGCCCCAATTAAATGTTGTTTTTTTTTATAAGACTTGCCTTGGTCATAGTGTCTGTTCACAGCAGTAAAACCCTAACTAATACAGAAGTTGGTACTGGGAGTGGGGTATTGCTGTGATAGGCCTGACCATGCTTTTATTTGAAAGAATGTGGATTTTGGGATTTTGGATTTGGAAAGCAGTGGAATGCTTTAAATGGGGCTTAATGGGTCATCCTAGTAGGAATATGGAAGATTTTGTTGCTGGGAGTAATTTGAACTGTGTTGACCTGGCCCAAGAGATTTCAAAGGAGAAGAATTTCAGAATGTGGCATAAGGACTGGTTTTGTGGTATTTTGGTGAAGAATGTGGCTACTTTTTGCCCTTGTCTGAAAAGTTTGCCTGAGGCTAAGGTGAAGAGACTTGGATTAATTGCATTGATAAAAGAAGTTTCAAAAAAGCCCAGTAGAGACTTTGTTCTCTGGTTAAGTCTTATGAAGAGAAGTTTGAACAAGCATAGCAAGCTTAGAAAGGAAAAATATAAAATATATGGTTTGAGTATTAAAGGAGTACCAGGAAGTGAAATGGAGCAAAATCTTGTGTTCTAGGAGATAAAGATTAAGGGAGTGGGACCTTGGGGCAAGATCCTACCCAGCTAAATTAGATCCAGGCATGGTGGTACACACCTTTAATCCCATGAGACAAGCATGCTGGTACACACCTTTAATCCCATGAGACAAGCATGCTGATCTCTACATTCAAGGTCAATGTACAGAGCAAGAACCAGGATAGCCAAGCTTAGGCAGTGAAGGATTTAGAAAACATAAAGCTAGTGATAATGTAATAATACAAGGGGATCATGTTCTAGTTCCTGTAAGCAGCAGAACTCGGCAGCTTCAGCCATGTGGCTCTGGCTCTAGAGTTAAGAATGGAAGGAACTACTGGGAAAATTGATGCTGGTTAGCTGGAGCTAAGGAATTAGCGGTGATTAAGAAGAGACCAGCATTGTTGAGGTGAAATCTTCTGGAAACTGTTTTCTGGGAGCACAAAGAAGCTGTGTTCCAGAGATACCCAAGGTTGTACCTCATGCTGCGGCTGGACTTGGTAATGTGTAAGAGTCACTCAGGTGGTACTGCTTGTGAAGGAATGAAGGGATCATGGAGAGAAGCTGAGGCTTAGCACTGTGAGAGGCCAGGGAAGCCCATTGGAGAAGGTGAAGCCTCAGCTGTAGTTGATGGCCCAGGATTGAAGGGGTCATGCAAAGGATTTGAGGCTTGGCACCCTGAAGAGAGCCTATGAGAGGCTATTGGTGAAGCCTAGTTGGAGTGGAACACCCCAGTATATTGGAGATGTCAGTACCATGGGATGATCACCAAGAACAGCAGCCGTAATGGAGTGGATCAACCTGAGCATAGAGTGCTACAGAGGACAGAGATGGAGAAGTGATGCCAGTCCTTAGGAGGAGTCCAAAAGATCAATAGAATCCCAGACACTGAAAGAAGAAGCTGTAACATTGAAATTGCCTTGGAGACTCAAAGATGTTAAAGATGCCAGAGCCATGGGATACATGCTGAGGAAAGCTGCTAACAGGGAGTGGAACCAGCCCAGGAGGAAGCAGTTTGTTGCAGTCAAAAAAGATGAAAAAGGAGTGGAGATATGAAGACCACTTTGACATCAGCCATGGAGATGCAGAGTTTGGAGTTTGCCCAGCTGGTTTCCTGCCTTGCTTTGGGGATTACAGTTAATTAAGTTGAATGAATCTCAGAAGAGACCTTGAACTTTGGACTTTTAACATTGTTGCAACTGCTATAGACTATGAGGACTTTGAAAGTTGCACTAAATGCATTTTGCATTATGCTATGTTTAAGTATGGCCCCCATAGACTCATGTTTTTGAACAAGTCTATGGGGACCAGGGAGTGGAATGTGATGGTTTGTATATCCTTGGACCAGGGAGTGGCACCATCTGAAGGTGTGGCCTTGTTGGAATAGGTGTGACCTGGTTGGAATGGGTGTGTCACTGTGGGTGTGGGTATAAGATCCTCACCCTAGTTGCCTGGAAGTCAGTCTTCCACTAGCACCCTTTGGATGAAGACATAGAACTCTCAGCTCCTCCTGTGCCATGCCTGCCTGGATACTGCCATGCTCCCACCTTGATGATAATGGACTGAACCTCTGAACCTGTAAGCCAGCCCCAATTAAATGTTGTTTTTTTTTATAAGACTTGCCTTGGTCATAGTGTCTGTTCACAGCAGTAAAACCCTAACTAATACAAATGCTTTAAAAAATTTCATACTAAATGGAATAAGGCAATTGACATAAGAACAATACTCTGACCAAGTAAGCTTTCAATTTGTGAAAAGGAATTAATGGAATGTAGAAACTGAAAATTGAAGCATTAACAACAGATAAACAAATGAGAGTTGATAAAATGCATCAGAAAGAACCAGCTGAGTTCCAGCTCATGATCCCCATCTACAAACAGCATAACTTGACAAATTCAACAAAAGGATTCTGGCTTTAGAGTTGAGTATAAAAGAAACTGATTGTAGAATCTTTCTCCTTGGCTGAGGAAAGTTTGCTTATGCCAGGCACATGGCAGACGTTTCACAGAATGGAGGCCCATAAAAGTTGTGAATGTGAAGCCTGAGTTGTTTTTAGAGACCTCAAGACTCCTGCCAAGAAAAGTTGGTATTAGGGTGTATAAACACCACAAGTGTATTACAGTCAACAATACTGAAGGAGTGGGAGATCTGAAAAACACTTCAACATCAAACATGGAGAAACATAATTTTAAATTTTCTCTCGTGGGTTTGGTTTGTCCATAGGCCCACTATTTCTTCACTATGCTCTCTAATATTCTTTCTTTTCTTAAGAATATTAATGTAATGTAAGAGGGAGCCATCTTGTTTCCCAGATCCCGACAAGACTAGTCTGTGCAGGTGAAAGTGTAGATTACAGAAGCTAACAGATTCTGGAACAGGCAGAAGCCACAGAGCTACTGAGGCTGACCCCATTTTGGGCTCCAGACATCCAGGCACCTTCCCTGTCAGAGGAAGGTGTCCACCCCGCCCAGAAGGGTTTTGCTGTAGCACCTGGGGGAGCCACCTCCCCCCACTTCCCTACCCACCCATTCCCATTCTTTTGGCCCTGGCATTCCCCTGTATTGGGGCATATAAAGTTTGCAAGTCCAATGGGCCTCTCTTTCCAGTGATGGCCGACTAGGCCATCTTTCGATACATACGCAGCTAGAGACAAGAGCTCCGGGGTACTGGTTAGTTCATCATGTTGTTCCAACTATAGGGTTGCAGATCCCTTTAGCTCCTTGGGTACTTTCTCTAGCTTCTCCATTGGGAGCCCTGTGATCCATCCAATAGCTGACAGTGAGCATCCACTTCTGTGTTTGTTTGGCCCCGGCATAGTTTCACAAGAGAGAGCTATATCTGGGTCCTTGCAGCAAAATCTTGCTAGTGTATGCAATGGTGTCAGCGTTTGGAAGCTGATTATGGGATGGATCCCTGGATATGGCAGTCTCTAGATGGTTCATCCTTTCATCACAGCTCCAAACTTTGTCTCTGTAACTCCTTCCCTGGGTGTTTTGTTCCCACTTGTAAGAAGCAGTTCTGTTTAGAAAAATTTCCCCCGGTGCCAATGAGTTCAAGGCTCTTTCCCACTTTCTCTTTTATTAGATTTAGTATATCTGGTTTTATATTGAGATCTTTGATCCTCTTGGAATTGAGGTTTAGGTGTGGGGTTAAAATAGGGCCCCACATCCACTTGGGGTTTGGGCCACTGGACAAGGCACACATGGGAAGTTTGACTGTGTACCCCACAGTTAGAAGATGTCAAGCAGTGAGAAGCCATGGGACCCCACTCCAGGGTTTGGGATGGCACAGTCTGAGGTCCCCGTGGACTTGCCAGAGTGGGTCTCTGGGTCCCTCGGAAAAGCCAGTTCTGGGGTCCCTGGGCTGCATGGAGGCCAAGGACATCAGGTTCTAAGTCTTGGACACCTCAGACATCACTGGATGTCACAGAAGATCTGAGAACAGAGTGGGATGCAAGGGCCCAGGGCTGAGGGGAAAAGGGTAGAAGGAGAGAGCTCTCACAGGTTACCATGGGGACAAGAGTCCTTGTCTTACCTGATGGCTTGTTCAGCTGGCAGCTTGGGCTGTTGGTGACTGTGGCTGGAGCACAGGGATGCCTCCCTGTGGGAGATTAGACACACAGCTCTCTAGAGGAAGACCTGCTCCATTGCTCCAGCACAGCAGATCCTGATGAGAAGAGGCAGTCCACAGTTTTAAGGTGTTTATAGTAGAATGGCAGGGGAGGGGGGCGAGGCAGTGAGTAAAGAAGCTGAGACTGTTCATGACCTCATGGAGAGAGGAGGGAAGGGAAGGCAGAGAAAGGGGGATCAAGGGAGCAAGAGTAAGAGAAAGAGAATAAAAGGTAAGTGGGAGAGGAGGAGGCAAGTAACTCCTTTTATAGTGGGCTAGGCCTACCTAATTTTTACTAGGTAACTTTTGGGTAGAGCATACCTGGCTATTGCCAGGTAACTGTGAGGGTGAAGTCCAGACAGAACCAGGAGCTTGAGGTATTGCCATCACATGATTGATGGCAACAAACCACTTTGTAGGAATTTGGAGGCCTTCAGGAGGCTGTAGCTCTGACAGGAGCCAGGGACCCAGGAGGGGTGGCCAAACACGTGCTGTCACTTAGGATCACCAGGGTTCAAGACCTGTGCTCAACCAGGGACCAGGCTCTCTGTTCCCAGCTCACTGCCCCACATTTATGGAAGGTGACAAACATGAACCTATTTTTCTTTTTTCTTTTTTCTTTTTTTACATACAGACTGCCAGCTAGACCAGCACCATTTATTGAAGATGCTTTTTTTTTTTTTTGCATTATTTATTTTTTGGATTCTTTGTTAAAGGTTAATTTCTGAGCCTTCAATTCTATTCCTATGATCAACCTATCTATATCTGTACCAGTAGCATGCTGTTTTTATCACTATTGCTCTGTAGTAGAGCTTGAGATCAGGGATGGTGATTCCCCAGAAATTCTTTTATTGTTAAGAATAGTTTTTGCTATTCTGGGTTTTTGCTTTATCACGTTAATTTGAGACTTGCTCTTTCCATGCCTTTGAAGAATTTTATTGAGATTTTAATGGGGACTGGGGTGAATCTGTAGATTGCTTTTAGAAGGATAGCCACTTTTACTATGTTAATTCTGTCAATCTATGGGCATGGGAGATCTCTTCATTTTCTGAGATCTTTTTTGAGTTCTTTTCTGAGAGACTTGACATTATTGTAATACAGATCTTTTACTTGTTTGGTTAGAGTTATCCCAAAATATTTTATATTATCTGTGACTGTTGGGCATGGTTTTTATTTTCTAATTTCTTTCTCAGCACTTTTATCATTTGTGTAAAGAAAGGTTATTTATTTATTTATTTGTGTTAATTTTACATCCAGCTACTTTACTGAGGTTGATTATAAGCTCTAGAAGTTCTCTGGTTGAGTTTTGGGGGTTTCTACCATATTATCTGCAAATAATGATACCTTGAATTACTCTTTGCCAATATGTATCCCCTTGTTCTCCATTTGTTGTCTTATTAATCTAGCTAGAACTTCGAGCACTATATTGAATAGATATGGGGATGGTGTGCATCCTTGTCTTCTTCCTGATTTTAGTGGAATTGCTTCAAGTACCTCTGTATTTAATTTGATAGTGGCTGTTGGTTTGATATCTACTACATTTACTATATTTAGTTATAGACTTTGAATTCCTGGTTTTCCCATACTTTTAACATGAAAGGGTGTTGTATTTTGTCAATTGCTTTTTCAGAATTTAATGATATGATCATGTGATATTTTTCTTTTAGTTCCTTCATATAGTGGGTTACGTTGATGGTTTTTCATATATTGTACCCTGGCATGAAGCCTACTTGATCATGGTGGCTGATGATTTTGATATGTTCATGTTTTCATTTTGTAAGAATTTATTGAGTACTTTTGCATAGATATTTATAAGAGAAATTGGTCTTAAATTCCCCTTTTTGTTGTTGTGGAGTGTTTTTGTGGTTTATGTATCAAAGTAATTGTGGCTTCATAGAATGAATTAGGCAGTGATCCTTCTGTTTCTATATTATGGAGCAGTTTGAGGTGTGGGTATTAGGTCTTCTTTGAAATTCTGGTATAACTCCGCACTAAGGCCATTTGTCTCTGGGCTTTTCTTTCCTTCTTTCTTCCTTTCTTTTCTTTCTTTTCTTTTTTTTCCTTTTCTTTATTTCTTTGCTCCTCTCTCTCTCTCTCTCTCTCTCTCTCTCTCTCTCTCTCTCTCTCTCTCTCTCTCTCTGGATGGCTTTAATGACTTCTTATATTTCCTTAGAGAATATGGGCATCTTTAGATAATTTACCTGATCTTAATTTAACTTTGATAGGAGGTATCTCTCTAGAGAATCATCCATTTCATCCATATTTTCCAGTTTTGTTGAATATATTCTTTTGTAGTAGGATCTGATGTATTTTTGTTTTGTTTTGGTTTTTGATTTTTATTTGTTTGTTTGTTTTTTGTTTTATTTCCTGAGTTTTTGTTGTTATGTATCCCTTTTCATTTCTTATTTTGTTGATTTGGATTCTGTCTCAATGTCCTTTAGTTAGTTTGACTAGGGGTTTATCTATCTTGTTCATTTTCTTAAAAAGAATAATAATAATAAATAAATCATTTGGTTTTGTTGAATCTTTGTATAGTTCTCTTTGTTTCTATTTTGTTGGTTTCAGCTCTGAATTTATTTCCTGCTCTCTACTCCTTTTGGGTGTGTTTGCTTCTTTTTTCTAGTGCTCCCAGGTGTGCTGTTAAGTTGTTAATATAGGATCTCTCCAATTTTCTTACCAGGCAACTTAGTATTATGAATTTTAATTGTGTTCCATATGTTTGGGAATGGTGTGTCTTCATTTTCATTGAATTCCAGGAAGTATTTAATTTCTCACTCTTTTTTTTATTGCTTCCCTGACCAAGTAGCTATTTACTAGAGAGTTGTTCAGTTTCTATGATTATGTGTGTTTTCTGTTGTTTTTGATGTTATTGAAGACCAGACTTAGTCTTTGGTGATCTGATAGGTTGCATGGGGTCATTTCAATCTTCTTGTCTTATTTGAGGCTCATTTTGTGATCCCGTATATGGTCAGTTTTTTGAGAAGGTACCATGAGGTGCTAAAAAGAAGGTATATTCTTTTGTTTTAGGATGAAGTGCTCTGTAAATGTCAGTTAAATCCATTTGGTTCATAGCTTCTATTAGTTTCACTGTTTTAATGTTTAGGTTTTGTTTAAGTGACATTTCCATTAGTGTGAGTGGGGTGTTAAAGTCTTCCATTATTATTGTGTGTGGTTCAATGTGTTTGTTTTGAGATTTAGTAAAGTTCCTTTTATGAATGTGGGTATCCTTGCATTTGGGACATAGATGTTCAAAACTAAGACTTCCTCTTCATCAATTTTCCTTTGATGAATATGAAGTGTCCTTCCTCATCTCGCTAAGTAAATTTTGGTTGAAAGTCTATTTCATTGGATATTAGGATGTTACTCCAGCTTGTTTCTTGGGGCCATTTTCTTGGAAGACTTTCTTTTTTTCCAGCCTTTAACTCTGAACTATTAGCTATCTTTGTTATTAAGATGTGTTTCTCATATACAGGAACATGCTGGACCTGTTTGTCTTCCAGGCTGTTATCTTTTGTTCTTTTATTGAGCAATTGAATCTATTGATATTGAGAGATATTAAAGACAGATGATTGTTCATTCCTGCTATGTTTATTGTTGTAGGTGGCATAATGTGCATGTGATTCCCTCCTTTTGGCTTTGTTGTGAGATAATTAATATCTTATTTCTTCGGTATAGGTGCCCTCCTTTTGTTGGAGTTTTCCTTCTAAAGTCCTCTGTAGGGCTGGATGTGTAGATAGATACTGTTTGAACTTGGTTTACTCCTAGAACATTTTGGTTTCTCCATCTATGCTGATTGAGAGTTTTGCTGGGCATAGTAGCAGAGGCTGGCATTTTTGTTCTCTTAGGGTCTATATGACCTCTGTCCAGGTTCTATTGACTTTTAGTGTCTCTGTTTAGAATTCTAGTGTAATTCTGATATGTCTACTTTTATATGTAACTTGACCTTTTTCCCTTACAGCTTTAAATATTTTTCTTTATTGTGTGCATTAATTGTTTTGATTATTAAGTGATGAGAGAATTTTCTTTTCCAGTCCAATCTCTTTGATGCTTTATAGGCTCCTTGTATGTTTACAGTCTTCTTTTTCTTTAGGTTGGGGAAGTTTTCTTCTATAATTTTGTTGAAGATATTTTTGGGTACTTTGAGCTGGGTCTCTTCAATCTCCTGTATTCCTATTATTTGTAGGTTTGGTTATTCATTGTTTCATGGATTTCCTGAATATTTTGGGTTAGGAGGTTGTTTCTGTTTTGAATTTTCTTTGACCTTTTTGTCAATATTTTCTAAGATATTTTCTACACCTGAGATTTTCTCTTTGATATCTTGTATTCTGTTGGTGAAGCTTACATCTGTAATTCATGACCTCTTTCCTAGTATTTCCATATCAAGGTTTGCCTCCTTTTTTTTTTTTTTCTTTATTTTTGGGTTTGGTTGGTTGGTTGGTTGGTTGATTTGGTTTTGTTTTTTTTTATGTTTTTTGTTTTGGTTTTTCGAGACAGGGTTTCCCTGTGTAGCCCTGGCTGTCCTGGAACTCACTTTGTAGACCAGGCTGGCCTCGAACTCAGAAATCCGCCTGCCTCTGCCTCCCGAGTGCTGGGATTAAAGGCGTGTGCCACCACGCCCGGCGGTTTGGGATTTTTGTTGTTGTTGGTTTTTTGTTTGTTTGTTTGTTTGTTTGTTTGTTATTCTTCCTACTTCGACTTTACGTCTTGGACTGCTTTGTTCAATTATTTCACTGGTCTGATTGTGCTTTCCTGTATTACTTTAAAGGATTTATTTGTATCCTCTTTAACATTTTATACCTGTTGGTTGGTGGTTTAGTCCCTAGGAGCTCTGGGGGTACTTGTTTGTTCATATTGTTGTTCCTCCTATGAGGCTGCAAACCCCTTCTTCTCCTTTGGTCTTTTCCTTAGCTCCTCTACTAGGGATCCTGTGCTTATTCCAATGGTTGGCTGAGAGCATCCACTTTTATATTTTCCAGGCACTCGTAGAGCCTCTTGGGAGACAACTATATCAGTCTCCTGTTATCAAGCATTTCTTGGCATCCACAATAGTTTCTTGGTTTGATATCAGTATATGAGATGGATCCCCAGGTGGAGCAGTCTCTGGATGGCCTATCTTTCTGGGGATCCATCGCTATTCCTTTCAGTGAATCATTTATATCCTCTTTGAAGGACTGTATTATCTTCATGAGATAAGATTTTAGGTCAGCTTACTGATCTTCCGGTGTGTTGGTGTATCCAGGGCTTGCTGTGGTGGGAGAACTTAGTTCTGACATGCCAAAGTATATTGGCTTCTGTTGCTTATGGTCTTTAGCTTGCCTTTTTCCATTTGGTTATCTCTGGTTTTAGCTGGTCTGGGTGTCTCTGTCTGGTGTCTGCCTCTTTGGTCCCTGGATTGCTACCTGTCTCCTGGTAGGTCTGTGACTATGGCTATAACAGACCTCCTCTGATGCTGTCAGACTGTGGGGTCTGTTGCGCTGTGTGAATCAGAATACTTGCTCTTCATGCAGCAGACCTCCTGGAAGCCTTGGGACTGTGGTATTTTCAGAGGAGCAGACATACTGGTACTCTGTCCTGGCAGCAGGGGCTGTCTGGAAGGCAGTTCTTCTACTTTCCATGCCATTATTCCTGAATATACAATGTTATAATGTCCAACAACTTAACAATTGAGCCTTCTCATGTTTGCATGTGTGTGTGTGTGTGTGTGTGTGTGTGTGTGTGTGTGTGTGTGTAAAATTAATTGAATATATATTCTTAAAAGATTTTTTTCCTGCCACTGGTATTTAAAGTATCTCTGTTTCTGCTTTTGAAGTATTATTTAAAGTGAGTATATATTATAGCTTAGTTTTACACACCTAAAAGAAAAAAATACAAAAACAACGAACAAATGAACAAAGAAAAACAAAAAAACTTAAAGTTTTATTTTAGTATATTCTCGAATTATTCTTCATGAAAAGGCAAACACTTGCTTCAGGAAGAAATAGCCACATATTTTAAAATGTTAAACACTGTCTTATTTTTGAAGTTTGCAGTACAAATATGTATTCCTATATTATTAAATTCAGATGTGCCTTTTTCACTTTTTATGTATCTGTAAACTATGCCAGTATCCACTAGGGAGGATTAGAGGGGAGTTATTATCACTCTTTTTATCTAAATGGAATCAAGAGAAGACTTTCAGTTTCACACTAGAAATTATCAGTGTTGAGATAGTCGATATAGTAATGGCCCTACTTTGACCATTACACAATGCATCACAATAAATTTCCATCACTACAATCTGAATATTTTAAAATGTCACATTAAACATTAAAACCTATACTTAGAACACCAGTATTCTTTTTTATCTACAATACAATTTTGGATTTTAAAATGCTGTTGCAAAGCCACTTTGTAAGCTTCAGCCTTACAGGTTGGCATCCTCCTCACTGCTTTTTTTTTTTTTTTTTTCTTCTGCCTTCAGTTCCTGGACCTGGAGGAGGTTTGTCTTTAGCATATTACTCTTCATGCAGACTTACTTTTCTAAAAGTTGATTTTCTTGTATTTCCAGAATGAGTGTTGCTGAAATCACTTCCTCGCCAGGGCTTCACAGTTCCTGAGGCTGTAGGACCCAGAGCAGCCTCTGGGCCAGACTGCAAAGCTTCCATTAAGTGGAAATTGTTGAGTATAACGATCTGTGTTTCTTCCATGGGATGCTATGAGCTCCCTAAGGGGAAGGGCTGCAAACTTCTAACTATAACGTGTCCTAGGATAACCAAGTCCTTCAATCTATTTGTGCTGAAAAATGTATGTAGAAAACACAAGCAAATCAATGAGTGATGTTAAAAAACATTCTATACAAAAATGATTAAGATACATCTTTGAAAGGAACACAGTAAGAAAATAATTTTAAGTGAAAGTTACATTTACTTTTGTAAAACATAACTTATATGTTCATTAAAATTAATAATTTCCATTGTGCTTACTATTAAATCATTGCTAAGCACCATGACAACTCTCCAATCCTAAGTTTTCTTTTCTTAATTCTATATAAAAGGAAACTGAAGATCTGAGAAGGTAAGGAGTAGGGACTGCTCATTGGAAGCTCTAGGAGAAAAGGTAGTTTGCCTGTTAGGACGTCATCTCTAGTAATCACACCTTTGTTTCATTTTCAATTAATTGGGCTAAGAAAATTTCTGAGATCGTCTTTACTAGTAATTAAATACTTACAATATTGTCTGTCATTAGCAAAATGCTGCAAAGTGTAGACATAAAGAATTATTAACATTTCTGAAATTAAATTTTTATCCATGAGTGACTTTTCCTTTTCTACCTTCTTCATACTCAGGTATGGTTGTTCCTCTTGATATCCAAATAAGTATATTTAAATACCATTACAAGTGTTACACTAAACATATGCATACAAACATATTTTTACAGACAACTGTTAACATATTCAATTTACTTAAAGGGGAACAAAGCAATTTACAATTTTCCTCCTGGCACTACTATTTTTTTTTTTTTTGCTCTTTAGCCAATTTTATTTTATTTTATTTTTGATTTTTAATATTTTTATTACATATTTTCCTCAATTACATTTCCAATGCTATCCCAAAAGTCCCCCATAGCGCCCCCCACTTCCCTACCCACCCATTCCCATTCTTTTGGCCCTGGCATTCCCCTATATTGGGGCATATAAAGTTTGCAAGTCCAATGGGCCTCTCTTTCCATTGATGGCCGACTAGGCCATCTTTCGATACATATGCAGCTAGAGACAAGAGCTCCGGGGTTCTGGTTAGTACATCATGTTGTTCCAACAATAGGGTTGCAGATCCCTTTAGCTCCATGGGTACTTTCTCTAGCTTCTCCATTGGGAGCCCTGTGATACATCCAATAGCTGACTGTGAACATCCACTCCTTTATTTGCTAGGCCCCGGTATCGTCTCACAAGAGACAGCTATATTTGGGTCCTTTCAGCAAAATCTTGCTAGTGTATGCAATGGTGTCAGCGTTTAAAAGCTGATTATGGGACGGATCCCTGGATACAGCAGTCTCTAAATGGTCCATCCATTCATCACAGCTACGAACTTTGTCTCTGTAACTCCTTCCCTGGGTGTTTTGTTCCCAATTCTAAGAAGGTGCACAGTGTCCACACTTTGGTCTTCATTCTTCTTGAATTTCATGCGTTTATCAAATTGTATCTTATATCTTGGGTATCCTAAGTTTTGGGCTAATATCCACTTATCAATGAATACATATTGTGTGAGTTCTTTTGTGATTGTGTTACTTCACTCAAGATGATGCCCTCCAGGTCCATCCATTTGGCTAGGAATTTCATAAATTCATTCTTTTTAATAGCTGAGTAGTACTCCATTGTGTAAATATACCATAATTTCTGTATCCATTCCTCTGTTGAGGGACATCTGGGTTCTTTCCAGCTTCTGGCTATTATAAATAGGGCTGCTATGAACATAGTGGAGCATGTGTCCTTTTTACCGGTTGGGACATCTTCTGGATATATGCCCAGGAGAGGTATTGCTGGATCCTCCGGTAGTACTATGTCCAATTTTCTGAGGAACCGCCAGACTGATTTCCAGAGTGGTTGTACAAGCTTGCAATCCCACCAACAATGGAGGAGTGTTCCTCTTTCTCCACATCCTAGCCAGCATCTGCTGTCACCTGAATTTTTGATCTTAGCCATTCTGACTGGTGTGAGGTGGAATCTCAAGGTTGTTTTGATTTGCATTTCCCTGATGATTAAGGATGTTGAACATTTTTTCAGGTGTTTCTCTGCCATTCGGTATTCCTCAGGTGAGAATTCTTTGTTCAGTTCTGAGCCCCATTTTTTAATGGGGTTATTTGACTTTCTGGAGTCCACCTTCTTGAGTTCTTTATATATATTGGATATTAGTCCCTTATCTGATTTAGGATAGGTGAAGATCCTTTCCCAATCTGTTGGTGGTTTTTTTGTCTTATTGATGGTGTCTTTAGCCTTGCAGAAGCTTTGTAGTTTCATGAGGTCCCACTTGTCAATTCTCGATCTTACAGCACAAGCCATTACTGTTCTATTCAGGAATTTTTCCCCTGTGCCCATATCTTCAAGGCTTTTCCCCACTTTCTCCTCTATAAGTTTCAGTGTCTCTGGTTTTATGTGAAGTTCCTTGATCCACTCAAGTCTCTGAAGAAAGAAATTATAGAAGATCTCAGAAGATGGAAAGATCTCCCATGCTCATGGATTGGCAGGATCAACATTGTAAAAATGGCTATCTTGCCAAAAGCAATCTACAGATTCAATGCAATCCCCATCAAAATTCCAAATCAATT
This sequence comes from Mus caroli, assembly GCF_978045245.1. Classification (NCBI taxonomy): domain Eukaryota; kingdom Metazoa; phylum Chordata; class Mammalia; order Rodentia; family Muridae; genus Mus; species Mus caroli. The sequence goes on from NW_028227264.1 coordinate 46,699,703, forward strand.
CTTCAACGAATTAGAAAGTGCAATCTGCAAATTCATCTGGAATAACAAAAAACCTAGGATAGCAAAAACTCTTCTCAAGGATAAAAGAACCTCTGGTGGAATCACCATGCCGGACCTAAAGCTCTACTACAGAGCAATTGTGATAAAAACTGCATGGTACTGGTATAGTGACAGACAAATAGACCAATGGAATAGAATTGAAGACCCAGAAATGAACCCACACACCTATGTTCACTTGATCTTCGACAAGGGAGCTAAAAACATCCAGTGGAAGAAAGACAGCATTTTCAACAAATGGTGCTGGCACAACTGATTGTTAACATGTAGAAGAATGCGAATCAATCCATTCCTATCTCCTTGTACTAAGGTCAAGTCTGGCACTACCATTTTTACTGTGATGGGCTCATAACCATGTAACAGGATGCATAGGATATATGAAGAAATAAAATATTTACCTGTATTTACTGAAGTAACATAATAATTATGAAAATGATATACTCAAAACTGTTCATTGAATATGTACTCAAAACTGTACATTAAATATTATTGCTGTACTATATTTTATTGTGTAATCAATTTAATATGTACAAAAGCACAAGGCATCATTATATGAGTGACTAATATTATATTTATCTAGGTTGATAGTCAATAATTTACTGAATACTTACAAGCTCCATTCATCCTGATACCATAAGGAACAATCATGTAAAGCCATATATGTTTATGTTCCTCCTTGACTTCTAGTTTCTTATGGGCATGTCCAATATTTGGACATTCTGACAAAAAAATTATACCCTACAGTTTGTTTCAAGAGCCACACAGTCAGAGGGGAGTTTTCAAAGTATGTAATATCACTTGCTATTCAAGCTTGATCTCTGGATTTTGATTTCCAGAAATCAAAAGTTGGGAGTCAGTAGTGTGCATCTATCTTCAAAGCACTCCTAAACAATGTAAGAAACAAAGATAGGAGAATCACCTTGAAACTCAAGAGTACTCATGGCAATGTCACAAACAAGAGAGTCTGCTGCAAAGAAACCCAAAGCAGGGAAAAGATTCCTCAGAGTTTTCATTCAAGTTCCACATGTAGACTGGGATGTACCAACAAACTGGCATATCAGCATATAGACATTATCCAATATTTGAATAAGTGATTGCAATTGTAAAAGGCAACCTTCACATGATAGAAAGGTTATGTACTACGATGATTGTCTTAGTCAGGGTTGCTATTCCTGCACAAACACCATGACCAAGAAGCAAGTTGGGGAGGAAAGGGTTTATTCAGCTTACACTTCCATAATGCTGTTCATCACCAAAGAAGTCAGTACTGGAACTCAAGCAGGTCAGGAAGCAGGAGCTGATGCAGAGGCCATGGAAGGATATTCCTTACTAGCTTGCTTCCGCTGGCTTGCTCAGCCTGCTCTCTTATAGAAGCAAGACTACCAGCCCAGAGATAGTCCCACCCACAAGGGGCCTTTCCCCCTTGATCACTAATTGAGAAAATGCCTTACAGTTGGATCTCATGGAGGCATTTCCTCAACTGAAGCTCCTTTCTCTGTGATAACTCCAGCTGTGTCAAGTTGACACAAAACTAGCCAGTACAATGATAATTCTATGTTGGGCTGTACTCATATTAATCTTAATGGTCCTAGAGTTCATGGGTCACAGGACAGATATTCATAGATTGTGGTTCTGTATTCTCACTCTGCTCTGGTGGTGTTTTATGCCACAGACACACCTATTCAGGAAAAGCTGTATGAAGTCTCAGACCAGGAGGTCAGCAGTCTGAACATTCCTTTGGGTGTCAGATACTACTGAATGGAAGACTAGAAGAAGAAATGAAATTCTGGATGAACAGGATACTGTTCTAGTTGGGAGCAAGTGTTGGGTGCCAGAGGGAAGGGAGAAGAGAGAAAGCCTTCCTCATGAGTCTTAATGTTGTATCTCTTTTTGTTGAAGGCCTTCACTCTAATGATCTCTAATGAAGCATTTTCATGAAACAATCTTGGCTTGTTCATATTGCTTTACTGAGGGTTAATTTGGATGCATGTGCTTTATTTAGGATAAGTCAGGAATTATATAATTTTGCACAAGACCATGAAAAGTTCCAGGAAGGGTAGGCTGAAAGACTAATGTTACTGAGATGCCTCAATAGCAAGAAGAGGGGTTCAGATGCTGGGCTATGTGACAGACTGTTTGTGGTAACCTTATTTGAGTGTCATGGTTATTTGCTCTAGAGCAGTCACAGAGGCAAAGAGGGAGCCCTCCTCAGTCAGTTTATAGTGGTACTAAAGTATGGCCATGGAATAAACAGGAGATGCATACATATTTATTACTTAGAGCTTTCTACTGATTATATTCCAAAGTCAATTGATGTCATTTGGTACACAGAACTATCAAATAATTAAATGCTACACAGGATTGATAATTTTATGTCATATTATTAACGTCTTGATTTTTAAGTTTGGAAAAAAATGATTTTGGAAAACAATTCACTCTTAAATATGAAAATACTTTATGATAGTTAATAGTTTAGCCTTTAGAAATGAAATGAGATGTGTAAAAAGAGGGTAAATATCATTGAGTCTTCTCTCCATGAAAATGGTTTTGTAGATATTAATACTCAAAGCAATGTCTTTATATGGTTCCAAGTTTGCAAGTGGGAAGAATAGTCCAAGCATAATGAATTGACCCTCATTTTGCAACATATTTTTCAAAATGGAAGATTTTGTAGTTGACTATATTCAACCAAGTAAAGAGCTTTCAACTATATATTGCATGGTTCTGATCATACATTCCTCCTATAATTTTACACAAAGATAAGGACACGATTTACATATAAGAAAAATATATTAAGGAGAACGGAAGTTTCTCCTCCATCAAATTACTTGTCATTTCTTTTATTAGACTTATATAATTAATTCAAATTTAAAGTGTACATATATATTTTCATTAGAAATACAGTATTTCAACTGTAGTACTTGGTATGTTTTATCTTCAAATTATTAGCATATATTGTTTGTAAAAATATAATGAGTAAGATTTAGAAATGCAAATATGTAGACCATATGTATTACAACTATATTTATATTCTCATATCTTTTCATTACCTTTTTTTCCCTACAATGATGCTATCTTCAAGGAAATTATGTGTTCCTAATTTCTTCCATACATTAAAAAATATCTAGATTCTATATCTGAGAGATAATGAGTATTGTTGCTCTGTATCTGAATTTTATTTAATATGATGACCATTTGTCCTATCAAGCTACCTGTGAATACTCCACTGATTATATACCACAGGTTTTGAAATGTCCTTCCATTGATGAACATATAAACCTATGATATTATTTAACTTTCATATTGTGAACATCCCCTCAGAGCAAAAGGTTTGTAGTGTTGACCAGAAACTGAATAGGAAAATTATTTTTTTTAGGTCTTGAGTATTTTTACATTCATCCTCACACTCTTTAATTAAGTTATCCTCCTACTAACATAATATAAGGATTCAATATCTCCTATATTTTTATGAATATTCTCTTCTTGAGCAGAGTTGCTCTGAATGTGAGCTACAGTCTTCACTTAGTATTGATGAGATTTGCTCTGATATTGATATCAAATTTGGATATATTAATTTTTCTTTTAAGTGTTTAATTATTTGATTTCATTATTTTTGAGGTGTTTATTTTTCCTTTGAGTTGTTCAATATCATTTTAATTTTGATGATATTAGGCCAAGATTTTCTGCTATTCTATTACAGTGAATCTTGAAAGATGTATTTATTTTCTGTACGTGAGTACACTGTTGCTGTCTTCAGACACACCAGAAGAGGAAATCAGATCCCCCTTACAGATGGTTGTGAGTCACCATGAGATGGCTGGGAATTGAACTCAGGACCTCTGGAACAATAGTCAGTGCTCTTAACTGCTGATCCATCTATCCAGATATACAGTGAATCTTTAGTAAAGCTATTGTTTCCTATACTCTATAGTGAGTTTCTATTGTATATATAGTTGCTTACTTTTTACAAGTACATTGGTCTAATAATAAGTACTCTTGGATACTTCAGTAAGTTGTTTCTCGTATTGATATCTTGAAGTATTTTCCTGTACCAGTCTTTAAGTTTTAGATCTGACATTAAAGTCTTTAATCAATAATTGTGAGGGATTTCCTCCAAATTGAAATATCATATCCTCAAGGAAAACTCATTAATAACAAAAACGAATTAATAATTAGTATCTAATTGTATTACTTAATTAAAATTGATTAACAATAAAAGCAAACTATTTATATGCCTCAGAAACTCTCAAACTTAATGAGTCTCAAAGCTTTTACTTCCCAAGGCTTCATTCCCAGTTAGAACTCCTGAGTGGGACTTTCTCTATTGAACATGTGCAGAGAGTTCAGATGTCACTTTTCAGGTTCCATGACTCATGCTGAAATAAGCATTTAGTGGGACATCTGCTCTTTAGTCACCCCATTCCTATAGATAGCCCTAATATATTTATTGGTGTAACAAATAGATTTTTTGTGCTATTATATTTTTGGTCTTTCATCAGTTTTCTGCATAGTATGTATAAATTGGTTTCACAACTCCCCAGAAATAGTGTTAAAAACAACATGTAAACTTTATGTTTGTATATTTAGTTTTATTCTTCAACATTTATATATTTATGATCCACAACCATTCTTTATTCCTCAGAGATTAATTTTGTGGTCATGTAAAAACAAAATAGTCAACAGAAAACATAAGTGTCATTGGTTCTCTTTCATTAGCAAACTTGTGTGTCTTATTGTTGATAATATGTTTAAGGCACACTAACACAACAAAGATTTTAACATCTGGCTTAGATAGAGGAGGTGATATCATTATCATCTTATCATCATTCAGAAAAGGTATTGCAAAAGAGACAAATGGTTATCCATCAGATATTTATGAATGGAAAAAAATATATTTATCTGCTATGAAAGTACCAAACAAAAGACAATATATTTCAAAAGATTGGTGAAAAATAGACTATAAGCATGCTACCAATGTAAAGTGTAACGTATACAGCTATTAAAACCAAGTAGCTCATGAGAAGAATGTCAGAATATGGACCTGCAACTGTTGGTCTATTGCCAGTGTCAGCTCACAGAACTCACCACAAGATCAAGGGGGCACTGTTAAACTTGCATTGAGTTGTTAATCAGACAGAAGAGGAATTTTAAAGGTTGCAATACCCTTCAGCTCCTTCAGTCCTTCCCTTAGACACTACCGCCAATAGATAGGCCAAACCCTTAGGTCAGAGATAGGGCCACTCACACATCTTCAAATTTTTAACCAATAATTATTCCTGTATAAAGAAAGTGCTTGAACAAAAATTGGAGCAAAGAATAAAGGAAAGGCCATCATCCAGAGACAGCCATACTTAGTGACCTACCCTATCTGCAGACACCAAACCCCAACACTTTTGCTGATGCCAAGAAGTGCTTACTGACAAGAGCCTGGTATGGCTGTCCTTGAGAGGCTCCACTAGCACCTAAAAACAGATATAGATACTGACAGCAAGCCATTGGACCTAGCCTGGGAAACCCAGTGGGAGTTATTTTTTCTTAATAAACTAATGTTTACCAAACATTACTTTAAATTTTACTTATATTTGTGTATATGTATGACACAAATTCAAGCATGTGTTCATGTTCATGGATGTGAGTTCAGGTTGACCACATCATTGAACATGTGTAGAGGTCAGAAGACAAATTAAGGAGTTGGTCACTGCCGTTGGATCAATATTTTAAATACTTATTTTGTTTTTATTTATGCTTATTTATGCTTATTTTGTTTTTATTTATGAGTGCATTTCTGGATGAGTGCATGATCCCATGCATACTGTATCTCTTAGGAAAAAAAAAAAGAGCATCAGATTACTGGTGCTAGAGGCTATCTGATATAGATGTAAGTGAACCTTTTTTTTTTTTTTGGCAGAGTATTAGGTAATTTTAACTACTTAGCCATCAAGTCAAAATCTATTGTCCATTGTTGCATATGCTATCCCATGAGATTCTGGGGATTCTCCTGTTTCCATGTTATAGGAACACTGGAATTCCACAACCACACTGGAGTACAACTTTTTCATGGGTTCTGGGGATTCATTCCCATATCCTCAAATTGGACAAGTGCTTTATCTACTGACTATAAGATTTTAAGGTAAAATACTTATTGATTTAAACATTTGAACATTTGCAAAACTATTTAGATGAACAAAGGCTGGACTGCCATACGATGCATTTTACATTGTACATTTATTCTCTAAATTTCTCTCTATTTGTTAGTTTGCTTGTTTATCTATTTAAATTTTAGTTTTCCTTTTTTTGGTTGCCAAACACTAAGACATAAGACATATATCATCTCTAACATATTCAGAGTCCAGACTATTAATATCAGTAGCTTCCCTTCTACATCTCATCTCACTGAAATGTCTGTCGAGGCAGTAACAAGAAAGGAAGTACCCCATCCTATTATAGTGATGCTCAATTCTGCAGCATCTCCTGAAGGATACACCTGAAGTTATTGGGAACATTTCTTTTTCTCAAAGTGGGGGTGGGGAATTATGCAAACTAGTATAGTTATTACAAAAAGCAGTATGGAAAATTTCGAAACAGTCAAACAGAACTAGTCATAACTCAGATCATGACTAACTGTTTTAACCTGCTGTAGTCCATATCTAGAAAATCATGTTTATTGTTCCTCTATTCACAAAAGCATTAATGATAACATTATAGATATCCAATTATAGTGGAGGGAATAGTGCTAATCTTGCATATGTCCACCATTGAATTTTAATCACCTGTAATGGAAAAAGAAAAAATTTAAATTTACAAAATGTTAATGGAACTAAAATATAACGTACAGTGTCCCATACTCAAAAGGACAACAACACCAAGTTCTCTTTATATGCACATTCTACATTAAAATTTTTATATGTATATAAATTAATTGATATAATTATTTGTAAAAGCCAAAATTGTAGACAGGAGATGAAGGTAGAAATAAAGAGATGTCAGAGAAAAAGTTGGAAATTTAAAGCAGGAAATAACATAAAAACAGAATGAAAATCAAAATAAATAACAAATAAGTATGGCAGACTAGGAGAGCAGAGGAGGAGAAGAGGAGAGGAGACAAGGTGAACTGCTCAGCCACTAAAAACAATGACTTCATGTAATTCCCAGGCAAATGGATGGAACTAGAAAATATCGCGAGTGAGGTAACACAGTCAAAAAATAACATACATTGTTTGTATTCACTTTTAAGTGGATATTAGGACAATAGCTTGGAATATTTATTATCAAACTTACAGACCATATGAAGGTCAAAAAGAAGGGAGAGCAATGTATGGATGCCTCAGTCCTACTTAGAAAAGAGAAAAATATCACCACAGGAAGTAGAGAATGGGCAGGACTTGAAAGGAAGGTGGGACGGACTGGGAAAGGAGAAAAAAGAGGGGGCAGAATCATGTGTGGGTGGAAATGGGGGAGATGTACAGAGGGTTAGGAAATCAAACAGAGGTATGTAGCAATGGGGGATGGGGAACTGGAGGTAGCCAACAAAATGTCCCAGACACCAGTAAAAGAAAGAGACTTCCGGAACCCAACAGGGATGGCATGTTTTTAAACAAATAGTTTACCATAGACTATATATGAATATATATATGAATACTGGCATGTTGGATTAATATCTGTGTGCTGAAAAACTTATGGTACTTATTGAGGTGAAAAGTTTCTCTCAACCCTTTCACTGTGAAATTATTTGGGGAAACCTTTTTTTTTCCCTTTCTTTCTTTTTGTTTTCCTAGAATTATCTTCACGTGACTCTTTTTCAAGTAAACATCTACCAAATTATGCAATGTTTTGAGTGTTATTTCAAGCATATATATATATATATATATATATATATATATGTATGTATATATATATATATATATATAGTTGAGTGTGGTATAGTACACTTTGCACTTATACAAACACACAGACCTGTGCATGCACATGTGTGCCTGTGCTTGGCTGTATATGTCTGTTTGCTCAGTCACTGACCTGTAATGGATAAATCTATGATGTTTTGGTTTTAGGGTAAAGTAGAAGTTATTTTCAGTTGGCAGAAATATATTTTAAATTCTGTCTTTGTCTAAAAAAACTATGTAGTCCAAAATTGACTTTTGATGTTGGGCAGTGAATATAATTCCCAGTAAACTGGTAACTAATTACTGCTTCAAAAGTTACTTTTATCACTATAGGTGAACAAAATTGTTCTGAGCATATAAGAGGCAGGGATGGAGCTGAATTGTTTAGTGGGTTAAATGTATTAGATATGTTTTAAATATATGTTATTCTGAAATTAAGAGTTAATTATGATACAATAACAAATTAAATAAACAATTATCTGTATTCATAGGTATTTTCTCATATGTCTGATTATTTGTGTGTGTGTTTTTGTGTGCCTGAATTTTTGTGTATAAGTGTAAATATACATGCTTTTCTAGCCAGAGTTCTACTTCTCATTCTATTTTTGGTTTTGTTTGTTATTAATATTATTAATTGTTATTATTAAAAGAACATTTAAAATTCAAATAGATCTTTATTTTGATATTCTTCTCTTCCCCAATACCTACCAGATCTTCTCCTCCTTCCTTTGCATCCAACTTATTTGTTTTTACACAAAGAAAACCAAATTGAAAATTATAAGCAAAATATGTATGTGTCCATGTATATGATTAATATACTTTTATATCAATATTTATGCATAGACAAACATACTCCACAACACATACACTGAAACACACATATATGAACACATATTTATGTTACTTATAAAATTATACCATTGAGAGGTCGAACTCATGAATTATACACTTCTTTAAAGAAGTAATGATTTGTCTGCACACAACTCCTTAAGATGCTTCAGTTGCCACTGATCATTTTACAAATGGAAAATACAGTAGCAAACATAATAAATGTTAGACAAGGTAGAATAAAGAAAAAAACTTATGTTTTAGAGTCATAACATTTCAATTTCAAATATTTTTAGTGGATTCCGTACTTTCCACTCAAACATTCAAGTTATTTACATGTTTGGTACAACTTTTAAATATTACCAGAAATATTTCATTATGACATACAATTAACGCTATGACATTATCTATAGTGATATAAAAGTTCAGCATAGACAAACGTAATGAACTTGTAAAGCTGTGCTACGGCCATTGTTCTAAGGTTATTCATAGATGCTTTTACTCAGATGAGGGTAGCATTCTCTACTGGCCTTGGCTTTTCAGTTTCTTGTTCCTTTTCTTTACCTACAGACTGAACTTCACCATTAAGCACTTTTAAAATTAACAGTGAAAGAGAAGTAGCCCTGGTTCATCAAAGGAGAGTTCAGTGAAAGAGTGAACTAATCATGGTAGAGTCCTGGACCTAATGTAGAATAAAGCCTAGTCACTAGAAATGTCAAACTACAGGTAATTAGATATTCTCAACCCTCATCCTCATCACCGTCCAGGGAGGAGATAAGTCGTAGAGATATAGTTAATCTGTCATAATTACATTATGATTCTTTAGAAATGGCTAAAAAATGAGGCTTCTAGAGAACATGAAAATAATGAAAATACAGAGTAGGAGAAAACACTTGCAACATGCAAAAAAAATCCGGAGCATAGTTCATTCATGGTGATTGTCATTCTGCTGGATTCTTTGTGATGCCCTTCAAAATCACCAGCCAGCATTACTATTCACTGGATTTCAAGAGTTACCATAGGAAATGGACACACCTAAAACCTAAGTGAAGAGAACCTCTTATTTACTGATCATCCAAGAGAAAGTTGGGAAGCCTGAATTCCTTACTAGCTTGAATTTTCAGGACACTCATTTTTTTAAATATTTTTTTATTACGTATTTTCCTCAATTACATTTCCAATGCTATCCCAAAAGTCCCCCATACCCTCCCCCCAACTCCCCTACTCTTATGAGAGTGAGCCCTTAGCTTTGAGAAAGGATGGTACCACCCTCAGAAAGTGTTTAAATTAGATTAAGCCATATGATCCTCATTTAGTTTCCACAGAGCATTGAAGACTTGCTTGGTTTGAGAAAAATTGAAAAAAAATATTGGTCTTATCAAAAGTTTTTCCCTCTTTTATGAAGAAGAGGCTTTTAAATTTAAAGATAACTAAGAATAAAAGAAATCTTCAAATTTTGACTAAAAATATTTCTGAAAAATCTACTTGTAACAAAGATAAGGATGATAAGACTACAAACCTCACTAAACCATTCTGTGGTTTACATTTTATGGAAAGATCCTATAGATTATGCTCAGGATATCAAAATGTCAGTGGTTCACATTATACTCTGGCAAAGCATCAGTATATGTTGTGTCTTAAAACTGAGGGAAGATAAGTTCAAGAATATTTTAGTAACTTATTTTTCTCAAGAAATTTGACTATAGCAATATTTATATCATAGTATGGCTGTTGCTGCATAATTTTAATTCGGTTTAAAATGAAAGTCTCCAAATAATTGGAAAAAAAACATTAAAGTTTGCAAATACAAATACAGTTAAAGGTAGTTGCAAGACAACTGTAGACAAATACATTGTAACTATTTAAAAAAAATCAGATCCTCTCCAGAGAAGCACATTCCTTACCCAGAGACAATTAAAAAAAGGCATGGATATAAACATTCTTTTCTTTAACAGACTTAGTCCTCATCCAATGTACAGAGAGTGAGAAACATTAGAACATCCAGTCCTGAAAGGATGGTCTTCATCAAAACCCTCCACTCATAGCTCATGGAAATCTGCAAAAAAAAGAAGTGGAAGCAGAAAGACTAAGCCAGAAGAGACTGATGACACTAAGGAAACGAGGCCCTTTAAATCAACATGCAAAAAATTCCTATGGACTCATAAAGACTGAAAAGCTTGCACAAGGCCTACTTGAGTATGTACTATATATGGTTATAGAGCTGAGAGAAGTACACACCCCTCTCCCTCCACTTTTCCTAATCCAGAATCAATCTTAAATTGATAGCCACTTGTAATTGAAAAAAAAATTTTTTCCCTAAGGGATTCTCACTGAAAACAAAAACAAAAACAAAAACAAAAACAAAAACAAAACAAACAAACAAACAAAAACACTCTTTAAGTTTGTTCCCATGCCAGCAGGATATTGCCAACAAAAAATAAATTCAATGGTACCTTTTAAAGTTCTTTGTCTTGTAATGTTGGTTGAGGCTTTAAAAAAAACATTACTAGTCCCTGAGGTATATATTTTGGTTTCTGCTTTAGTGTTTTATATAATTCCTTATGTGCTTCTTGTGCTTTTATCTGTTGTTGTTCTATTTCATATTGTTTTTACATTTATTGTACTCTACATTTTATTTTATTTCTTTGATTACTGTTTAGTATTTAATGAGTATGAGTATGGTTCCAGATGGGTGGAGAGCTGGAAAGAAATTTGGAAGAGTTGGGATGTGTGAAATTGTAGTTAAAATAGAATTTGTGAAAAATACTTTTGATCAGAGAGAAAAAGGCAGGCTCAGAAATTATTGCTGTCCCACTGTTAAAAATTAAAGCCATATAGAAATATTTTCCCAGGATTAGCTGGTCAAGTGCACTTATGCCACTTGAAGGACTAAGATTATCTACCTGCTTCTAGGGGTTCATATGTAATCTTGAGTTGGAATTGTCCATACAGTGCCAATTATTTATGTATCTAGATAATAATTTCAGCATCACAAGATTCTTGCTTTAAAGTGTTTAAGGAAAGGCCTGAGAGGCCAGGAAATGTCTAACAGTACCACATGCCAATGGAGAACTCCTATGTGTACTAAAGTTGAAGACCTGAGGGAGAAATCTAAGTTCCTATAGATAACTTAGTTTATTAGAAATTCCAGGGTCACATAATGTCTGTTGATGAAAGCTGCTGCTGGCACCATGTACTGTCTAATCAAGTTGCTGCAACTTGAAGGTTTATAAGCGTGGTGATTTAAATGCCAGCTGGAATTCAGATGGTAACATCACAGACTCTGAAACTCATTATTCAGTACAGACTTTGATATAAACTTTGGTGGGTTTGCTTGTACCTTTAGTCCAATATTTAGTCCAGTGTTCTTTCATCATTTCTCACTTTTAGTTTGGAGGATTAATTCAAATAGACTAAAATAATAATTTTATTAAAGTATGTTTGTATCAAATTTATTATACTCCTTGTCATCTCATTATTTATATGTATAATAAAAACTACCTTTTAAAAGATTATAATATGAGCCAGGCAGTGATGGCATACGCCTTTAATCCCAGCACTTGGGAGGCAGAGGCAGGAAGATTTTCTGAGTTTGAGTACAGCCTAGTTTAGAGAGTGAGTTCCAGGACAGTTACACAGAGAAACCCTGTCATGAAAAACCAAAAAAAACCAAAAAAAAACAAAACAAAAAACAAAAAACAAAACAAACAAACAAAAAAAAACCCGCAAAAAATTAGAATATGAAGCATATTCTAAAACCTACAAATACCGAAAATATAAAAAAGCCTAAAAGATAAATTTTGGTAATATATAGAATACAAAAATATATTTATGTATATGTAAAATTATAAACCATAAAAAGAAGTGCTTAAAAAATAATATTATAATTGCCATAACCAAAAAGGATTAGGGTGGCATATGACATCTTATTTTAAAACATGGTGAATGTAAATAAAGTTTAGTGGATGTAAATGTAATTTAAAAGTGAAACATTACTTGGAAAAGAGGCTAAAATTCATGGCACACATGAGGAAAAACTGAAAGTCACTTTGAGTTTCATGTGAGTTTAACTGACAACTGTCTTAGGAAATGTTCTGTTATTTTAAAGTTTAATAGAATCTATGAACCACATATTCTACAGATAAATATATTGACAAGGTAAGAATATTAATATATGGTGAAATCTGTGAGTAATTATCAAAATGTTATCAATAATTAAAAGATGTAAACAGAATGAGAAAATGATGTATATTTCCATCAACTGGAAAACAGAAAACAAAATAAAAAAACAAAATATAGCTTGGTGAGTCCAAAGATGTAAGTCGGGGTTTTTTTTTTTTTTTGTTATATTTTTTCCCATTTACTTGTTTTTATTTTGTAAAGAAGGACATTAACAAGTTATCTAAGCCTGGCTTTGAACCTGCTTAATTTGCCTGGCACTAGTTTCAAAACACTGGATTATAGGCTTGTAGCCATTATGTTGAGACTGCTAAAGTTTAGGATACTTGCTGTAAGGACTCTGAAATTCATCATTAGAAATTTTAACCTGCGAAGGCAGTCTTGTGATAAATTTGAAATGAATAATTATTTCTAAATTTTATGTTATATAATTTTTATATTTACAATATAATGTGTTTACATTTATAATATTTTATAATATATGATATATTTATTATATTATATTCTGATACAATATATTATACAAAAATATATAACATGTTATAAAATATACAATATAATCTAATATATTATAATATGCTATATACTATATATTTAATATGTAATGTTTTTTTTAGGTATTTTCCTCATTTTCATTTCCAATGCTATCCCAAAAGTCCCCCATACACTCCCACCCACACCAATACCCACCCACTCCCACTTTTTGGCCCTGGCGTTCCCCTGTACTGGAGCATATAAAGTTTGCAAGTCCAATGGGCCTCTCTTTCCAGTGATGGTCGACTAAGCCATCTTTTGATACATATGCATCTAGAGTGAAGAGCTCCGGGATACTGGTTAGTTCATAATGTTATTCCACCTATAGGGTTGCAGATCCTTTTAGCTCCTTGGGTATTTTCTCTAGATCCTCCATTGGGGCCCTCTGATCTATCCAATAGCTGACTGTGAGCATTCACTTATGTGTTTGCCAGGCCACTGCATAGTCTCACTAAAGACAGCTATATCAGACTCCTATCAGCAAAATCTTGCTAATGTATGCAATGGTGTCAGTGTTAGAGGCTGATTATGGGATGGATCCCTGGATATGGCAGTCTCTATATGGTCCATCCTTTTGTCTCAGCTCCAAACTTTGTCTCTGTAACTCCTTCCATGGGTGTTTTGTTCCCAATTCTAACAAGGGACAAAGTGTCCACACTTTGGTCTTCTTTCTTCTTGAGTTTAATGTGTTTTGCAAATTGTAACTTATATCTTGGGTATTCTAAGTTTCTGGACTAATATCCACTTATCAGTGAGTACATATCATTTGAGTTCTTTTGTGATTGGGTTACCTCACTCAGGATAATGCCCTCCAGGTCCATCCATTTGCCTAGGAATTTCATGAATTCATTCTTTGTAATAGCTGAGTAGTACTCCATTGTGTAAATGTAGCACAATTTTTGTATCCATTCCTCTGTTGAGGGGCATCTGGGTTCTTTCAAGCTTCTGGCTATTATAAAAAGGGCTGCTATGAACATAGTGGAGCATGTTTCTTTCTTACTAGTTGGAACATCTTCTGTATATATGCCCAGGAGACATATTGCGGGATCCTCCAGTAGTACCATGTCCAATTTTCTGAGAAACCACCAAACTGATTTCCAGAGTGGTTGTACAAGCTTGCAATCCCACCACCAGTGGAGGAGTGTTTCTCTTTCTCCACATCCTCACCAGCATGTGTTGTCACCTGAATTTTTGATCTTAGCCATTCTGACTGGTGTGAGGTGGAATCTCAGGGTTGTTTTGATTTGCATTTCCCTGAGGATTAAGGATGCTGAACATTTTTTCAGGTGTTTCTCAGCCATTCAGTATTCCTCAGGTGAGAATTCTTTGTTTAGCTCTGAGCCCCATTTTTTAACAGGGTTATTTGATTTTCTGGAGTCCACATTCTTGAGTTCTTTATATATATGGGATATTAGTCCCCTATCTGATTTAGGATAGGTAAAGATCTTTTCCAAATCTGTTGCTGGCCTTTTTGTCTTATTGATGGTGTCTTTTGCCTTACAGAAGCTTTGGAGTTTCATGAGGTATCATTTGTCAATTCTCAGTCTTACAGCACAAGCCATTGCTGTTCTATTCAGGAATTTTTCCCCGGAGCCAATATCTTCGAGGCTTTTCCCCACTTTCCCCTCTGTAAGATTCAGTGTCTCTGGTTTTATGTGGAGCTCCTTGATCCACTTAGATTTGACCTTAGTACAAGGAGATAGGAATGGATCAATTCACATTCTTCTACATGATAACCACCAGTTGTGCCAGCACCACTTGTTGAAAATGCTGTATTTTTTCCACTGGATGGTTTAGCTCCCTTGTCAAAGATCAAGTGACCATAGGTGTGTGGGTTCATTTCTGGGTCTTTAATTCTATTCCATTGGTCTACTTTTCTGTCGTTATACCAGTACCATGCCATTTTATCACAATTACTGTGTAGTAAAGCTTTAGGTCAGGCATGGTGATTCCACCAGAGGTTCTTTTATCCTTGAGAAGAGTTTTTGCTTTCCTAGGTTTTTTTGTTATTCCAGATGATCTGCAGATTGTTCTTTCTAATTCGTTGAAGAATTGAGTTGGAATATTGATGGGGATTGCATTGAATCTGTAGATTGCTTTTGGCAAGATAGCCATTTGAACAATGTTGATCCTGTAATCCATGGGCATGGGAGATCTTTCCATCTTCTGAGATCTTCTTTAATTTCTTTCTTCAGAAACTTGAAGTTCTTATCATACAGATCTTTCACTTCCATAGTTAGAGTCATGCCAAGGTATTTTATATTATTTGTGACAATGGACAAGGGTGTTGTTTCCTAATTTCTTTCTCAGCCTGTTTATTCTTTGTGTAGAGAAAGACCATTGACTTGTTTGAGTTAATTTTATATACAGCTACTTCACTGAAACTGTTTATTAGGTTTAGGAGTTCTCTGGTGGAATTGTTAGGGTCACATATATATATATATATATATATATATATATATATATATATATATATATATATATACTATCATATCATCCGCAAAAAGTGATATTTTTACTTCTACCTTTCCAATTTGTATCCCCTTGATCTTGCTCTGGCTAGGACTTCAAGTACAATGTTGAATAGGTAGGAAGAAAGTGGGCAGCATGATCTTGTCACTGATTTTAGTGGGATTGCTTCCAGGATCTCACCATTTACTTTGAATTTGGCTACTGGTTTGCTGAAAATTGCTTTTATCATGTTTAGGTATGGGCCTTGAATTCCTGATCTTTCCAAGACTTTTATCATGAATGTGTGTTGGATTTTGTCAAATGATTTCTCCTCATCTAAAGAGATGATCATGTGGTTTTTGTCTTTGAGTTTGTTTATATAATGGATTACAATGAAGGATTTCCCTATATTAAACCATCCCTGCATCCCTGGAATAAAACCTACTTAGTCAGAATGGATGATTGTTTTGATGTGTTCTTGGATTCAGATAGCAAGAATTTTATTGAGTATTTTTGCATTGATATTCATAAAGGAAATTGGTCTGAAGTTCTCTATATTTGTAAGATATTTCTGTAGTTTAGGTATCAGAGTAATTGTGGCTTCATAGAATGGGTGGATAGAGAACACTCTATTTCTATTTTGTGGAATAGTTTGTGCAGAACTGGGATTAGATCTTCTTTGAAGGTCTGATAGGACTCTGCACTAAACCCATCTGGTCCTGGGCTTTTTTTGGTTAGGAGACCATTAATAACTGCTTCTATTACTTTAGGGGATATGGGAGTGTTTAGATCTTTAACTTGATCCTGATTTAAATGTGGTACCGGGTATCTGTCTAGAAATTTGTCCTTTTCGTCCAGGTTTTCCAGTTTTGTTGAGTATAGCCTTTTGTAGAAGGATCTGATGGTGTTTTCCATTTCTTCAGGGTTTGTTGTTATGTCTCCCTTTTCATTGCTGATTTTGTTAATTAGGATGCTGTCCCTGTGCCCTGTAGTGAGTCTGTCTAAGGGTTTATCTATCTTGTGGATTTTCTCAAAGAAGCAGCTCATCGTTGGTTGATTCTTTGAATAGTTATTCTTGTTTCCACTTGGTTGATATTGCCACTGAGTTTGAATATTTCCTGCTGTCTACTCCTCTTGGGCGAATTTGTTTCATTTTTTTTTCTATAGCTTTTAGGTGTGTTGTCAAGCTGCTAGACTGTGCTCTCTCTAGTTTCTTTTTGGAGGCACTCAGAGCTATGAGTTTTCCTCTTAGAAATGCTTTCATAGTGTCCCATAAGTTTGGGTATGTTGTGGCATCATTTTCATTAATCTCTAAAAAGTCTTTAATTTCTTTCTTTATTCCTTCCTTGACCAAGGTATCATTGAGAAGAGTGTTGTTCATTGTCCATGTGAATGTTGGCTTTCCATTATATATGTTGTTATTCAAGATCAGCCTTAGTCCATGGTGGTCTGATAGGATGCATGGGACAATTTCAATATTTTTGTTACTGTTGAGGCCTGTTTTGTGACCAATTACGTGGTCAATTTTGGAGTAGGTACGATGAGGTGATGAAAAGAAGGCATATCCTTTTGTTTTAGGATAAAATGTTCTGTAGATATCTGTTAAGTCCATTTGTTTCATCACTTCTGTTAGTTTCACTGTGTCCCTGTTTAGTTTCTGTTTCCATGATCTGTCTATTTATGGAAGTGGTGTGTTGAATACTCCTACTATTACTGTGTGAGGTGCAATGTGTGCTTTGAGCTTTACTAAAGTTTCTTTAATGAATGTGGCTGCCCTTGCATTTGGAGCATAGATATTCAGAATTGTGAGTTCCTCTTGGAGGATTTTACCTTTGATGAGTATGAAGTGCCCCTCCTTGTTTTTTTTGATAACTTTGGGTTGGAAATCGATTTCATTCGATATTAGAATGGCTACTCCAGCTTGTTTCTTCAGACCATTTGCTTGGAAAATGGTTTTCCAGCCTTTCACTCTGAGTTAGTGTCTATCTTTTTCCCTGAGATGGATTTCTTGTAAGCATCAGAATGTTGGGTCCTGTTTATGTAGCCAGTAGGTTAGTGTATGTTTTTTATTGGGGAATTGAGTCCATTGATATTAAGAAATATTAAGGAAAAGTAATTGTTGCTTCCTATTATTTTTGTTTTTAGAGTTGGCATTCTGTTTTTGTGGCTGTTTTCTTTTAGGTTTGTTGAGGGATTATCTTCTTGCCTTTTTCTAGGGTGTGGTTTCTGTCCTTGTATTGTTGTTGTTGTTGTTTTTCTGTTATTATCCTTTGAAGGGCTGGATTCCTGGAAAGATAATGTGTGAATTTGGTTTTGTCATGGAAGACTTTGGTTTCTCCGTCTAAGGTAATTGAGAGTTTGGCTGGGTATAGTAGCCTGGGCTGGCATTTGTGTTCTCTTAGGGTCTGTATAATATCTGTCTAGGATCTTCTGGCTTTCGTAGTCTTTGGTGAAAAGTCTGGTGTAATTTTGATAGGCCTGCCTTTAGATGTTACTTGACCTTTTTCCCTTACTGCTTTTAATGTTCTATCTTTATTTAGTGCATTTGTTGTTCTGATTATTATGTGTCAGGAGGAATTTCTTTTCTGTTCCAGTCTATTTGGAGTTCTGCAGGCTTCTTGAATATTCATGGGCATCTCTTTCTTTAGGTTTGGGAAGTTTTCTTTTATAATTTTGTTGAAGATATTTGCTGGCCATTTAAGTTGAAAATCTTCATTCTCATCTATTCCTATTATCAGTAGTTTTGGTCTTCTCATTGTGTCCTGGATTTCCTGGATGTTTTGAGTTAGGATCCTTTTGCATTTTGTATTTTCTTTGATTGTTGTGCTGATGTTCTCTATGGAATCATCTGCACCTGAGATTCTCTCGTCCATCTCTTGTATTCTGTTGCTGATGCTTGCATCTATGGTTCCAGATATCTTTCCTAGGTTTTCTATCTCTAGCGTTGCCTCATTTTGGATTTTCTTTATTGTGTCTACTTCCCTTTTTAGGTCTTGGATGGTTTTATTCAATTCCATCACCTGTTTGGTCTTGTTTTCTTGTAATACTT
This sequence comes from Mus caroli, assembly GCF_978045245.1. Taxonomy (NCBI): domain Eukaryota; kingdom Metazoa; phylum Chordata; class Mammalia; order Rodentia; family Muridae; genus Mus; species Mus caroli. Next base: position 46,718,681 of record NW_028227264.1, read on the forward strand.
TAAGGGATTTTTGTGCTTCCTCTTTAAGGTCTTCTACCTATTTAGCAGTGTTCTCCTACATTTCTTTAAGTGAATTATTAAAGTCCTTCTTGATGTCCTCTACCATCATCATGAGATATGCTTTTAAATCTGGGTCTAGTTTTTTGGGTGTGTTGGGTTGCCCATGAATTGGTGGGGTGGGAGTGCTGCATTCTGATGATGGTGAGTGGTCTTGGTTTCTGTTAGTAAGATTCTTACGTTTGCCTTTCACCCTCTGGTAATCTCTGGAGTTAGTTGTGGTAGTTGTCTCTGGTTAGATCTTGTTCCTCAGGTGTTTTTATTAGCCTCTATCAGCAGACATGGGAGACTAGCTCTCTCCTGAGTTTCAGTGTTCAGAGTATTCTCTGCAGGTAGGCTCTCCTCTTACAGGGAAGGTGCCCAGATATCTGGTGTTGGAACCTGCCTCCTGTCAGAATTTGTGATCCACTCACAGAGGTCTTAATATCCCGTGGAGGATCCTGTGTATACCTTTCGGGTGTCCTCAGACTCCCCGCCCAATGTAACCCAGTGCTACCGTGGACCGGAAGGAACTTGTGCCCCTGATTTGGCCAGGTTTTCTGATTCCCTAATTAATGCAGTCTCAGGTCCCGTGCGATTGGATTGGAGCAGCAGCTGTGTTCCACTCACCAGAGGTCTTATGTTCCTGTGGCGGGTCTTGTGTGTAGCTTGCAGGTGTCAGCAGACTCCGCGCCCAAGCTACCCCAGTGCTGGTGGCACCAGAAGGGCTTAACATGTAATTTTTAATGTATAATGTATAGTATGTAAAGTAGAATGTATAATGCATAATATGTAATAATGATTACATTAATTAATACATCATGTAAATATACTATGATGCATTATTTTCTATTACATTTCATATATTTTATATGATATAATATATTTTCTAATATAATATATTTATTATATAAATAACATATTTTACATTATACTAGTCCTATTTATTTTGGAGGATTGAGTCCAGTTCTAGGATCTAGTGAAGCCAAGAGAATATTGGAAATTTTATTGTGATGGTTTGTAAATGCTTATGTTTGGGAGTAACATTATTAGGACATGTGGCTTTATTACAGTAGGTGTGCCAATATGGGTATGAGCTTTAATACCCTACTCCTAGCTTCCTGGAAGCTAGTATTCTACTAGAAGCCTTCAGATCAAGATATAGGACTCTCAGATCCTCCGGCACCATGCCTGCCTAAATGTTGCCATATTCTTGCCTTGATGGGAATGGACTAAACCTCTGAACCTGTAAGCCAGCCCCAATTAAATAAGACTTGCATTGGTCATAGGGTTTGTTCAAAGTAGTAAAACCCTTACTAAGACAGAAGTTGATACCAGGAGTGGGGTATTGCAGTGATAGAACTGACAATGCTTTTGTTTGGAAGAATGTGGATTGGGAAAGCAGTGGAATGCTGTAAATGGGGCTTAAAGCACTGTCCTAGTAGGAGAGTGGAAGACATTATTGCTTAGTATGATTTGAACTGTGTAGACCTAGCCTAAAATGTCTTCAGTGGAGGAGAATTTCAAAATGTGACCTACATACTGTATTTGTGGAATTTTAATGAAGAATGTGGCTGTATTTTACCATTATCTAGAGAGTATAATGTAAAGAAATTTATATTAATTGCATTGACAAAGGTAGTCTCAAAAAAAGCCCAGCAGAAACTTTATTCTCATGTTAAGTCTCATGAAGAACATTTTGAACAAGTAAAGCAAGCTTAGGAAGGAAAAATATAAAATATATGGTTCACATATTAAAGGGTCACCAGGAAGGGAACTGGGACTGAATCTTATGCTTTAGGAGATGCCAGATTAAAGGGTTTGAGGGCAATATCCTACCAGCTATGTTTAGATCCATAGCTTTTTTTTTTTTTAATTTTTAACTAGGTATTTTCTTCATTTACATTTCCAATGCTACCTCAAAAGTTCCCCAACCCCCTCCACTCCCACTCCTTGGCCCTGGCGTTCCCCTTTACTGAGGCATATAAAGTTTGTAAGACCAATGGGCCTCTCTTTCCACTGATGGCCAACTAGGTCATATTTTGATACATATGCAGCTAGAGACACGTGCTCCAGGGATCTACAACTTAAATCCCAGGATAGAAAGCCAAACAAATCTCTGAGTTGAAGGACAGCCTGGTGTGGAGAGTCATGAGCAATCGCCATTACAAGATGGAGGCAGCTTCCGCTGTGCCTAACTGGTAAACAAGTCATGTGCGCAGGTACAAGAGTGAATTCATGCCAAGTCACTGCCCATCCCGGGGCATAGCAATGAGGCAATGGGCAAACAACAAATCAGGTGCTGACATGACACTCCAAGGTGTATATAAGCAGCACCATTTTCCAGGGTTAGTAGTCTTCCTCCTGATGAAGCAATAAAGCTTTTGCTACAGAAGAATCTCGTTGTCCGAGTGTGTTCTTGCTGGCGAGGCACAAGCTCAAGACAGCCTGAGACACAGCAGGTTCTTAGTGAAGAAAAACTTAAATCTAGGCATAGTGCAATTAATTCCTGAATTACAGGTGGAAGGGCCATGTAGATCTCTGGGTTCACAATCAATATACAGAGCAAGTTTCAGGAAAGCTAAGCTTATGCAGATAGGCAGTCAGAAAACAGAATGCTGAGCAATCTTGGTTCTGGGACTCCACTGAAAGTAGTCTGCACAGGTGAGAGGGTGCACTACAGAAGCTAACAACTTCTGGGACAGGCAGGAGCCACAGAGCTTCTGAGGCAGTGCTCTTTTCGGGCTCCAGACATCTGGCCACCTTTCCGGCCAGAGGACAGGTGTCCATCCAGCCCAGAAGACTTTTGCCTCAGGATTGGTGGAAGATATCTTGGTTCTGAGACTCCACCGAAAATAGTCTGCACAGGTGAGAGTATGGACTACAGAAGCTAACAGGTTCTGTGACAGGCCAAAGCAACACAGCTTTTGGGAAAGATCCTCTTTTGGGCCTTCATCTTCAGCCAGGAGGTAGGTCCGAATGCCAGATATCTGTGCACCTTCCCTGTAAGAGGAAAGCTTGCCTGCAGAGAGTGCTCTGACCACTGAAACTCAGAGGAGAGAGCTAGTCTCCCAGGTCTGCTGATAGAGGGTAACAGAATCACCAGAGGAACAAACTCAAAACATAGACAACTATAACAACTAACTCCAGAGATTACCAGAAAGGTAAACAGAAAGGTAAACATAAGAATCTTACTAACGGAAACAAAGACCACTCGCCATCATCATAACCCAGCATTCCCATTTTGCGCAGTCCAGGGCACCCCAACACACCCAAAAAGCTAGACCAGGATTTAAAAGCATATCTCATGATGATGGTAGAGGACATCAAGAAGGACTATGATACCATTGCATATACGAGCAAGTGTTTGCTGAAAGGACTCTGATATAGCAGTCTCTTGTGAGACTAGGCTGGGGCCTAGCAAACACAGAAGTGGATGCTCACAGTCAGCTATTGGATGGATCACAGGGCCCCCAATGGAGGAGCTAGAGAAAGTATCCAAGGAGGTAAAGAGATCTGCAACCCTGTATGTGCAACAACATTATGAACTAACCAGTACCCCGGAGCTCTTGACTCTAGCGGCATATGTATCAAAAGATGGCCTAGTCGGCCATCACTGGAAAGAGAGGCCCATTGGACACACAAACTGTATATGCCCCAATACAGGGGAACACCAGGGCCAAAAAGAAATGGTAATGGGTGGGTAGGGAATTGGGGGGGGTAGGGTATGGGGGACTTTTGGGAAAGCATTGGAAATGTAATTGAGGAAAATACGTAATAAAATAAAAGGAAGGACTTTAATAACTCACTTAAAGAAATACAGGAGAACACTGCTAAACAGGTAGAAGACATTAAAGAGGAACCACAAAAATCCCTTAAAGAATTGCAGGAAAAAACGACCAAAGAGGTGATGGAATTAAATAAAACCATCCAAGACCTAAAAAGGGAAGTAGACACAATAAAGAAAACCCAAAGTGAGGCAACGCTGGAGATAGAAACCCTAGGAAAGAAATCTGGAACCATAGATGTGAGCATCAGCAACAGAATACAAGAGATGGAAGAGAGAACCTCAGGTGCAGAAGATTCCATAGAGAACATCAGCACAACAATCAAAGAAAACACAAAATGCAAAAAGATCCTAACTCAAAACATCCAGGAAATCCAGGACACAATGAGAAGACCAAACCTATGGATTATAGGAGTAGATGAGAATGAAGATTTTCAACTCAAAGGACCGTCAAATATCTTCAACAAAATTATAAAAGAAAGCTTCCCAAGCCTAAAGAAAGACATAGCTATGAACATATAAGAAGCCTACAGAACTCCAAATAGACTGGACCAGAGAAGAAATTCCTCCAGACACATAATAATCAGAATAACAAATGCACTAAATAAAGATAGAATACTAAAAGCAGTAAGGGAAAAAGGTCAAGTAACATATAAATGTAAGCCTATCAGCATTACACCAGATTTTTCATCAGAGATTATGAAAGCCAGAAGAGCCTGGACAGATGTTATACAGACACTAAGAGAACACAAATTCCAGCCCAGGATACTATTCCCAATCAAACTCTCAATTACCATAGATGGAGAAACCAAAGTATTCCATGACAAAACCAAATTCACACATTATCTTTCCAGGAATCCAGCCCTTCAAATCATAGTAACAAACAAACAAACAAACAAACAAACAAACAAACAAAAAAACAATACAAGGAAGGAAACCATGTCCTAGAAAAAGCAAGACTGTAATCCCTCAACAAACCTAAAAGAAGACAGCCGCTCTTCCGGTCTGATCAGCACCTGGGTAGCTAGAGCGCAGGGTCTGCTGACACCCGCCAGCTACCCACGACACCCGCCACAGGATCTTGAGACTTCTGGTGAGTGGAACACAGCTTCTGCTCCAGTCCAATCGCGCAGGTCCTGAGACTGCTTTGGTTGGGGAGGCAGAAATCCGGCCTGAGTAGGGCCACAAGCCTCTTCCGGTCAGACCAGCACCCAGGTAGCTAGGGCGCAGGGTCGGCTGACACTCGCCAGCTACCCACAACACCCGACACAGGATCTTAAGACTTCTGGTGAGTGGAACACAGCTTCTGCTCCAATCCAATTGCACGCGGCACCTGAGACTGCATTAGTTAGGGAAGCAGAAAACCGGCCTGAGTAGGGCCACAAGCCTCTTCCGGTCTGATCAGCACCTGGGTAGCTAGAGCACAGGGTTGGCTGACACCCGCCAGCTACCCACGACACCCGCCACAGGATCTTGAGACTTCTGGTGAGTGGAACACAACTTCTGCTCCAGTCCAATCGTGCGGGACCTGAGACTGCTTTGGTTGGGGAGGCAGAAATCCGGCCTGTGTAGGGCCACAAGCCTCTTCCGGTCTGAACAGCACCGGGGTAGCTAGAGCGCAGGGTCTGCTGACACCCACCAGCTACCCACGACATCCACCACAGGATTTTGAGACTTCTGGTGAGTGGAACACAGAGTCTGCTCCAATCTTTAAACAGTGACAACAATAACAACTAATCCCAGAGATTACCAGATGGCAAAAGGTAAACATAAGAATCTTATTAACAGAAACCAAGACCACTCACCATCATCAGAACCCAGCACTCCAACTTCGCCCAGACCAGGGCACCCCAACACACCTGAAAAGCTAGACCCGGTTCTAAAAGCATATCTCACGATGATGGTAGAGGACATCAAGAAGGACTTTAATAACACACTTAAAGAAATACAAAAGAACTCTGGTAAACAGGTAGAAGACATGAAAGAGGAAGCACAAAAATCCCTTAAAGAATTGCAGGAGAACACTGCTAAACAGGTAGAAGACATTAAAGAGGAAGTACAAAAATCCCTTAAAGAATTGCAGGAGAACACTGCTAAACAGGTAGAAGACATTAAAGAGGAAGCACAAAAATCCCTTAAAGAATTGCAGGAGAACAGTGCTAAACAGGTAGAAGACATTAAAGAGGATGCACAAAAATCCCTTAAAGAATTGCAGGAAAACCAGACCAAACAGGTGATGGAATTGAATAAAACCATCCAAGACCTAAAAAGGGAAGTAGAAACAATGAAGAAAACCCAAATTGAGGCAACACTGGAGATAGAAACACTAGGAAAGAAATCTGGAACCATAGATACGAGCATCAGCAACAGAATACAAGAGATGGAAGAGAGAATCTCAGGTGCAGAAGACTCCATAGAGAACATCAGCATGACAATCAAAGAAAATACAAAATCCAAAAAGATCCTAACTCAAAATATCCAGGAAATCCAGGACAAAATGAGAAGACCAAACCTACGGATAATAGGAGTAGATGAGAATGAAGATTTTCAACTCAAAGGACCAGCAAATATATTCAACAAAATTATAGAAGAAAACTTCCCAAACCTAAAGAAAGAGATGCCCATGAACATACAAGAAGCTTACAGAACTCCAAATAGACTGGACCAGAAAAGAAATTCCTTCTGACACATAATAATCAGAACAACAAATGCACTAAATAAAGATAGAATACTAAAAGCAGTAATGGAAAAAGGTCAAGTAACATATAAAGGCAAGCCTATCAGAATTACACCGGATTTTTCACCAGAGACTATGAAAGCGAGAAGGGCCTGGACATATGTTATACAGAAACTAAGAGAACACAATTTCCAGCCCAGGCTACTATACCCAGCCAAACTCTCAATTACCATAGATGGAGAAACCAAAGTATTCCAGGATAAAACCAAATTCACACATTATCTTTCCACGAATCCAGCACTTCAAAGGATATTAACAGAAAAAAACCAATACAAGGACTGAAACCAAGTCATAGAATAAGCAAGAAGGTAATCCCTCAACAAATCTAAAGGAAGACAGCCACAAAAACAGAACACCAACTCTAACAACAAAAATAAAAGGAAGCAACAATTATTTCTCCCTAATATCTCTTAATATCAATGGACACAACTCCCCAATAATAAGACATAGACTAACAGGCTGGCTACAGAAACAGGACCCAACATTTTGCTGCTTACAGGAAACTCATCTCAGATAAAAAGATAGACACTACCTCGGAATGAAAGGCTGGAAAACAATTTTCCAAGCAAATGGTAGGAAGAAACAAGCTGGAGTAGCCATTATAATATCTGATAATATTGACTTCCAACCCAAAGTCATCAAAAAAGACAAGGAAGGGCACTTCATTCTCATCAAAGGTAAAATCCTCCAAGAGGAACTATCAATTCTGAATATCTATGAGCCAAATACAAGGGCAGCCTCATTCATTAAAGATACTTTAGTAAAGCTCAAAGCACACATTGCACCCCACACAATAATAGTGGGAGACTTCAACACACCACTTTCACCAATGGACAGATCATGGAAACAGAAACCAAACAGGGACACAGTGAAACTAACAGAGGTTATGAAACAAATGGATCTGACAGATATCTACAGAACATTTTATCCTAAAACGAAAGGATATACCTTCTTCTCAGCACCTCATGGTACCTTCTCCAAAATTGACCACATAATTGGTCACAAAACAAGCCTCAATATATACAAAAATATTGAAATTGTCCCATGCACCCTATCAGATCACCATGGACTAAGACTGATCTTCAATAACAAAATAAATAATAGAAAGCCAACACACACGTGGAAACTAAACAACACTCTTCTCAATGATACCTTGGTCAAGGAAGGATTAAAGAAAGAAATTAAGGACTTTCTGGAGTTTAATGAAAATGAAGCCACAACATACCCAAACTTATGGGAAACACTGAAAGCATTTCTAAGAGGAAAACTCATAGCTCTGAGTGCCTCCAAAAAGAAACTAGAGAAAGCACACATTAGCAGCTTGACAACACACCTCAAACTCTAGAACGAAAGGAAGCAAATTCATCCAAGAGGAGTAGACGGCAAGAAATAATCAAACTCAGGGGTGGCAACAAGAAGAACAATTCAAAGAATCAACCAATCTAGGAGCTGGTTCTTTTAGAAAATCAACAAGATAGATAAACCCATAGCCGGACACACTAGAGGGCATAGGGAAAGTACTCTAATTAACAAAATCAGAAATGAAAAGGGAGACATAACAACAGACCCTGAAGAAATCCAAAACACCATCAAATCATTCTACAAAAGGCTATACTCAACAAAACTGGAGAACCTGGATGAAATGGACAAGTTTCTAGACAGATAGCAGGTACCAAAGTTAAATCAAGATCAGGTTAATGATCTAAGCAGTCCCATATCCCCTAAAGAAATAGAAGCAGTCATTAATAGTTTCCCAACCAAGAAAAGCCCAGGACCAGATGGGTTTAGTGCAGAGTTCTATCAAACCTTCAAGGAAGAACTAATCCCGGTTCTTCACAAACTATTCCACAAAATAGAATCAGAAGGTACGCTACCCAACTCATTCTATGAAGCCACAATCACTCTGATACCTAAATCACATAAAGATCCAACAAAAATAGAGAACTTCAGACAAATTTCCCTTATAAATATTGATGCAAAAATCCTCAATAAAGTTCTTGCTAACCGAATTAAAGAACACATCAAAACAATCATCCATCCTGACCAAGTAGGATTCATCCCAGGGATGCAAGGATGGTTCAATATACGAAAATGCATCTATGTAATCCATTATATAAACAAACTCAAAGACAAAAACCACATGATCATCACATTATATACTGAAAAAGCATTTGACAAGATCCAACACCCATTCATGATAAAAGTATTGGAAAGATCAGGAATTCAAGGCCCATACCTAACCATGATAAAAGCAATATACAGCAAACCAGTAGCCAACATCAAAGTAAATGGTGAGAAGCTGGAACCAATCCCACTAAAATCAGGGACTAGACAAGGCTGCCCAATCTCTCCCTACCTATTCAACATTGTACTTGAAGTCCTAGCCAGAGCAATTAGACAACAAAAGGAGATCAAGGGGATACAAATCGGAAAAGAAGTCAAAATATCGCTCTTTGCAGATGATATGATAGTATACATAAGTGACCCTAAAAATTCCACCAGAGAAATCCTAAGCCTGATAAATAGCTTCGGTGAAGTAGCTGGATATAACATTAACTCAAGCAAGTGAATGGCCTTTCTGTACACAAAGGATAAACAAGCAGAGAAGGAAATTAGGGAAACAACGCCCTTCTCAATAGTCACAAACAATATAAAATACTTGGCGTGACTCTTACTAAGGAAGTGAAAGATCTGTATGAAAAGAACTTCAAGTCCCTGAAGAAAGAAATTAAAGAAGATCTCAGAAGATGGAAAAACCTCCCATGCTCATGGATTGGCAGGATCAACATTGTAAAAATGGCTATCTTGCCAAAAGCAATCTACAGATTCAATGCAATCCCCATCAAAATTCCAAATCAATTCTTCAACGAATTGGAAAGGGCAATCTGCAAATTCATCTGGAACAACAAAAAACCTAGGATAGCAAAAACTCTTCTCAAGGATAAAAGAACCTCTGGAGGAATCACCATGCCTGACTTAAAGCTGTACTACAGAGCAATTGTGATAAAAACTGCATGGTACTGGTATAACGACAGACAAGTAGACCAATGGAACAGAATTGAAGACCCTGAGATCAACCCACATACCTATGGTCACTTGATCTTTGACAAGGGAGCAAAAACCATCCAGTGGAAAAAAGACAGCATTTTCAACAAATGGTGCTGGCCCAACTGGCGGTTATCATGTAGAAGAATGCAAATTGATCCATTCCAATCTCCTTGTACCAAGGTCAAATCTAAGTGGATTAAGGAACTCCACATAAAACCAGAGACACTGAAACTTATAGAGGGAAAGTAGGGAAAAGCCTCGAAGATATGGGTACAGGGGAAAAATTCCTGAATAGAAAAGCAAAGGCTTGCACTGTAAGTTTGAGAATCGATAAATGGGACCTCATAAAGTTGCAAAGCTTCTGCAAGGCAAAAGACACCATCAATAAGACAAAAAGACCACCGACAGATTGGGAAAGGATCTTTACCTATCCTAAATCAGATAGGGGACTAATATCCAATATAGATAAGGAACTCAAGAAGGTGGACTCCAGAAAATCAAATAACCCCGTTAAAAAATGGGGCTCAGAACTGAACAAAGTATCCTCACCTGAGGATACCGAATGGCAGAGAAGCACCTGAAAAAATGTTCAACATCTTTAATCATCAGGGAAATGCAAATCAAAACAACCCTGAGATTCCACCTCACACCAGTCAGAATGGCTAAGATTAAAAATTCATGTGACAGCAGATGCTGGCGAGGATGTGGAGAAAGAGGAACACTCCTTCATTGTTGGTGGGATTGCAAGCTTGTACAAACACTCTGGAAATCAGTTTGGCGGTTCCTCAGAAAATTGGACATAATACTACCAGAGGATCCAGCCATACATCTCCTGGGCATATATCCAGAAGATGTTCCAACCGGTAAAAAGGACACATGCTCCACTATGTTCATAGCAGACTTATTTATAATAGCCAGAAGCTGGAAAGAACCCAGATGCCCCTCAACAGAGGAATGGATACAGAAAATGTCGTACACTTACACAATGGAGTACTACTCAGCTATTAAAAGGAATGAATTTATGAAATTGCTAGGCAAATGGATGGATCTGAAGGGCATCATTCTGAGTGAGGTAACATATTCACAAAGGAACTCACACAATATGTACTCACTGATAAGTGGTTATTAGCCCAAAAACTTAGGATACCCAAGATATAACATACAATTTGTTAAAGGCATGAAACTCAAGAAGAACGAAGACCAAAGTGTGGACACTGTGCCCCTTCTTGGAATTGGGAACAAAACACCCATGGAAAGAGTTACAGAGATAAAGTTTAGAGCTGTGAAGAAAGGATGGACCATCTAAAGTCTGCCAGATCCAGGGATCCATCCCATAATCAGCTTCCAAATGCTGACACCATTGCATACACTAGCAAGATTTTGCTGAAAGGACCCAGATATAGCTGTCTCATGTGAGACAATGCCGGGGCCTAGCAAACATAGAAGTGGATGGTCACAGTCAGCTATTGGATGGATCACAGGGCCCCCAATGGAGGAGCTAGAGAAAGTACCCAAGGAGCTAAAGGGAACTGCAACCCCATAGGTGGATCATTATTATGAACTAACCAGTACCCCAGAGCTCTTGTCTCTAGCTGCATTTGTATCAAAAGATGGCCTAGTAGGCCATCACTGGAAAGAGAGGCCCATTGGACTTGCCAACTTTATATGCCCCAGTACAGGGGAATGCCAGGGCCAAGGGGTGGGGGTGGGTGGTTGGGGGACTGGGGGGGTGTATTGGGAACTTTTTGGATAGCATTGGAAATGTAATTGAGGAAATTACCTAATAAAAATAAAATAAAATAATAAAATAAGGGTGCAGGGGAAAGGGTCTCACGCCTGCAAATAATGAAATAAATAGATGGCAAAATGTGGAAAAAAAAAAAGAATACAGCCTCAAAAACAGAATGCCAACTCTAAAAACAAAAATAATTGGAAGCAACAATTACTTTTCCTTAATATCTCTTAATATCAATGGACTCAACTCCCCAATAAAAGGACATAGACTAATAGACTGGCTACACAAATAGGACCCAACATTTTGCTGCTTACAGGAAACTCATCTCAGAGAAAATGATAGACAATACCTCAGAATGAAAGGCTGAAAAACCATTTTCCAAACAAATGGTCTGAAGAAACAAGCTGGAGTAGCCATTCTAATATCTAATAAAATCGACTTCCAACCCAAACTTATCAAAAAAGACAAGGAGGGGCACTTCATACTCATCAAAGGTAAAATCCTCCAAGAGGAATTCTCAATTCTGAATATCTATGCTCCAAATGCAAGGGCAGCCACATTCATTAAAGACACTTTAGTAAAGCTCAAAGCACACATTGTACCTCAGACAATAATAGTGGGAGTATTCAACACACCATTCGCATCAATGGACAGATCATGGAAACAGGAACTAAACAGGTACACAGTGAAACTAACAGAAGTGATGAAACGAATGGACTTAACAGATATGTACAGAACATTTTATCCTAAAACAAAAGGATATTCCTGCTTTTCAGCACCTCATGGTACCTTCTCCAAAATTGACCACACAATTGTTCACAAAACAAGCCTCAAAATATACAAAAATATTGAAATTGTCCCATGCATCCTATCAGACCACCATGGACTAAGGCTGATCTTCAATAACAAAATAAATAATAGAAAGCCAACATTCACATGGAAACTGAACAACATTTTCTCAATGATATCTTGGTCAAGGAAGGAATAAAGAAAGAAATTAAGGACTTTTTGGAGTTTAATGAAAATGAAGCCACAACATACCCAAACTTATGGGACACAATGAAAGTATTTCTAAGAGGAAAACTCATAGCTCTGAGTGCCTCCAAAAAGAAACTAGAGAGAGCACACATTAGCGGTTTGACAACAAACCTAAAATCTGAAGACAAAAGGAACCAAATTCACCCAATAGAAGTAGAGAGCAGGAAATGATTAAACTCAGGGGCAAAATCAACCAAGTGGAAACAAGAAGAACTATTCAAAGAATCAACCAATCTAGGAGCTGGTTCTTTGAGAAAATCAACAAGATAGATGAACCCTTAGCCAGACTCACTAGAGGGCAGAGGGAAAGCATCCTAATTAACAAAATCAGAAATGAAAAGGGAGACATAACAACAGATCCTGAAGAAATCCAAAAAACCATCAGATTCTTAAACAAAAGGCTATACTCAAAAAAACTGGAGAACCTGGATGAAATGGAGAAGTTTCTAGACAGACACCAGGTACCAAAGTTAAATCAAGATCAGGTTAATGATCTAAACTAAACACTCCCATATCCCCTAAAGAAATAGAAGCAGTCATTAATAGTCTCCCCCCCAAAAAAAAGCCCAGGATCAGATAGGTTAAGTGCAGCATTCTATCAGTCTTTCAAAGAAGATTTAATCCCAGTTCTTCACAAACTATTCCACAAAGTAGAAACAGAAGGTACTCTTCCTAACTCATGCTATGAAGCCACAATTGCTCTGATACCTAAACCACAAAAGGACCCAACAAAGACAGAGAATTTCAGACCAATTTCCATTATGAAAATCAATGCAAAACCCCTCAATAAAGTTCTAGCTAACTGAATCAAAGAACACATCAAAATAATCATCCATCCTGACCAAGTAGGTTTCATAGCAGGTATGCAGGGATGGTTCAATATACGGAAAACCATCAATGTAAACCACTATATAAACAAAATCAAAGACAAAAACCACATGATCATCTCTTTAGATGAGGAGAAAGCATTTGACAAAATCCAACACACATTCATGATAAAAGTCTTGGAAAGATCAGGAATTCAAGGCCCATACCTAAACAAGATAAAAGCAATCTACAGCAAACCAGTTGCCAACATCAAAGTAAATGGTGAGAACCTGGAAGCAATCCCACTAAAATCAGCAACTAGACAAGGCTGTCCACTCTCTCTCTACCTATTCAACATTGTACTTGAAGTCCTAGCCAGAGAAATTCAACAACAAAAGATCAAGGGAATACAAATTGGAAAGGAAGAAGACAAAATATCACTTTTTTGCATATGATATGATAGTATATATAAGTTACCCTAAAATTTCCACCAGAGAAGTCCTAAACCTGATAAATAGTTTCAGTGAAGTAGCTGGATATAAAATTAATTCAAACAAGTCAATGGGCTTTCTGTATACAAAGGATAAACAGGCTGAGAAAGAAATTAGAGAAACAACACCCTGCTCAATAGTCACAAATAATATAAAATATCTTGGCGTGACTCTAACTAAGGAAGTGCAAGATCTGTATGAAAAGAACTTCAAGTCTCTGAAGAAATGAATTAAAGAAAATCTCAGAAGATGGAAAGATCTCCCATGCTCATGGATTGGAAGGATCAATATAGTAAATATGTCTATCTTGCCAAAAGCAATCTACAGATTCAATGCAATCCCCATCAAAATTCCAACTCAATTCTTCAACGAATTAGAAAAGGCAATCGGCAGATTCATCTGGAATAACAAAAAACCTAGGAGAGCAAAAAACTCTTCTCAAGGATAAAAGAACCTTTAGTGGAATCACCATGCCTGACCTAAAGCTGTACTATGTAGCAATTGTGATAAAAACTGCATGGTACTAGTATAGCGAGAGACAAGTAGACCACCGGAACAGAATTGAAGACCCAGAGATGAACCCACACACTTATGGCCACTTGATCTTTGACAAGGGAGCTTAAACCATCCAGTGGAAAAAAGAAAGCATTTTCAACAAATGGTGCTGGCACAACTGGCGGTTATCATGTAGAAGAATGCGAATTGATCCATTCCTATCTCCTTGTACTAAAATCAAATCTATGTGGATTAAGGAACTCCACATAAAACCAGATACACTGAACCTTATAGATGAGAAAGTAGGGAAAAGCCTCGAAGATACGGGTACAGGGGAAAAATTCCTGAATAGAATAGCAATGGCATGTGCTCTAAGATCAAGAATCAACAAATGGGACCTCATAAAGTTGCAAAGCTTCTGCAAGGCAAAAGACACCGTCAAGAAGACAAAAAGACCACCAACAGATTGGGAAAGGATCTTTACCTATTCTAAATGAGATAAGGGACTAATATCCAATATATATAAAGAACTCACGAAGGTGGACTCCAGAAAATCAAATTACACCATTAAAAAATGTGGCTCAGAGCTGAACATAGAATTTTCACCTAAGGAATACCGAATGGCAGAGAAGCACCTGAAAAAATGTTCAGCATCCTTAATCATCAGGGAAATGCAAATCAAAACAACGCTGATTCCACCTCACACCAGTCAGAATGGCTTAGATCAAAAATTCAGGTGACAGAAGATGCTGGTGTGGATTTGGAGAAAGAGAAACACTCCTCCATTGTTGATGGGATTGCAAGCTTGTACAACCACTCTGGAAATCAGTCTGGCGGTTCCTCAGAAAATTGGATATAATACTACCAGAGGATCCAGCAATACCTCTCCTGGGCATATATCCAGAAGATGTTCCAAATAGTAAGAAGGACACATGCTCCACTATGTTCATATCAGCCTTATTTATAATAGCCAGAAGCTGGAAAGAACCCAGATGCCCCTCAAGAGAGGAATGGATACTGAAAATGTGGTACATTTACACAATGGAGTACTACTCAGCTATGAAAATAATTAATTTATGAAATTCCTAGGCAAATCGGTGGACCTGGAGGGCATTTTTCTGAGTGAGGTAACCCAATCACAAGGAACTCACACAATATGTACTCACTGATAAGTGGATATTAGTCCAGAAACTTAGGATACCCAAGATATAAGATACAATTTGCTAAATGCATGTAACTCAAGAAGAATGAAGACCAAAGTGTGGACACTGCCCTTTTTAGTATTGGGAACAAAACACCCATGAATGGAGTTACAGAGACAAAATTTGGAGTTGTGACAAAGGATGGACCATCTAGAGATGGCCATATCCGGGTTTCCATCCCATAATCAGCTTCCAAACGCTGACACCATTGAATACACTAGTAAGATTTTGCTGAAAGGACCCAAATATAGCTGTCTCTTGTGAGACTATGCCAGGGCCTAGCAAACACAGAAGTGGATGCTCACAGACAGCTATTGGATGGATCACAGGGCCCCCAATGGAGGAGTTAGAGAAAGTACCCAAGGAGCTAAAGGGATCTGCCACCCAATAGGTGGTACAACATTATGAACCTACCAGTACTGCGTTACTTTTGACTCTAGATGCATATGTATTAATAGATGGCCTAGTCAGCCATCAGTGGAAAGAGAGGCCCATTGTACTTGCAAACTTTATATGCCCCAGTACAGGGGAACTCCAGGGCCAAAAATTGGGTGTTGGTGGGTAAGGGAGTGTATGGTTACCTTTTGGGATAGCATTGGAAATGTAAATGAGTTAAATACCTAATAAAAATATTAAATAAATAAATAAATAAATAACAGGAAAAAAAAAGTACCATCACAACTCCACCTACTGTCAAATTGACACATAAACACATCATTTTAAGCCAGAAACTTCCATTCCTATCTCCAAGTCTCATGTTTATCTCATAATATAATATGTAGTTCAACTTTAAAAGTCTTCAGAATATAAAATTTCTAACACAATTCTAGATCTGCTAACTGGTAGCTCCTAAAGAATAATAATAATGATGATAATAATAATAATAATAATAATAATAATAATAATAAACAGAATGCTGATAATAGAATAAGGGGACCATGCTCTAGCCTCTGCAAGCACCAGAACATGGCAGCTTTGGTCATGTGACTCTGGCTTTAGATTGAAAAAGAGAAATTACTATATGGACAATTGATGCTGTTTAGCTGGGTCTAAGAAACTGGAGGTGATTAAGAAGAGACCAGCCTCATTGAGGTGAAATCTTTAGGGAAGTGATTTTGAGAGATAGTCAAGGTTGTAAATTATGCTGCAGTTGGACTTGGTAATATATGATTCACCAAAGTGGTACTGGTTTTGAAGCCATTAATGGATCATGAAGAATAACTGAGGCTTGGCACTGTGATAGTCCATGGAAGGAGCAGCCTCAGTTGTTGTTGAAGACCCAAGACTGAAGGGGTTACGTAAAGTATCTGAGGCTTGGAACTATTAAGAGAGTTTATGAGAGGCTATTGGTAATGTGGAGTTGCAGCAGAAGACCCAAGTGTATTGGAGATTCCAGTACCATGGGGTGATCACCAAGAATAGCAGCAGCAATGGGGTGGATCAACCTGAGTCTAGAGAGCTACAGATGGCAGAGCTAGAGAAGTGATCCTAGCCTGTTGGAGGAGCCTAGAAGATCATGTGTGGATACCAGACATTGAAATAAGAATCTGTAATGCTCAACTTCTCTTGGAGACCCCAAGATATTTGATATGTCACAGCCGTGTGCCATCTGATGAGGAAAGTTGCTAACAGGGAGTAGAGTAGCCCAGGGGAAAGATGTTTCTTATGGTCCACAAAGCAATTGGAGATCTGAAGTCCTCTTTGACATCAGACATAGCAATGCAGAGTTTGAAGTTTTCCCAACTGGTTTCCTGTCTTGCTTTGGGTATTACAGTTCAGTGATTGAACGAATCTCAGAAGAGACTTTGAACTTTAGACTTTTAACATTGTTGAGACTGCTATAAACGGGGGGGGGGGGTGGCATTTGAAGTTGGAGCAAATGTGTTTTTCATTATGCTATGTTTATGTATGGTTCTCATAGACTCATATGTTTAAAAAGCCTATGGGAGCCAGGGAGTGAAATGTGATGATCTGTATATGATTGGCCCATGGAGTGGTACTTTTGGAAGTTGTAGACCAGTTGGAGTAGTTGTGGCCTTATTGGTATAGGTTTGTACCTGTGGGTATGGGCTTTAAGACCCTCATCCTAGCTACCTGAAAGTAAGTTTTATACTAGCAGCCTTCAGATGAAGATGTAGAACACTCAGCTCTGCCTGTGTCATGCTTACCTGAATGCTGCCATGCTTCCATATTGATGATAATGGAAGGAACCTCTGAACATTTAAGCCAGCCCAAATTAATTTTTGATTTTTGTAAGACTTGCCTCAGTCATAGTGTCTATTCACAGCACTAAAACCCTAAAACAGAAGTTGGTACTAGGAGTTGGGTACTGCAGTGATAGGACTGACCACGATTTTGTTTAGAATATGGATATGGGAACTTTGGATTTAAAGAGCCATGGAATAATTTAAGTGGGTCTTAATGGGCAATCTAGTAGAAATTTGGAAGAGAGTGGTGCTTAGGGTCATTTGATCTGTGTAGGTCACACCAGGCAATCTTCTGTGGTATATGTGTTTGGGACATATATTAGCTAGTTTATGCTACCTGGTTGGTGGTTCAGTTTGTGAGAGATCTTGGGCATCCAGCTTAATTGAGACTGCTGGACTTCCTAGACTTTCACTAATTCAACAACAAGGATCCCTGGCTTCTCTCTATTGGTTCGGTGTTAAGTATCAGGATCTGACTCTAAGCTGCTTTTAGGACCTAACAGAGGGCTACCATGCTAGGCTTCTGTCCCAAAACACATCATAATATTAGTAAAAGTGAAAGGCCTTGGAGTCTCCCCTTGAGATGGATCCCAATTTGCTCTGGTCACTGAAACTCTCTCCCCTTGGTCTCTTCTGCATTTTTGTCACTGAAGGTTTTTTAGACAAGAACAATTCTGGGTCAGAGTTTTTGACTGTAAGATGGAATTCTCATCCCTCAATTTATGCCCTGTGGACTTTACAAGTTCCCTTTCCCCACTGTTAGGCATTTCATTTAAAGTCCCTCCCTTTGAGTACTGAGCATCTCACACCTCCCAGATTTCTGGTATATTCTAGAGGATCCCTTCACCTCTGCTTCCTGAGTTGTCTGTTTCCATTCTCTTTGCTGGCCCTCAGGGTTTTACTTTGGTCCCCCCCAATAACTGATAATTCCCCTTCTCTCCTCCCCTTCTCACTGAGGTCCCTTTCCACTTCTGTACCCAGTAATTGCTTTCTTCTCCCTCCCAAAGGTGATTGGGGTATCATTCTGTGTGCTCTTTAGTTAACCCTCTTGAGTTCTGTGGATTTTAGCCTAGGTGTTCTGTACTTCTTTTGGCTTATATCCACTTATTGGTGAGTACATACAATGAATGTCTTTTGGGTCTGAGTTACCTCCGCACAATATATTCTAGATCCATACATTTGCCTGCCAAGCTCAGGACGTCCCTGTTTTGTACTTGTTTCCATTGGATATATGAATCATATTTTCTGAATCCATTATTCAATTTTGGGAATTCAGGTTGTTTATATCTCCTGACTCTCACAAATAAGGCTGCTATGAAAATAGTGGAAGAAGTGCCCCTGTGGCATGGTGGTACATCATTTGGATATATACCTAACAGTGCTATAGCTTTATCTACAGGTAGATCTATTTCCAGTTTTCTGAGGAACAACCAGATTGATTTCCAGATTGGTTTTACCAGTTAACAATCCCAACAGCAAAGAAGAAGTGTTCCTTTTTCTCCACATTTTTGGCAACATATGCTGTCATTTCTATAGCTGATTAACAACTTCAGCAATATAACTGGACATGAAATAAACTCAAATAAATCAGTAACCTTCCTTTAAACAAATATAAGTGGGCTGAGAAATTAGGAAAACAACACCCTTCACAGTATTCAAAACTATTATAAAATATCTGAGAATAACTCCAACCAAACAAGTGAAAGAACTATATGGCAAGAATTTCAAGTCTCTCAAAAAAGAAATTGAAGTTGTTTTTTTTTTTTTTTTCCAGTGTCTCTCTGAGGTGGGTCCACACAGGAGAGTACATGGGCCACAAAAGCAACAGAGAAACAGAGAACTTCTTGGACGGGGTCCCTTCAGGCCTTCATCCTCAGCCAGGAGGTGGTGCTGATCATCAGTTCTCTGTGTACCTTTCCTGCCAGGTGAGTTTGCCTCCAGAGAGTGTTCTGACTCAGTAGAGAGACGGTCTCCCAGGAATGTTGACAGAGGCTAACACAATCACAGGAGAAATAAGCTCCAGCCAGAGAGAGGTAGAACATCTAAAACCAAAGTTTACCAGATGGTGAAAGGCAAATGAAAGAATCTTACCAACAGAAACCAAGACCATTTGGCACAGTCAGAACCCAGTACTCCTACCACAGCTATTTCTGGATACACTAGCACACCAGAAAAGCAAGAGTCAGGTTTAAAATCATATCACATGATGCTGGTAGAGGATTTTAAGAAGGACATTAGTAACTCTCTTAAAGAAGTACAGGAGAACAGCTAAACAGGTAGAAGTTTTTAAAGAGGAAACACAAAAATCTGTTAAAGAATTACAGGAAAACACAACCAAACGGGTAAAGGAATTAAACAAAATCATCCAAGATCTAAAAATGCAAGTAGAAACAATAAAGAAAACCCAAAGGGGACAACTCTGGAAATAGAACTCCTAAGAAAGAAACCAGAATCCATAGATGCAAACATCAACAACAAAATATAAGAGTTAGAAGAGAGAATCTCAGGTGCAGAAGATTCCATAGATAACAGGAACATAACAATCAAACAAAATCTAAAATGCAAAAAGATCCTAACTCAAAACATCCAGAAAATTCAGGACTCAATGAAAAGACCAAACCTAAGGATAATAGGTATAGATTAAAATGAAGATTTTGAACTTAATGGGCCAGTAAATATCTTCAACAAAATTATGGAAGAAAACTTCCCTAACCTAAAGAAAGAAATGCCCCAAAACATACAAGAAGCCTATAGAACTCCAAATAGACTTGGACAAAAAGAAATTCCTCCCAAAACATAATAATCAGAACAACAAATGCACTAAATTAAGATAGAATATTAAAAGCAGTAAGGGAAAAAGGTCAAGTAACATATAAAGGCAGACATATTGGAATTGCAAAAGACTTCTCACCAGTGGCTATGAAAGCCAGAAGATCCTTGACAGATGTCATACAGACCCTAAGAGAACACAAATGTCATCCCAGACTACTATACCCAGCAAAACTCTTAATTACCATAGACGGAGAAACCAAAGTATTTCATGACAAACTGAATACACACAGTTGAATACAGCCCTTTAAAGGATAATAAAGGGAAACTCCAACAAAAGGAAGGAAACTACACACTAGAAAAAGCAAGAAAATTATCCTTCAACAAACCTAAAAGAAGATAGCCACAAGAACAGAATCCTAACTCTAACCACAAGAATAACAGGAAAAAACAATTACTTTTCCTTAATATCTCTTCATATCAATGGTACAATTCCCCAATAGAAATACATAGACTAACAAACCGGCTATATAAACAGGACCCAAAAGTTTGCTGCATACAGGAAACCCACCTCATGGACAAAGAGAGACGCTACCTCAGAGTAAAAGGCTGGAAAACAATTTTACACGCAAATGGTCCCAAGAAAAAAGCTGGAGTAGAATTCTAATATCGAATAAAATTGAATTTTAACCTAAAATTCTCAAAAAAGCTAAGGAGGGACACTTCTTACTCATCAAAGGTAAAATTTAACAAGATGAAATCTCAATTCTGAACATCTATGCTCCAAATGTGGAAGAGCATCCACATTCATTAAAGAATCTTTAGTAAAGCTCAAAGCACACATTGCACCACACACAATAATAGTGGGAAACTTCAACACCCCATGATCATCAATGGACAGATCCTGGACACAGAACCTAACAAAGATACAGTAAAACTAATATAAGTTATGGACCAAGTGCATTTAACAGATATCTACAGAACATTTCTGTTTAAAACAAAAGGATATACCTTCTCAGCAACTCATCAGTCCTTCTCCAAAATTGACCATATAACTGGTCACAAAACAGGCCTCAACAGATACAAAAATATTGAAGTAATCCCATACATCCTATCTGATCACCATGGACAAAGGCTGATCTTTAATACCAACATAAATATTAGAAAGCAAAAGTTCACTTGGAAGCTTAACAAATTCTACTCATAACTTGGTCAAAGAAGAAATAAAGAAAGTAATTAAAGACTTTTTAGTTTAATGAAAATGAAGCCACAACATACCAAATCTTATGGGATATAATGAAGTGAATCCTAAGAGGAAAGCTCATAGCTCTGAGTGCTGTCAAAAAGAAACTGGAGAGAGCATACACTAGCAGCCTAACAATATACCTAAATGCTCTAGAAAAAAGGAGGCAAATACACCAAAGATGAGTAGACAACAGGAAACAATCAAACTCAGGCTGACATCAAACAAGTGAAAACAAAAAAAACTATACAAAGAATGCACCAAACCCCCAAAACAACAATAACCTTCATGGTAATAGGCACAGCTACAGACAGACAGATCAATGGAATAGAACTGAAGACCCAGAAATGAACCCATACACCTATGGTCACTTGATCTTTGAAAATGGAGCTAAAACCATCCAGTGGAAAAAAGACAACATTTTCAAAATTCGTGGTAGCTCAACTGGAAGTTATAATGCAGATGAGTGCGAATTGATCCATGCTTATCTTCTTGTACTAAGGTCAAGACCATGTAGATCAATGAAATTCACATAAAACAAGAGACACTGAAAATTATAGAGGAGAAAGTGGGGAAGAGCCTCACAGATATGGGCACAGGGGAAAAATTCCTGAACAGAATAGCAATGTCTTGTACTGTATGATCAAGAATCAACAAATGAAACCTCATAAAATTGCAAAGTTTCCGTAAGGCAAAGGACATTTTCAATAGAACAAAACGGCAAACAACAGATGTGGAAAGGATCTTTACCAATTCTAAATCTAATAGGGGACTAATATCCAATATATATAAAGAACTCAAGACGTTGCACTCCAATAATCCAAATAACCCTATTAAAATGGGGCACAGAGTTAAACAAATAATTCTCAACTGAGGAATACCGAATGGCTGAGAAGCACCTGAAAAATATTCAGCATCCTTAATCAATAGGGAAATGCAAATCAAAACAACCCTGAGATTCCATCTCATATCAGTTAGAATGGCTAAGATCAAAAATTCAGGTGACAGACAGAACCCTCCTTCATTCATTGCTGGTGGAATTGTAAGATTGTACAACCACTCTGGAAATCAGTTGGCGGTTTCTCAGAAAATTGGACATTGTACTACCAAAAGTTCCAGCAATACTATTTCTGGGCATATTCCCAGAAGATGTTCCAACTTGTGTTAAGGACACATGCTCTACTATGTGTAACCTCCCCCCCCTGCCCCCCCCCCCCCCAAACCTGAAGTTCACTGAACCAGGCCTTGACCTTGTTGCCACTAAATAGATTATCTAGGGTGGAGCCTGCCTCCCTTGATGACTCTGTTGTTCAGCCTCTGTTGCTGTTGCTACCTGCTGGGAGTCGGCCTAGCTATTCTGGAGTCTACATCTGGTCCTACAGTGGTCACCTGCAGCTAGGCTCCAAGGGTGATTTGGCAGGAATGGGCTTCCCCCTTCCTTTATGTCCGCCATTAAAAAAATTTGAGCCTTGATCAGAATACTGTCTTGGTTCCATCTATCTCTCATCCACCTAGTTTTCTTCTCTTTTAGCATAGGCCGTTGGCACCCCGGACTGGAACCTGAAGAAGTTCAGGAGGACGCTGAGGAAATGCTGTTTTGTGTGGAGCTCCACAGAAGAAAAAGAAAAAGAAAAGAATCGTATGGAACACCGAAGCAACAGGTACACATTCTAGCACTAGTTTAAAGCTTCATTTTTTTTAAAGGGTTGCTACAGGTGTGGAAAGATACGGCTAAGTTTGGATTCAGTGCTAACCCAGTGCTGGATCTGCTTGGGTCTACAGCGGAATTATCGGAACTAGGAACTGATCAAAGGGTTGTCCACAGTTTTTAAAAGCTGCCTCAGGCAAGTGGATAAGTGTATAAAGAAAAAAGAAATGATTCAGGTGATTGTCCTCAGTTTTCAAGAGTTGCTTCGAGCAAGAGGAGTAGGGCTCGAAACACAATTGTTGGAAAATCTTTTAGATTGGATAGATTCTTGTTGCCCATAGTTCAAGGAAGAAGAAACTTTAGATATCAAAACCTGGGAGAAAATTGGAAAGGTCTTGAAAATCACTCAGGCAGATAATTTCACATTATGCCTCTGGGTGCTCGTAGAAGACGCTATTGAAAAGGTGATCATGCAGGAGTTAGATGGTACCCAGGCAGAGCTTGATGAATCTCAGGAAGAGCGCCTTTCAGAAAAGAATCCTCTCAACTCTAAATTTGATAGATATAGAGAGTCTGATGATGAGCTAATTTTAGAGAAAGAAGATCACTCAGAAAGAGCAGCTGACAAATATTCTGAGGAGGATTGGCCTCCTTGCAAGTCTCCTGCTCCATCTATAGCCTCCACCGTGGGAGATGCTACTCATAGGGACATGCAACTAAGCAAATTAGAGTTTGAAGTTAGGCTGCAAAAATTGACTAATTAGCTTCGGGGGCTAAAAAGAATGTCAGATGCAGGAAGGAGTAACTCTTCTGAAATATACCAAGCGCCGCTGAGGAAGAGTTAGGCTCCTGGGAGAGGACAGGATACTTCTGATGTGCTAGCCTTTCCTGTCATCGAAGTAATTGACCAGCAAGATACTAGAGTCAGACATTACCAGACCTTGGATTTCAAGTTGATAAAGGAGTTAAAAACAGCTGTTGTGCAATATGGTCCTTCAGCCCCTTTCACACAAGCATTACTGGATATGGTTGTAGAGTCACACTTAAACCCCCTAGATTGGAAAACTCTATGTAAGGCCACTCTGTCAAGAGGAGATTTCTTACTTTGAATGGTGAGACACCAGTAAGAAAACTGCCGCTTTAAATGCTCAGACCGGTAATCTAGACTGGGATAGTAACATGCTTCTGGGAGAAGGTCCATATGAGGGCCAGGCTAATCAGATTGGTTTTCCCATTGGAGTGTACACGCAGATTGCAGAGGCTACCCTCCGAGCTTGGGGACAGTTACTGGTTAGAGGGGATGTTGGTGGGAGTTTAGCCAGCATTCGCCAGAGTTCTGATGAGCCTTACCAGAACTTTGTAAGGATAGACTATTAATAGCAGCTAGTGGATTAATTGGAAAATCTGACACAGGAAGTCCTTTTATTATGCAGTTGGCTTATGAGAAAGCAAACACAATGTGTTGAGCTGTTATCCAGCCGCACAAAGGACTAAGAGATTTAGCGGGATATGTCTATCTTTGTGCAGAAATCAGGCTGTCATATAATCAGGGTTTGGCTTTTGGTGCCGCTTCACAAGGGACTGCCGTACAAGCAATGTTCTCGCAGAAATGAGGGAATAATGCATGTTTTAAGTGTGGAAGTTTGGGTCATTTTGAAAGTGATTGTCCTAAGAACAAAGGTGCCAAGATTGGGCAAGCAGGCTGTGCCCCAGGAATTTGTCCCTGGTGCAGAAAAGGCAACCACTGTGCTAAGGTGTGAAAATCCAAGTCAGTCACTCTGGGCAATCTGGTGCTGGGAAACAAGAGGTGGGGCCAGGCTCCACCTTACTCACAGAAAACAGCTTACCGGGCTATAAACCTGCTGCCCAGCCAAAGAGATCAGTGTTTGAACTAGTCAGGGCAAAACCAGGTGGTGCAGGATTGGACCTCTGTTCCACCACCCACACAGTATTAACCCCAGAAATAGGAGTCCAAACTCTGCCTACCAGAGTCTTTGGACCTCTACCTGTAGAAACTTGTGGATTTCTTTTAGGACGAAGCAGTTCTATTGTAAAAGGCCTGCAGATTTATCCAGGTTTTATAAATAATGATTATGAGGAAGAAATTAAAATCATACCTGCTTCCCCTCATGTTGTTAAAACTCTACCTGCTAATCAAAGAATTGCTCAACTTGTTTTAATTCCTCTACATCCACCAATGTCTAGATTTGTTAAGAATGAGAGAGGACAAGTTGTTTTTGACTCCTCTGGTATGAATTGGGTGCAATCTATTACTAATCAGCGACCTAACCTTAAATTGACATTTGATGGAAAAAGCTTTGAAGGATTAATAGATACTGGAGCCTATGTAACAATCATTAGAGGACAGGACTGGCCCTCAAACTGGCCTTTGACTTTACTTATCTTCAAGGAATTGGTTATGCTAGTAACCCAAACGAAGTTCCAAATTGCTAACCTGGAGAGATGGGGAAGGAAAATCAGGAAAAATTCAGCCATATGTTATGTGAAATTTGCCTGTAACTCTATGGGGAAGAGATCTCTTGTCACAGATGGGCGGTATAATATACAGTCCTAATGAGATGGTGACTAAGCAGACACTCAGGCAGGGATTTTGCCTGGCAATGGACTAAATAAGAGGGGACAGGAATTAAGACTTTTGAAGATCCTAAACCTCACTCTAACACAAGAGGTTTGGAGTATTTTCAGTAATGGCCACTATCTTGCCTGCATCCCATGCCGATAAAATTCAATGGCTTAATGATATTCCAGTGTGGGCAGATCAGTGGTCTTTATCTAGAGAAAAAAATAAAAGTCACTTCTTTGCTAGTGCAGGAGCAACTAGAAGCAGGACTTTTAGTAGAATCTCAGTCCCCTTGGAATACACCAATTTTCATTATCAAGAAAAAAATCTGGTAAATGGAGATTGTTAAAAGATTTAAGAAAAGTTAATGAAACTATGGTACCTATGGGACCTTTACAACCTGGGCTTCCATCCCCAGTAGCCATTCCTAAAGGATATTATAAAATTGTGGTAGATCTGAAGGATTGTTTCTTTACTATTCCTTTGCATCCAAAGGATTGTGAAAGATTTTGCTTTTAGTGTTCCTTCTATAAATTTTAACGAACCTATGAAGAGATATCAATGGACAGTTCTCCCACAGTGCATGGCTAATAGTCCTACCTTATGCCAAAATTTGTGGCACAAACCATTCATCCTGTAAGATGACAATGGGCCATTATTTACATCATTCACTTTACAAATGATGTTTTGATGGTGGGAAAAGACCCCCAGGATTTGCTTTTGTGTTATAGAGATTTACAAAAAGCTTTAGCTGAAAAAGTATTACAGATAGCTCCTGAAAAGATACAAACTCAGGATCCTTGTAATTATTTGGGCTTTAGACTTACTTATCAAGCTTTTTTTTTTCCCAGAAGATAGTTATTCACAGAGACAACTTAAGGACTTTGAATGATTTTCAAAAATTGTTCGGTGATATTAATTGGTGTTGCCCTATTTAAAGCTCAGTACAGGGGAGTTGAAACTTTTATTTGATATTCTTTAAGGGAATTCTGATCCTACCTCCCCTAAATCTCTAACCTCAGAAGGATTGCTGGCCTTACAACAAGTGGAAAAGCTATTGAAGAGCAATTTGTCACTTATATAGATTACTCTTTGCCTTTACACCTGTTAATTTTTAATACGATTCATGTGCCTCCAGGGTTATTATGGCAAAAGTCTCCTCTAATGTGGATACATTTGAGAATTTCTCCTAAATGCAATATCTTGCCATATTATAAAGCAGTAGCCCAGAGCCCAGATAATTATCATTGGAAGGAAGCACTGTAAGACCCTCTTTCGGGGACCCCCACTCTAGTCTTGAGAGAGAGAGAGCACCCAAAGAAACACGAGAATCCCTTTTGCTGTAAACACACGAGGTAGTTTAATGACAGAGCTCCGGGTTGAAACATATCTCATGCAAGAGACAGTGGATTTGACCCCAAGGCTCAAAAGCTAGGTGTTTTTAGGGGGTAAAGGGCTTAGGGGTGGGGAATTCAGCATAGCGACACACTATTGGCTTATTCAAACATCTGCAGAAAATTTATATGTATGTGCAGGTCAAGGTGTCAGCAGCAAAAGAATATGTGCAGGAGTTCTGTGAGTTGGATGTTTATCAATACTAGCAGAGTATCTGGTCAGTTTATGACTTTAAACTGCGTCAAAGGGCAATGGGCAGAGGGAGATGCCAAGCCAGATGGTTGTTGACTCAGTTCACATAGCTCTGTTATGTCCTCACATTCCTCTTTATCTTTACGGTCAAGCTGTTCTCAGGAATGTTTTTACTACAGGGCATACCCGCTTTGTTCTTCTTTGTCCTCAGCCTCAGGCAGCCTCTAGGCTCACAAACAACCAGCAATTTCTGAGTACTTTATATGATTTACAGGTCTTGAAATTTCATCTATCTTTCAGCAGGCACTAACTTATTTTGGCAAAGAGTCAGATATTATTGTTCAGCCTTACAGTGTAAGTCAAGACACTTGACTAAAACAGCATAGTACCAATTGGTTGCTTGCTCAAATAGGGTTTAACTGAACTATAGACAGCCACTACCCTCAAGATAGGTTGCTAAAATTTTTGAATGTACATGAGGTGATATTTCCTAATATGACCTCTTTACAACCCTTACACAATGCTGTTCTGGTGTTTACTGATGGCTCCTCTAAAGGGCAAGCTGGATTTCATATAAATCAGCAGGTATTCATAAAGACTCCTCACCTCTCAGCTCAATTAACAGCAGTAATGAATGTCTTTCAGTCTGTGCATGAGGCTTTTAATATTTTACTGATAGTTTATATGTTGCGCAATCTATATCCTTATTGGAGACATGTGGTACCTTAGCTTTAATATGCCAGCAGGATCCCTGTTTTCACAATTGCAAAACATCATTCTTGCCCCAAAACACCCGTTCTTTATTGGCCACATACAATCTCATTCTGGTCTTCCTGGACCTTGAGCTGAAGGCAATGATTGCATTGACACAGCTTTAATAGGAGAAGCCTTAATTTCAGATCCTGTTGCTTTTACCAAACATGATGATGAAAAATTTCATCTCTCTTGCCATACCTTAAGGCGCTGACATAAGATCACTAAGGAGCAGGCAAGAATGATTGTAAAACAATGTCCTAAATTTATTACTTTATCTCCGGTGCCACATTTAGGAGTTAATCCAAGAGGTCTTATGCCTAATCATATTTGGCAAATGGATGTAACTTATTATGCAGAATTTGGAAAATTAAAATATACACATGTTTGTATTGATACTTGTTCAGGATTTCTTTTTGCTTCTCCGCATACTGGAGAAGCCTGCAAAAATGTAACTGATCATTGCTTACAAGCCTTTAATGCCATGGGATTGCCTAAACTTATTAAGATAGATAACGGGCCATCCTATTCTAGCAAAAATTGTACTTCATTTTTGTAAAGAATTTGGCATCAAACATAAAACTAGAATTCCTAGTTGAACGTGCTCATCACACTTTAAAAAATTGGCTTTTAAAAACAAAACAAGGGCAGTTATATCCCCCAAGGTCACCGAAGACACATCTTGCTTTTGTTTTATTTGATCTAAATTTTTTGTAAACTGATGTTAAAGGTCAGTCTGCAGCGGATCACCACTGGCATCCAGTTACTTCTAGTTCTTATGCCATGGTAAAGTGGTTGGGCCCATTCACTAAGGAATGGAAGGGTCCAGACCCAGTCCTAATCTGGGGAAGAGGCTCAGTCTGTGTTTTTTCACAAAAGAAGACGGAGCTCGATGGCTACCTGAGAGATTAGTTCGTCAACTAGACACAGATCCTGAATCTTCTAGTAAGTATGAATCTAACCTTGATTATGGCTAAAAATTTTGTATTCTTTCTGAATTCTCAAAGTCAGCTCCCCCACACCAGGAGCTCTAGTCTAAGCCTGATCTTTGCTAATTTGCTATTGAATGGAGTACCTGGACTTCCCCAAAAGAAGCTTTTGTACTGTTGCCTTTCACTGACTGGACTTTGTTTTTCAAGCAGGTCAATCAACGCCCTTCAGCCTGACTGCAGCAGGTGTGTATCCCCACCTCTAACAGTGCAGGTGGCAGTTATTATCTTCATTCAAGAAGCATTCCAGTACATATTGTGGCTTTTGGTCTGATTTGGGATTAAGGTTTGCTATGAGGACCGGACAGTCTAGACGGGCACCTAGATCTTAGAATCATATCAATCTAGACAGAGGTACACTCCAAGAGGCCGTGGTTTATTAATAATACACCACAGAGCCATGTAAGAATTGGAGTCAATTAATGTCTTAGAAGTAGTAGTCTTAACAATATGGCAGGACATAGCATATATTAAGGCTAAAAAGGCAGAAATTTCAGATATTAGCTATAGTCACTTGGACACTTGGAACATTGATGAATTGGCCAGAGATTTAAAAATAACCTAAGTGCATTGGATCCCCTGGATTGGGTTCAATATATTATCCTACTTGCTATTATTATTGCCACTATTTTATTAATAAAATGTGTTTCCACTCATCTTTAAAGCACATCTAAGATCTATAGCTACGATGAGGTGGGACATCCTGAAACTTCGGCTGAAATATAAAAAAAGAAAGGGGGAAATGCTTCACAAACTCCATTGAAGTTTGCTTGGCAGGCTGAGAGGCCTGGAAGCACTCACGAGGCAAAGCGTTTCATGGAAATTCACCTCCTGGAGCTTTGGTATTCTCATTAGCCCTTATACTCATACCCTATCCTCGTGTTAATCCGGTGTATGGATCCACACACTCTCCTTTAGTATTATCTTATTATAAGTGCCTTTTAAGATTGAATTCTGATATAGCTAAGCCTTTGCCATTGTACCTATGCTCTAGGAAGACCTTGAAGCTGACATCTTGGAATTCAGTAGGAATTCAGTAAGGAAGTTACCTATTCAGTAACTAATTAGGCATTACAAAAGTGGGAGCCAGCAGCTCAGGGCTGGTCTGCAGAATGTTTACTAGGACAGTAAGGATAGTCTTAACCAAACAAGGGTTTACCATGAGAAAAGTTAGGGAATCCCAGTTAAGGAATCCCACTGAGACAGGTTTCCTCACTAGGCCCAATGAAATCAGGCAGACTTATAGAACATAAATTTTATGCATCAGTCCAGCCATTTTTTAATATTAATAAGAGGGAGGAGTTGTAACCTCCCCCCCAACCTGAAGCTCGCTGAACCAGACCTCGATTTTGTTGTCACTAAGGAGATTATCTAGGGTGGAGCCTGCCTCCCTGGATCACTCTATTGTTCAGCCTCTGTTGCTGCTGCTACCTGCTGGGAGTTGGGCTAGCTGTTCTGGAGTCTACATCTGGTCCTACAGGTGGTCACCTGCAGCTGGGCTCCAAAGATGATTTGGTGGGAATGGGCTTCCCCCTTCCTTTAAAAGCGTGTCCACCATTAAAAATTTGAGCCTTGATCAGAATACTGTCTTGGTTCCATCTCTCTCTCTTGTCTGCCTAGTTTCCCTCTCTTTCAGCATCGGCCTGCTATTCTGGTGTACACGTCCTTGTGAGCTGCTAGATGGCTCACAACAACTATCCTCATAGTAGCCTTATTTATAATAGCCTGAAGCAGGAAAGAACCCAGATGTCCCTCAACAGAGGGGTGGATACAGAAAATGTGGTACATTTATACAATGAAGTACTACTCAGCTATTAAAAACAATGACTTCATGAAATTAACAGGCAAATGCATGGAACTAGAAAATATCACCCTGAGTGAGATAATTCAGTCACAATAATATACCCATAGTATATACTCACTTATAAGTGAATTTTATCCAGAAGGTTCTGAATACTCAAGATACAACTCAGAGACCAAGTAAGGCTGAAGAAAAAGAATGTGCAAAGGGTGGATGCTTCAGTGTTACTTAGAAACAGGAACCAAATAATCATGGGAAGTAGAAGGTGGAAAGGTCTTGGAAGGGAGAAAGGAGGGGACAAGAAAAAGAGGATCAGGATCAGGTATGAAAAGAGATGGGGTGATGTACAAAGGGTCAGGAAATTGAACAGAGATTGGGCTGGGGAACTGGGGGTCACCACCAGAAAGTCCCAGATGCCAGGAAAACAAGAGGGTCCTGGGACCCAATGAGGATGGACTTCGCTGAACTACCCAACAAATTGTATAGAGAACTTTTAGAGAACATATCCAGAGTTTAAGCACTTTGAGGGATGGGGCTACATACTCATCTCAAAAATATTAACCCAGAACTGCTCTTATCTCAAGGAAACACAGAGACAAAGGTGGAACAGAGACTACTTCATCTCAGGATTCATCCCATCTGTAGTCATCAAACCCAGACACTATTGCTGATACCCAGAAGTACATGCTGACAGGAATCTGATATAGCTGTCTACTGAGAGGCTCTGCCAGAGCCTGACCAATACAGATGTTGATGCCTGTAGCCAACCATTGCACTGAGCACAGGGACCACAATGGAGGAGTTAGGGTAAGTAATGAAGGAGTTAAAAGGGTTTGTAACCCCATAGGAAGAACAACAATGTCAACCAACCAGACCCCCAGAGCTCCCCAGGAATAAAACACCAAACAAGGAATACACATGCATGTATCCATGGCTCCAGTGGCATTTGTATCAGAGGATAGCCTTACGTCACATCAATGAGAAGGGAAGCCCTTTGTCCTTTGAAGGCTCGATGCTCCGATACAGGGGAAATCTAGGGGTGTGAGATAGGAGTTGATAGGTTGGTAGGGGAGCACCTTCATAGGAGCAGGAGGAAGGGGACGGGGTAGGGGGATTGTGGAGATGAAACAAGAAGTTGAATGACATTTGAAATATGAATTAATAGAATAACAAATAAAAAAGAAAATTAAAAATAATAATAACAATTGCTGACATATGAACAGCCTTGCTCCTAAAATGGCTATCAAGCTGACCTGTATGTCAAGAGCAGTGGCCCATAACAGAAGAAAAGTTGCAGACACTTGAACAATTGGTAGTAGAACAGCTGGCAGCTCAATATATATAAAAGTCTAACAGTGCTTGGAATTGCCCTTTGTTTGTTGTAAAGAAGTAATCAGGAAAATGGAGGATGACAACAGATTTAAGAGCAGTTCCCAAAGAAATTCAACCAATGATTCCTTTACAGCATGGATTCCCTTTACAATCTTTGTTATTTAGTTTATGGCTTTAAATAATAATGACCTGAAAGATTGCTTTTTCACACTACCCATGCTTTAGCAGGATAGGGAACAGTTTGCTTTCTTAGAATCTTCTTTGAATAATAGTCATCCACAAAGAGATACAACTGGAAGATACTGTCATAGGAAATGTGTAATGGTTCATATTTATGTCACTATTTTGTGTAACAGCTATTAGAAATAATTCATAGAAAATTCCCTAAATCAACCATTTATGACAATATGGATTACATTCTCTCAACGATATTTTAGAGAATATGATTTCGATAACACAAAGAATTCTGCTGTGCTGTTGGTTAATAAGTGCTCCTGGCAAAAAACACGAAGATGTGGTTTAATTAATTATTTGTGTTATCAAATAAATTAACAAAATATTTGATCCTAAAGATACAAGACCTCTAGGGATCAATTGCAAACAATTACAAACACTTAAAATTAATGTGAATTCTATAATTGGATTAAGTCCATATGACTTAAGTAATTTGTTTCAAATATTACAATGAGATTCAATTTTAAACTGTCTAATATGACTAACAGCTAGAGAATAAAATAATTAATTCTTGTTGAAAAGTCTGTAATAGGCATATGTAGATCAATTGACCCTAAACCTGATTGTATTCTGGTCATCCTGACTTTATTCATTTTTCTTCCGGGATCATTAGAAAAATAAAAGATATTATTAGGGAATGGATTTTCTTAGCTCATGAACAATGTAAAAAATTTGAAGACAAAGGTAGAAAAGATTTCAAAGTTGATTTCAAAACACAGAATAAGATTAAGCCAATTGCCAGGAAAAGATCTAGCCAAAATTGTAGTACCTCACTGTCTTTATGGGTAATCAATGAAGATTGGCAAAGAACTTGTAGCAATTATTTGAGTGAAATAAATAACCAATATCCCCAAATCAGACATATACAGTTTATGAAATTAATTGGATTCTTTCATTTATTTTAAGAGAACAGCAATTCTACAGGTTCCCACATTGTATGCAGATGCAAATAAGATGGAGATGGAAGGTTATAAACAAGATAAAAATAAGAAAGATGTTCAAAAGTCCATATAACTCAGTTCGAAAGTCAGAATTATATGCAATCATTAGGTTATTATTAGATTGCCCTGAATCTCTTAACATTATCACCAATTCTTTATATGCAGAAAGAGTTGTTCTGCATATAAATGAAAGCACTTTTATTTATGTTTTAATATAAAGCATATATATCTGGCATACCACACATTTCCACTGGACAAGCAGTTACAGAGATAATCATTTCTTTAAGGAGATGCTTATTAAGGAGAGTAAATTCTGAGGGTCAGATTAAATGATACCTTGTTAACTCCAAATTTTCTTAATGTTGGTGAAAAAGGAACAATAATACCCTAGAGAGTATCAACACAATTGACTAGCTATGTCAACCAATATACTGTAAGGATGTGTTAACATTAGAATGGAAAACTCCATTAGGTTTAAGATGGGGATGTGGTTATGTTTAAGGTATTTACGGGGACTGAAAAAGGATGGTTACCAACAAAAATTATAAAGATTAGGTCTGACCAGAATACCTCTTATCATTTGAGGAATGAATGTCTTCACAAAACAAATAAGTCAAGGTGATTCACGCTCATATACCATCTCAGTGATTTCTCCAAAATGTGCTTGTACATCAACTTCAAAAGAATTTGTACTTACTTTCTTGCCACTTTTATTATCCTTTAATTGTTCCTTAAAATTAGAGTTTTAATTATCATATAATTTGAGGAGATACTTTACTGGTTATTTCTACTTAATGATATGTGTGGTTCCTGTACCTTAATAGGGAACTCTTTTCTTAGGTTTTGAATATTTTCTTCTACAATTTTGTTGGATCATTTTTCTGTGCCTAGGACCTGGGTTACTTTCCTTTTATACTGTTATTTATGTTTGGTCTTTTACATCATCCCAGATATACAGAATATTCTTTCCTGGGTTTATTTTAGATTTAACATTTTCAGTGAGTGAATTATTCATTTTCTTTATATGTCTTTAAGACTTTATTTTCTTTTTCCACTTGAACAAATCTGATTATGATACTTTCTTTGGACATTTATATTGATATCTTGAGCTTTTAATTTTGAGATTTAATTCATTTTTGTGTTGCTTGCAAGATTGTATCTATTTATTAAATTAAATTTTTATACTTAGAATTATTTCCATTAATTCCTTTAAGTGTTTGTGTTTTTCTACAGTTGTTATTCAGACATTAATTTATTTCATATCATCTCTGTATTTCCAAATATATTTATAATTGCTGCTTTGAAATAATTGTCCTGTTTATTATAGTTGCTTTTCTTAGAGAATAATAAAATCTGGGTAATACTCTCAAAAGGAGACATGTTAATTGTTTATACCATTTTAGTTTTTGTTTGTTAAACCAGTGGATCTGGAATTAGGTCTTAAATGTTTCTTTATATAACTTGCATTCTTACTTTTTATGTTATTATTATTATTATGACTTTGTTTGTAAATACTCTAACTTGTCAGGTGGTGAACCAAGTAAGTGTTGTTATGTGTTCAGTATTACACCATTTTGTGTTGGTGTAAGAATGGAATGTCAAAAGAACTCTCTGTTTGTCTAGGAATAGCTGAGTCTTGTGTGACATTTTCCATAGGCTTCAATGTTTATTTCTGCTCATAATCAGTAGTTTATAGAAAACACATTGGATTTTGAATCTGGTCTTAATTTTCTATGTTAGACTCTGTTATACAAGTTTTGGGAAGGGTAGCTGATAGGACTATTAAGGAGGCTATTAGTACACCATGAGTTTACTAATGGACCTCTCTGGTTTTGGTGACTAGACATAATGAGGCAACAGAAAAACATTTGAAAACAGAAAAATCAAAAGGTATTCTTGTCGTTCTACTAGCACTCCATATATTGTGGCTCCAGATGGATTAGTGGATGAGGACTCATTACATAATTTAATAGCATTTAGAAACCTACTAGAATATCACATCAATCTAAAAACTTTAGAACATTTCAACACCCTGTAAATGATCTCCATATTCATCAGCAATTATGTCCCATTATTTTTCTCAATTTAACAATATATTTCAGATGAATGAAGGTACTTTATCTGTACCTTCATTCTGTATCTTTATCTGTGAATAGCTTCTTATATTTAGCCAATGAACTCACTATTTGCCTTTTATAAAAATTTTTAGAACTTCAATATCCTTTTCTTCTTTGAATATTTAGTTGTTTAAATAGAAAGTAAAACACAGGGCTTCATCTTCATATATTTGGTTTGTGTCTATATTCTTGCTATTATGAATGAAGCTAATCCATATTTAGTGTATATGTCTTCTTATTCATTTATTTTCAGAATTCTTGATGTAAGAT
The DNA here is from genome assembly GCF_978045245.1 of Mus caroli. Taxonomy (NCBI): domain Eukaryota; kingdom Metazoa; phylum Chordata; class Mammalia; order Rodentia; family Muridae; genus Mus; species Mus caroli. The sequence continues at coordinate 46,754,529 of NW_028227264.1, forward strand.
TAATGAGAATATTGCTGAATAACTGCATTTTTATTTGAGGATCCCTTTAGAGCTGGCAGTATGGTGTTCAAACACAGCTATCATCTTAAGAGTGGGCTGAATAACTACTATAGACTCAAGAATGTCATATTTACCTGAGAATTTCATAATTAAGAATATGTACAATTAGAGTTTTATACCTCCCTTGCAGACTTGTCTTGATTGCTTTTGGTTTTATTCTTTTTTGAAATTAGAAAATACTTGTTATTTTTTTTATTAGGTATTTTCCTTGTTTACATTTCCAATGCTATCCCAAAAGTCCCCCATACCCACCTCCCCAATCCCCTACCCACCCACTCCCCCTTTTTGGCCCTGGCATTCCCCTGTACTGGGGCATATAAAGTTTGCAAGTCCAAAGGGCCTCTCTTTCCAGTGATGGCTGACTAGGCCATCTTTTGATACATATGCAGCTAGAGACAAGAGCTCCGGGGTACTGGTTAGTTCATATTGTTGTTCCACCTATAGGGTTGCAGTTCCCTTTAGCTCCTTGGGTACTTTCTCTAGCTCCTCCATTGGGGGCTGTGTGACTCATTCACTAGCTGACTGTGAGCATCCACTTCTGTGTTTGCTAGGCCCCGGCATAGTCTCACAAGAGACAGCTATATCTGGGTCCTTACAGCAAAATCTTTCTAGTGTATGCAATGGTGTCAGCGTTTGGAAGCTGATTATGGGATGGATCCCTGGATATGACAATCACTAGATGGTCCATCCTTTCGTCACAGCTTGTTTGTAGCCAGGAAACACTCTGTTTTTTATATTTGCTTTTCAAATCTCTATTCATCGCCCATTGACTTCCCATCACTACTTTCCAAGAGATTAGCATTGCTCTCCCAAAATAATGTAATTGGGTATTTCCATGTCTATTTATCATTTTTTCCATGATTTTCAAATGCCCCATTTACAGCACTAGCTAACTATATGTCTTTGAAGGGTTATGTTGTGTCTATTTCCAATATGTGAAATTTGTGGAAATATATCTCACAGCTCTATGTTAGGCTGCCTTAGTTGTACACTCATTGTCAAGGAAATACTCCTAATTGCCAGTGTCCTGGAAAGAAATCAATTAATTCATCCTAAAAGAAGAAATTTTCTGTATTACTTCATGGACAAATGTTACCTAGGATTATTTCTTATTTGAATATAGTATCCCTGATTGAAGAGCAAAAGCACTGTTTATGCAATTGGAAACAAATGAAAATCACACACACACTCATATAGTCCCCCCTACACACACACATGTGCACAGCATAAAACAAACCAAGTCAACACTATTTTTAATGACATCTTCCTTGTACAACTTTTACTGAGTGCATTCCTACAGCTTTAGAGTGTACACTTTATTTTCTAACAGTATTTTTCTATATCCCAGTACTTTATACAGGTTCCCTCTACAGTTTGCACTAAAATGATGTATGTTGTTATAAGTATTTAGGCAAATTGATAGTCTTAAAGTCACAGACACACTCAAGTAAATGAAGCATTAATCTAAAAATAATTAAATTGGTCACATAACTATTCAGCAGTAGCAAATTCCTTTTATTTTTAATTTTTATTGGTTATTTTCATTATATTTCAAATATTATCTCTTTTCCTAGTTTCCCTTCTGACTCTCCCCTCTCTCTTCCCACTGCTCACCAACCTAACCACTCCTGCTTCCTGACCCTGGAACTCCCCTACAATGGGGCATATAGCCTTCATAGGACAAAGAGCCTCTCCTCCTATTGATGTCCAGCTAGGTCATCCTCTGCTGTATATGCAGCTGGAGCCATGAGTCCCACCATGTGTGCTCTTTGACTGGTGGTTTAGTCCCTGGGAGCTCTGGTAGTACTGGGGCTGGTTCATTGGCAGGTAGCATGTAGAAGAAGACAAATCGACCCATTCTTATCTCCTTGTGCAAATTTCTTTTCAATGTATATAATTCTTTTAGTGTATGTTGTGGTTTAATAGTTTTTTAGGTTCATTTGTAGTTTGTCTATATGTTGCAATGTCCTTTGGATTTAAATAAATTGTTTCTACACATGGTTGAACAAAGACATTACAAACTCCACAAATATAGGTAGAATGAGACTTAGAGCTAATAGTTGAAGCATTAAGAATACTGCCCCACCTGGGGATCCATCACATAATCAGCCACCAAACTCAGACACTATTGCATATGCCAGCAAGATTTTGTTGAAAGGACCCTGATATAGCTGTTTCTTGTGAGGCTATGCCAGTGCCTGGCAAACACAGAAGTGGAAGGGATGCTCACAGTCAGCTATTGGATGGAACACAGGCCCCCTAATGGAGGAGCTAGAGAAAGTACCCAAGGAGCTAAAGGGGTCTACAACTCTATAGGTGGAACAACAATATGAACTAACCAGTACCCCCAGAGCTTGTGTTTCTAGCTGCATATGTAGCAGAAGATGGCTTAGTCGGCCATCAGTGGGAAGAGAGGCCCCTTGGTCTTGCAAACTTTATATGTCCCAGTACAGGAGAACACCAAGGCTAAGAAATGGGAGTGGGTAGGTAGGGGAGCTGGGGGAGGGGTAGGGTATAGGAGAATTTCGGGATAGCATTTGAAATGTAAATGAAGAAAATACCTAATAAAAAATTGGTAAAAAAAGAAAAAAAAGAAATAAAGAACACTTTCAAAATTATTTAGCACAGTTTTGATTATAAAACAACAAAAGTTTGGTTTTCTTTTCAATTCTACTTTTTAAATTGTGAATTTCAATAAAATGAATTATAAAAAGATATGCAAATTTGGATAAAACAAAATGGATTAAATGTCTTATAAATAACTACATCTATCACTGGAAGAGTATTTGAACAAATATAATTCATTCAATGATATCTTCTTATTTATTTTGTTCCAGCCTGTACAATGTCAATTTGATGCATGTAGTAATTTTTGGTTCAGGTTGAATGATATCTCTGTATATGTGCACCAGATGCTTTTCCATGTCAAATGATTCTTACTCATCCTCATCAAATACATAAAATCATTTTATAATTGCAAGTATGCAAATGAAGATTACAGGCATGTAAATTTGCATTGGAAATGACTAAATTGTTCATTAACTCCCATTCTTTGTTCTCAACACAAATTATTCTTTCTTATGTATTTTCAGAAGAAAATGCTGGTTCTACCATGGGATATTTATGACACTGTAAGCAAAACATATGTTTATATCCACCTAATTGAAATAGGCCATTTGGTGTTATGAACTATTTGACATATAAGCTGAAAACAACTTCAAATAAATGATATCAGCATTTAGAGACCAAGTTTTACTTGTGATTCTTTTTCTGCAGTGAATGGATAATGATTATGACATTCAATCTATAGGTACTTTTTATCCATTTCTTTCAATAAGTCTTATATATAACTGAGGATATAGGTCAATGCTTGCACAGCATGAAGTTGTAGTTATGTTTCTGTACTTCTCAAACTCATCAAAAAGACATTACATGAATCTTTATTTTTATCATCTTCAGTTTTCTCTTATTTACTTATTTTGAGATTTTGTATTGCTGTACAGCACAAGCTACCTGGATATATATCCTTAATAGAATCTTCTGAGCTTTATTTATAAGTTTCATCTCCCTGTATTATGACTTGTAAAAATCTCTAAATTGATTAATAATTGTGCTATTAGTAGATATTTTTCCATGTAAGAAATGCTCTGTTACTGATACATATTATACTACCAAAAAAAAAAAAAAAAACAAGCAAAAAAAACTCTACTTTTCAAATTTTCGGTGTAATTGTTAAACATAATTTTCAAATATTATTTTGAGCTATAATTATTATTTTACATATTATGCAAACTTACTGAATTCAACATGGTGGATCATGTTTAGGTATTCTTTGATTTTATCATTTACTCTTCCCAACTTCTGTGATCATTACCCATGATTGATTCTAATTCATCTGCTTTCATGCTACTTCGTTGAGGAATATTAAAGGGATTTTGGTTACTTTTCATTGAATATGGACATATTTATAGTATGTATGACTTTTTATTTTTTTATATAAGGAGATTGGACCAAACCCAGGTTCTTGCTAATGCTAGGCACAAACTTAAAACAAAGCTACATTCTTATGTCAGTTTGTCCATGTTTATCATAGAAATTATTACAAATGATGAACATTATAATATTTCTTTCTGGTACCTTCAAATATATTTCAGTGCCATATAAGTTTTTCAGGGTCATTTATATTCTTATTTATATTCATTTGGAAGTATCTTTTGTAGCAATTATGAATAGAATTGTTTTGCTGAGTACTTTCATAGAATTAAATATTTATATTTTAGAAAAGCTTCTCAACTTCTCTCTACTGACTTTTCATGCTACTATTTTAGAGGATTTAACAGTCTAAAACATACTCCTTTGGGTATAATTATTATGCAAACAACCATATTATCTACAAACTAGAATAATTTTACTTCTTATTTTCTAGCCTGAGTTCATTCTTTATTGCATTCTCTGGGCAGATTGTTCTAGTTGTATGCTTGTTAGTGCGCTATTGAATAGGTGCAACGGAAAGAGGTTCTTGTCAAGCTTTTGTCCATAGAGGTTATGGCTTAAGTTTTTCCATTCTGAATCATATTGGATGAAGGCTCAATACTCATTGTTTTGTACATCCTTTTATATCTAAATTCTTTGAGCTTTTATCTTGAAGAAAAATCTGAACTTTGACAAAGGCTTCTCTATTATCAAATTGAAGAATAATATGATTTTTATCCTTATCATTTTCAATAGATTGTTTATATATTTCATATCCTAAGCAATCCTTGTATTAATCTTACAAAAACAAATTTGTTATAGGACATAATTTTTATGAGACAAAGACTTATTCTTCAGAGCAAAGTGTTTTCAAACTCATTAAATTACCTAAGCTATTCTCCAATTTGCGATTCTTCTAAAGTCGGGTACATGAGTGATCATATCCAATTTTCATGATTTTTTTATTGTGGTGCTGAATTAAAGTTTTATATTTTGGTGAGATTTTTTTCAGAAGATTAAAAAAAAATGTTTTCAATTTGTTGCTATTTCATTGCCAAGATTTGGTATTAGGATATTACAGATGTTGTAGAATTAGATGGGAAGTTACCTTTTTTTTTAATTCATGGATTAGTTTTATAAAATACCAAAAAGAAATGTACATGATACAGACTATTTTCTATTCAGGGTTTTTTATTATTGCTTCAATTCCATCAATTCATATTGCCTATTAGATTTTCTTTTATTCCTCATAGTTCTTTTGGCTTTCCCATTTTCATACTTTATATATTGTCTAATATATTGTGATCCAGTGATTTAAAATAAATATGCTTTGAGTTTCAGTACTATATATTGCAATATACTTTTTTCAATCTAAATTTTATACATTTTAGTATTTATAGTTTCCTTTTGGGCAATTTAGATATTAATTTGCCAACTTCTTTGTGTTTATTGTTATTGATTAAATATAAAGGATGAACTTTATTTTCTGTATTTATATTTGGTGTTTTTCATAATGTGTAGATTTCTTCCATTCGTATGAGCTAACATATTACATTTTGGTTTTATGTTGAGTTTTTTTTTCTGACAAGTCTTCTTGTAATAGATTTGTAGAACCACTGTTTGCCCGTGGATTTTGATACAGGCCATCCCAAAGCAGGACAATTTTTCTGTCTCATCAGCCTTGTACACTGCCACTGGAATTCCAGACAAGTATGATGTTGGCAAAAACATACTGTTTTCTAAATTTTTCCTATTATGAAATGGATTTCCACAGGCACTGTACTAGTAGTAGTTTTGTTGCTTTAGAATGATTTTTATTTTCATGGTATAAACATTAAAGTCTTTGAAGTTATATTCTTCTATTTGAAAACTTGAGTAAATCTAAATGCCTTATGGAAACAGAGAGAAAATTTAGGGCTAGAATAGAAGCTCCTCATCAGTGGCCCAGAACTTTATTCTTATTAGAATAACACAATCTGTCCAGGTCAACCTTAAGTTGGTGTAGTAGATGCATTTGACAGTGCCAATGACTGCTGTCTTTTGTTGCTGCCATTTTGTTTTCATCCTGTATCCACTACAAGATTATATTCCAGAAGCAAGACCTTACTCTTCACCTTTGCTTCAAAATGATAAGAATCAACATTTTATCATACCTAAGTTAATTTTGAGATTGTGCTGAATTTTTTAAAGCAAATAAAGATAGAAGCTAAGCTAAACTGAACCTTCAAATCACACTATGAGTAACATATTATAATGCACATGTCATAAAATCTGTAGCACAAGCATGCCAAAAAACACAAGCAATGTTCATAAATAAAGAGTAATAGGAACATTTTGGATTATCTTGAGGTGATGACATAATATTAAATATATGTATTGAGTATTATAATATATATATACATATATATATATATATGGAAAGTGTTTCAATAATTTATTTCTGTAAGCAGAAGCATAAGTAAAACATTGGATTTGCATTGGTTCTATTTCTAGTTGCTATTCTGATTCCAAGACTATTGACTGACTAAATAAGCTGAACAAGAAAAGAAAATAGATAATCATCTACTGATAAGAATTCAAGTATATGCAATGGCATCTGTTTGACATTTAGATTAACTTAGGTTAACGCTTCAATCATATTTCCAAAGTTCTTTTTTTAAATATAAGCAGACTTACCAACACTGATTATGTTACATTTCTAATTGCTATGATTAAATTCCTGACATAATTATTTTAGGAAGAAGTTTTATTCTAACTAATGGTTTGAATGATATACTTTATTATGTAATGTAACAGAGAGAATGGCTTACACTTATGGAAATGGGGCTTGAAGTGGGTGGTTATCTTGTTATAACAAGCCCACAGTCAATGAGCCACTTCACCCAGTTTTGCTCTAATTCTTACTGCATTATAAACTCTCCCAACAATATATCTACCTCAGAATCAGGTGTTTAAATATATGAACCTGTGGGAGACACTTCACATCCAAACCTTATTATGTTTACTCTAAATTCATATTGCATTATAATACGTTACTCATAGTATACTTTGAAGGTTCAGTTTAGCTTCTATTTTTATTTGCCTTAAAAGAATTCAGCACAACTTCAAAATTAACTCAGGTATGGTCATATCACAACACAGTCACTTTAATGTTATGTTCATATAACACTGTAGTTTCAAAATTTATCAAACATTAAAATCCAAAGCATCTTCTGAAAATAAAGTTTACCTCTGTTAGCTACTATGTAAACATTAAACAAGTGGACTACTTCCCACATAAAAGGCTACACAATGACTATTCACATTCCAAATGGAGTAATGGTAGAAAAGAAATGATTAGGGAAAGAAAGTCCTAATTCCACCAAGGGAAACATTACAGATTGAACTTTCATGTCTAGATTCTGAATTATGAAGTGGTGTCAACTCCATTTGGCTTGGTTAGGTCTGCTGAAAGAGCTCTGTTACCCATAGTCTATGTAGTCTACAGATTCTATAGATCACCTGCAACTTTCCTCAATCCCTTCTCTACTTTTCGGACATCTTGCTGATTTTATTTCAACTTAGGCTGGAATTGCACAGCTTCGGACATGACTTATCCAATACTCCATGGAAGAAATATTATTGTCTAAGTCATTAATTTTCTGAGTCCTTGGACAGGCTGCATAGTACTTAGTTTTCAAATACTTCAAGCTTTGACAAAAACAGTGCTACCTATATGAACAAGCCAAATGCTATTGTGAGCTTGAGCTTGAGCTGAACACTGGTTCATACCTCTGCAGGTAATTTCTGTCCTGGAAATGGCCTTTAGAATAAATTTGAATTTTTAAAATATACTGTCTTCTATAGGTGGGTTCTTTGTATAAACTTTTTCATGATCATATGCAAACTATGAGTTTAAGACTGAATTTTGGTACTCATTTTAATTATTGCAGCAACTTTGTCTGCTTCAAAATGTCCCCAAATGTAATAAGGTTTACATTTTATTTCTTAACAAGCTTTGCTTCTTTTGTCTCTACTTTATGTTGTCTGCTTATATGAATCTAGGTTGAAGCAGTAAATAATATCCATACCACAGCATAAGGGCTACTCACTCTTGAACTTTTCCCTACAAAACAAATCAATTGCTTTTTTAAAAAAATAAATCATTTATTTATTTATTATTTAAACTCCATATTTTATTCCCCTCCAGGACCCACCTCTGACTGTTCCACATCCCAGACCTTCTCACTGCCCCCCTGCCTCCACTAGGATGTCCTCATCCCCCACACCCAATCTACCAGACCTCTAAACACCCTGGGGCCTCCAATCTCTTAAGGGTTAGGTGCATCTTCCCTGACTATACCCAGAGTTGGCAATCCACTGCTGTATATGTGCTGTGGGCCTCAGATCAGCTGATGTATATGGCCTGGTTGGTGGTCCAGTGTCTGAGCGATATCAGGGGTCCACATTAATTTAGTATTTCCCCCCTCTTCTGATTCTTCCAGCTTTCCCCCAATTCAACCACAGGAGTCAGCATCTTCTGTCCATTGGTTGGGTGCAAATATCTGCATCTGACTCTTTCAGCTGTTTGTTGGAACTTTCAGAGGGTAGTCATGACAGGTACCATTTTTGTGAGTGCTCCAAAGCCTCAGTAATACTGTCAGGCTTTGGGGCCTCCCTTTGAGATGGATCCCACTTTGGGTCTGTTGCTGGACCTTCTTTTCCTCAGGCTCCTCTCTGTTTTCATCCTGGCAGTTCTTTCGGACAGGAACGAGTATGGGGCAGAGTTTTGATTGTGGGATGAAAACCCCATCCTTCACTTGATGCCCTATCTTTCTGTTGTAGGGGGCACTACGTGTTCCCGCTACCCAATGTAGGCCATTTAATCTAAGGTCCCTCCCTTTGGGTCCTCAGAGTCTCTTACCTCCCAGGTTTCTGGTACATTCTGGAGGGTACCCCAAACTACTACCTCCTGAGTTGACTGTTTCAATTCCCATTCTTTCTGCTGACCCTCAGGGTTTCAGTCCTTTGCCCCAACCCCAATACCAGATCATGTTTCCCTCTCCCACCCATCCCATTTCCCTCCCAGGTCCCTCCCCTCTCACCATGCTTTCTTTCTTTCTTTCTTTCTTTCTTTCTTTCTTTCTTTCTTTCTTTCTTTCTTTCTTTCTTTCTTTCTTCCTTTCTTCCTTTCTTCCTTTCTTCCTTTCTTCCTTTCTTCCTTTCTTCCTTTCTTCCTTTCTTCCTTTCTTCCTTTCTTCCTTTCTTCCTTTCTTCCTTTCTTCCTTTCTTCCTTTCTTCCTTTCTTCCTTTCTTCCTTTCTTCCTTTCTTCCTTTCTTCCTTTCTTCCTTTCTTCCTTTCTTCCTTTCTTCCTTTCTTCCTTTCTTCCTTTCTTCCTTTCTTCCTTTCTTCCTTCCTTCCTTCCTTCCTTCCTTTCTTCCTTCCTTCCTTCCTTCCTTCCTTCCTTCCTTCCTTCCTTCCTTCCTTTCTTTCTTTCTTTCTTTCTTTCTTTCTTTCATTTTTCTTTTTTTCTTTTTTTTTTTTTTTGTGTGTTTCAAAACAGGGTTTCGCTGTGTAGCCCTGGCTATCCTGGAACTCACTTTGTAGACCAGGCTGGCCTCGAAATCAGAAATCCACCTGCCTCTACCTCCCAAGTGCTGGGATTAAAGGAGTGCGCTACCACGCCCGGCTCTCCCTGCGCTTTCTACTCACTCTCAAGTAGGACTAATGCATCCTCACTTGGGTCCTTCATCTTTGTGACCTTTTTAAGTTCTGTGGACTGAATTTTGGATAATATCTTTTGGATTTTGGATATTCTGGATTTTTTATTTTTTTGCTAATTAGTGAGTACGTATATACATGTCATTTTTTGGGTCGGAACTTTCTCACTTAGGATGATATTTTCTAGTTCCATCCATTTGTCTGCAAAACTCATGATGTCCTTATTCTTAATAGCTGAGTAAGACTCCACTCTGTAAATTAATCACATTTTCTCTATAAATACTTCTGTCGTGGGGCACCTTGTTTTTTTCCAGATTCTGGCTATCATAATTGCTTTTTATTCCAAGATCAGTCCAATTTTAAGGACACAGGTATAATGTGCCTGATACCATGTCATAATGTAACCAGAAATAAATTTGCTTACTTCTGAAACTCAGGAGCTAGTCTTAATTGAATGCCTTTGTAAAATTCTGATTTTTAGCACTTCTACCAGAATTATTCATTAAACACTATTGACAAAATTCTTTTTTTTTTTGAAAAATTTTATTAGATATTTTCTTTATTTACACTTCATCTGTTATCCTCCATTCCTGGTTCACCTCCCCCCCGCACCCCCCCCCGCGAAAACCCACTATCCAATCCTCTCTCCCCTGCTTCTATGAGGGTGTTCTCCCACCCATCTACTCGTGCCTCCCCCCACCCCCAGCATTCCCCTACACTGGGACATTGAGCCTTCATAGGACAAAGGGCCTCTTCTCCCATTGATGCCCGACAAGGCCATCCTCTGCTCCATATGTGACTGGAGCTATGTGTTGCTCCATGTGTACTCTTTGTTTGATGGTTTAGTACTTGGAAGCTCTGGAGAGTCTAGATGGTTGATATTGTTGTTCCTCCTATGGTGTTTCAAATGCTTGTAGGTCCGTCAGTCCTTTCTCTAAATGTTCCATTGGGGACCCCGTGCTCAGTCCAATGGTTGGCTGTAAGCATCCACCTTTTATCTGTCAGGCTCTGGCAGAGCCTCTCAAGAGACATGTATATCAGGCTCCTGTTAAAAGCATTTTTTTGGCATTCACAATAGTGTCTGGGTTTGATAACAGGGTATATCCCCAGGTAAGGCATCTGAGTAGCCTTTCTTCAGACTCTGCACCACACTTTGTCTCTGTATCTCCTATCAAGGTTAATGTGTTCCCACTTCTAAGAAGAAACAAAGTATCCACACATTGCTCTTCTACTTTCTTGAACTTCATGTGGTCTGTAAATTGTATCTTGGGTATTCTGAGCTTTGGGGCTAATATCCACTTATCAGTGAATGCATACCATATGTGTTCTTTGGTGATTGGATACCTCACTCCGGATGATAATTTTTAGTTCTATCCATTTGCCTAAGAGTTCAGAAAGTGATTGTTTTTGATAGCTAAGTAGTACTTCATTGTGAAAATATATAACATTGTCTGTATCCATACCTCTGTTGAATTACATCTGGGTTCTTTCAGCTTCTAGCTTTTATAAATAAGGCTACTATGAACATACTGGAACATGTGTTCTGGTTATGTGTTGGAGCACATATTGGATATATGCTCAGGAGTAGTATAGTTGCATCTTCAGGTAATATTATGTCCAATTTTCTGAGGAACTGCCAGATTGATTTCCAGAGTGGTTGTACCAGCTTGAAATCCCACCAAAAATGGAGGAGTTTTTCTCTTTCTCCACATCCTCGCCAGCATCTGTTGGCACCTCTGTTTTTGATCTTAGCTTTGGTCTGACTCTAACCAAGCAAGTGAAAGATCTTTATGACAAGAACTTCAAGTCTCTGAAGAAAGAAGATGGGAAGATCTCCCCTTCTATTGGATTGGCAGGATTAATTTAGTAAAAATGGCCATCTTGCCAAAAGCAATCTACAGATTCAATGCAATCCTCATTAAAATTTCATATCAATTATTCAGGGAGCTAGAAAGAACAATTTACAAATTCATTTGGAATAAAAAAAAGATAGTGAAAACTATTCTCAACAAAAAAAAGAACTTCTGTGGGAATCATCATCCTTGATTTCAAACTATATTACAGAGCAATGGTGATTAAAAAACAAAACAAAACTGCATAGTATTGGTACAGAGATAGGCAGGCAGGTTAATGGAATAGAATACCTAGAAATATAAATAGAATACCTAGAAATGAACCCACACACCTATTTTTCACTTTACATTTGACAAAGAAACTAAAATTGCCCAGTGGCAAAAAGACAGCATTTTCAACAAATGGTGCTGGTTCAACTGGAAGTGAGCTTTTATAACATTGCAAATCAATCTACTATCTCCTTGTACAAAGCTCAAGTCCAAGTGGATTAAGAACCTCCATATAAAAGCAGATACACTGAAACTAATAGAAGATAAATTGGGGAAGCGCCTCAAACACATGAGCACAGGGGAAAATTTCCTGAACAGCACACCAATGGCTTATGCTCTAAAATCAAGAATGGACAAATGGGACCTCATAAAATTGCAAGGCTTCTGTAAGGCAAAGGACACTGTCAATAGGACAAAACAACAACGAACAGGTTGGAAAAATATATTTACCAACACTACATACACTACATACTATAGAGGGCTAATATCTGATATATACAAAGAACTCAAGAAGTTAGATTCTAGAGACTCAATAGCCCTATTAAAAATGGTATGAAGTTAGCTCTTCATACCATTTGTTTAGCTACAAAGAGGAATACCAAATGGCTGAAAAGGACCTAAAAAAATGTTCAACATCCTTAGGCATCAGGAAATGCAAATCAAAATAACCCTGAGTTTCCATCTCACACCTGTCAGAATTCTTGACTTCTATCTGTTCAGGTACAGACTCATCTTCATTCTTCTATAACTCAGTTGCAATAGGCCTAGGTCAGGTATATCACAGTGATGACCCTACTCTGAGTATTGTGTTCCATATTAGATACTTTCTCCAGTGATGAACTGACTATGGATAGCTACCAGCAGTCCTCATTTGTTAATTCCTCCACTCCTGTTATTAAGTGTTTGATAAGAATCAACTTAAGAATGCCTGGCAGTGGAGGCACATGCTTTTAATATCAGCACTTAGGAGGCAGAGGCAGTTGGATTTCTTAGTTCAGGGCCAGCCTGGTCTACAGAGTGAGTTCCAGGATAGCCAGGGCTACACAGAGAAACCTTTCTCAAAAACAACAACAACAACGACAACAAAACAACAACAACAACAACAAAACAACCAACCAAACAAAAACCCACGAATCAACTTAAGAGAACAATAATATATATTTGACTTATGTTTGAGAAGATAAAGTTTACCATTATAACAAAGGCATATTATGACAAGAGAAGTCACTGAACAAGCAATTATTGAATGCTGAGAGCAGGAGCATGCAGTAGCTTTCCCATACTTCTATATACCAGGAAATAGGGAGTCCAGGAAAAAAGTTGCTTAAACCTTCCCAAATGCTGTGACCATTTAATAGATTTTCACAAGTTGTGACCCCAACAATGCAGTGACTTTTTTTTTTGCTACTTTCTCACTGCAGTTTCACTACAATTATGAATCATCATGTCAATATTTGTGGAGATAGGTTTGCCAAAGGAATCATCACCCACAGGTTGAGAAGCAGTGCTATAATCTATGGCACGCTAGTGACCTATGAAAACATGTAAGACATCTCCTGAAGTGGAAATTTCTGGTATCTTTGAAGACTTAGTGGTGTCATATGATGTTTTTCTAGAAACTGTTTTATGAGAGGATGTTTTTTCTAAAGCAGATATGTGGGAGCTCTTTCACAGAGAACAGCATATCAGTTTGGTTATTTAGTATCAAATGGTCAGTCCCTAAAACAGACATGAAAGTAACATTATAAAGAGCAAACAGATTGTTTGAATGTATTTAGGAATATAAAGTAATATGTATATGTATTACATAAAAATATTGTATGTATGTGTGTATTTGTAACAAGTATTAATGGGAAAAATACCATATCTTTTAAGAGAAAATTGATGGCTATATGGAAGGGTTTGAATGGAGGAAATGGAAAGAAAAATATAATTGTGATATAATCTCAAAAGTAAAATATTTAAAATATTTTTGAGATCTTCATATCCTGTATTTTGATAATAATTTGCCTGTCTCAACTACTCCTAGATATACCACTTCTTTTAAACCTATCAACATTGTATACTAATTTGTTCTGCTTATACTCTCTTCTAATATAGAATTGAAGGCTAGAACCTTAAATGTACATATACACTTCATATACACACAAAATACAAATGCACAGATAAACACCCCCCATCCCCACCCCCCCACACACACACCATACACACATTACTGAGGCTGATCATCTAGCCAATGAACCATCATATGTTTAAAATACTTTAGATTTTTCTCTTTAACTGGTTGCAAAGTTTACAAGTTAGCTATTGAAGTTAGCCATTGATAAAGGTTTTAGAGACTTAATAATCTGGAAAGTTTGAGTTCTTCCAAGTTTAATGAATTTAAAGTGGTGATGCTTCCTTCAAAATCCTAACTGATCCAGGCTATAAAGTCCCCAAAAGTACAAGGGATTTTTAAAGATTTCTTATGTAGGGAAAGATTTTCCACGCTTCTGTGCAATACCCAAACACTGAAATTCTGAAATAAAGATCATTTGTGATACTTTCCTTGTAACAATAAGAACAAAAATTTTCCCTTAACTCTTTGATTAGATCTAGCACTTTCACTTTAAAAAACTCTTCACTAAAATAAATTTGACTATGCCTTTTTTGAAAAGGTTGGAAGAGGATAAATGAGCTAGTTATGATTTAAAAGGAACAAAATCATTTTAGTTTCCATAAAACAAGACTTTATTACATTTCTTCCTTTTTAAAAATATACACAATTCAGTATATTTAAATTTTAACTGTGAATAAAATACATTATTATGTTAAGAAGTCACAGTCTTATATATTATCTATAGATTGACTGGAAATATATTATTATGTTAAATAAATAAGTATAATAAAAATAAAACTATGATTTTCATAGTAGAAAGAAAAATATTCATGTTGTCTATAATAATGAGAGTGATTGTTTCCATTGAAAATAAAGGAAAAGTTTTAACTGGTATTTAGGATTGTTTGAAAGGATGCACATATTTTATTCTATCATAAATTATATAGTTTAATTTGTATTGATTTTATAGTAAAATGAGAAATTATAAAATTGAAGCTCATGAAAATTTTATTTTACAACTCTTATTTGCTTCCAGATGCAAAATGCCTCACTGAGATGTATATCACTAGTATTTTGTCACATATTCATAGAATATGCCAATAACTCATGTCTAAAGACTAAATGCACCATTATAGGTTTTCCTATTTGAATGCAATGAGGAAAATGATTGATGTAGCATTATGAGCTGACAATATAACAGAGTAAATAATGAAAAATAGTTATTTGAATATTTAAAGCATGAAATGCAGACACATATCAGCTATAACTCCTATACCATATTTTGTATATTCTGTGTTATTATCAAAGCAAAACAACCTTCTCCCCATCTGTTTTTCTGATTGTAACTTGTATAAATGAACTATGTATGCAAAAATTTACTTGTTAAATTTTTACAAAATATCCTTCTAAGTTTCATTTAATAGAAAGAGGAAAGCATCACTATAAAGATCTTACATTCTAATATAATATAGACATAAACCATATATATATAATGGTTAAATTATATTATATATTAGATGTGAAATTTGCTATAGAAAATATAATAACATGAATGGATTTTGAAGTGTTTGGGGAAAGTAATAGAAGTTTTCAACTGTGTTGAGATAGTCAGCCTAGGATGACTACATTTCTTGAGATGATGACATTTCTATGACGCAAAAGAGGTGATTGGTAAGCCTCACAATATCAGAGTAAGAGAGTGGAGAATAATGTGCAAAAAGAGGAGCTATTCCAGAGAAATAATTTATTATTACTAATAGAGAAAAAGCAGCCACTAGAGAAGGAAGCAGTACTTAAAGAATGTGTCTGGTATCCTTGTATTTTAGTTTACAGATGGGATAAATAAATATAAATTGTTGAGACTACTCATCCAGAACAAATTGTCAAGCTTAACAAAACAAGATTACAAAATAGGCAGTGTAACTTTCCTGTAACTTCAATACCTTGGGGCATATGAAAATAACCCTACTTTGAGTTTAAGGCAATCCTCCATAGCACCGTAAATTCCTAGATATCTAGAACTAGACAATGGGAATTTGTATAAAAATTTAAATAATAATAAGTGAAATAGTACAATATATCCTCATTGAGAAAAATGGAGAAGTACATTAGTAACACTGATTTTCTCCTCTAGATTTAGTACCCATTGTTAAATTTAACTCATGATATTTATTTATATAAATTCATGTATTTCTATGTATACTTCCTTTAAATTAAGGCTGTTCTTACTCTTTGCCTCACCTTCATCTTTCCATTCCATTCCTGCTTAGACCTTTACAACCTGATATTCTCCCAGTACTTGTAGGTAATTCCTCTTCTTTTCTTAGTTCAGCTACAGTTTTGTTCCTCTTACATTTGTTTAGTTAATTCTATTTTACTATTTAATGAATTTTTGCGTTGATGCCATTGATTAACTTCTGTTTATTGGTTTGAAATAAGGCATTTTTTTCAGAACATTAAATGTATACTAATAAGTTATTTACATGATATCACTCTAATTTCTTAATGTAGGTAATCATAGCTACTACTTTCTATTTTAAGGTCACATTGATTATTCTCTAAGTTTTGATACATCATCTTTTAATTCTGGAAATTTTTTGTTCATTTGTTTCATCAATGACCACTATGTCATAGTCTATTTTTCAATCTCCATTATTTTTTGCATTTTAATGAAAATTTCTTGTTCTTAATGTAGAGAATAACTCTGATCTGGTGAGACAGGATTAGTTCAGTTTCCTTTATTTGATAAAACATACTTAGTGCACTAAAATACAATATATACTAATGAACATTATATAGTTATCCAAGAAGCTTCAAAATTCTCTTATGTTGACATAGAATGATTGATCTATGCTATCACTGAATTATTAATTAATCAAAAGATATTAAATTCCCCTCTTATTTTTTTTAAATGTATTCTTTGTTAAGATAATCTTCTAATTGATGAGAATGAACTAGAGATACTACACAATACTCTTGTATTGGGTGAATCATGAGGTTATTTTATAAAATTATATGTTCCTGTGTTCAGGTATATACATCTATAGCTGTGATGTACTGCTGATAAACTGTTTACATAATGAGTGTAAAGTGATCGCTTTATGCTTTCCTATTAATATTGTTGTGTAGTCTGTTTTATCAGGTGTTAGAATACAAGCACTTGTTTGTGTCTTAGGTTGATTTTTTTGCCATCATTGCTAGTTTTTAACCAGAGTGTAATACTTTGTTTAATAATGAGTTTTATTTCTTTCAGGCAACAAATTGCCACGTCCCGATTTTTATCCCATCTACCAGTATCTGATCATTTGATTGAGAAGGTGGTATTATGAACATTCAGTTGTTATTGAAACATTTTTACTGATTCTTTAGTATTTGTGTTTTTGATTTCATTCTTACTTGCTTAGTTATTATTCCAGCTTAGGTTCTTTCTTTTAGTGCTCTTAGAGAAGGATTTTTTTTTTTTTTCAGTAAACATCTCTTCAATTATCTGTAGCAGTGCTTCAGTGGCAAAAAAAAAAAAAAAAAAAAAATCCTCTACGCTATTTTATCATAAAAGGTATTTGTTTCTATTTGTATCATGCCCAATCAGCTCTATTGGGTTAATGGTCTGGGTTGGTAGTTGCCTCTCAGTACATCTTTCGTCATCCTCCTTGATGAATATTCAGTTAACAAATCCGGTTTTACTGTGATGGATTTTCCTCAAGAGGGTTTTGATGCTGTGTGCAAGCAAAACTCTTAATGCTGTGACCAAAAAGAGAGCTTTTTATCAGGATGATATTACTACCTGACAGTGCTGTGTTTTTCTGGGATGATATAGTTATCTTCCAAAATCACCATATTTGTGTTTTATAATTTATCCTATCACTATCTTTCTTTTTTAGGGCAGTCTTGAAGAAAAAGTTCAGCTTAGATAATTAAAGTGACCTTGATAAACAGGATAGAGAATTCCTTTAAAATAACAGTTTTTTTTTCTAATTTTACACTTTTGTTTTTTGTTTGTTTGTTTGTTTTTGTTTTGTTTTTTGAGACAGGGTATCTCTGTTTAGCCCTGGCTATCCTGGAACTCACTCTGTAGACCAGGCTGGCCACGAACTCAGAATTCCACCTGCCTCTGCCTCCCGAGTGCTGTGATTAAAGGCATGCCCCGCCACACATTTATGTCCCAAATGCTGATCCCCAGCCTGGCCTCCTGCTCCCTTTCTTTTCTGATTGGATGGGGCGGGCCCTAGGGGCATCAAGTCTCCACCAAACTAGGCACATCCTCTCCCACTGAGGCCAGAAATGGCAGCCTTGCTAGGAAATGAATACCATCATCAGACTACAGCTTTAGGGAGAGCATCTGCTCTGGTCATTGTGGGGCCCACATGAAAGCTAAGCTGCATGTCTGTGCTTGGGCAGACAACCTGAGTTTTGCAGTCAAATGGGTGGAAGTAGAATATATCGTTCTGAATGAGGTAACTCATATCCAAAAGGACATGCATGCTATGTATTCACTAATAAGTGGATATTAGCAACAATAACAACAACAACAACAACAACAACAAAGTACAGAATACTCAAGATACAGCCCACAGAACTCAAAAAGGTCAACAAGCTTAATTGCTCAAGTGAGGACACCTCAGCCCCACTTGGGAGAGAGAAGAAAGCAGTCACAAGTGGGGAAGGAGGGAGGGACATGGGAGGGGAAGTGGAAGTGGGGAGAGGGGAACCTGATATAGTGAGGGAAAAGGACTGAAGCCCTGAGGACCAGTAGAAAGAATGGAAATAGGCAACCTCAGGATATAGGAGACTGGGGGGCAGGGGGGCTTGAAAAATGGACCAGAGTGCAGGAAGGTAAGAGACAATCAGGAATCAAATGGAGGGACCTTAGATGAGATGCTCAACCTACATCCCAATTTTTTAAGTGTCAGGAAACACCTTGGAAGAAAAGACAGGAAGAACATCAGAAAGATGATTCATAAGAGACCTATGAGATACTGTCTTTTGACCATGACATGTATACTGACTTCATGGACTCACATAAGCTATATCTACCTACATACAATCAAACAAGAATCCATAGGTGGGAACATGGTGTTAAGGCACAATATCATACTGAGAATCAACTGGTAGTTCACAACACATGAGGAATGGAAAAGTATTCTTTGAGGACGTGGCCACTAATAAATTTCCCATAACCTTAATATTCTCCACTATTGCTTAGTAAACACATGTAATATTTAACTTTTTGTGCTATATCATAGATTAAGTTTATTTTGTTTTTATTATTATTATGTCTAAATGTTATACCTGATCATTTTTAAAATGTATATATTACAGCATTTGAGTTTATAAGCCTCATAGTTTAGGGGTTTCATCTGGAAAGAGAGTTTGTGTTCATTGGGTCCTTCTAGAAATGTTTAGAGGCATCAAAAGTGAATACACAGAAATCTAGCAAGAGAGTTGCTTTAATAAGCAGGATGATATAGGGGGTTGTCAAAGGAGAAACCAGGAAAGGGGATAACACTTGATATGTAAATAAAGAAAATATCTAATAAAAACAAATAAACAAGAAAAACAAAACAAAACAAAAAGAAATCCACTTTTCCAATGACTCATCAGTTCATGTACCTATTTACCCATGATTGGTTTCAGTCATTCAACAAAACAGAACATTGATCAGCCAACAATTCTTAAAAGCTTATGGGCTTTCCCTTGTACAAGTTAGCATCTCTATATCTGTTATTTATGTTCAGCTCATTTTTAAGAGTCCTCGTAGATGGAGGAAAGGGAAAGGGAAGAATCACATGCATATATTATGGTTTCAAAAACAGAAGAATATATTTTTAAAGTTAACAAATAGTCTCACTTCTTAATTTTTTCAATACCTCTTAAAAATACCAACATGCTTTGAATGGTGATACTCAATTTATAGTACTGATTCACATTAGGATGAATTTCAATGCTCACCACTTGTTTGTAAACGAATAGAGATGTTATTTAGATTTTTTTTTTTTTTTTTTTGCCACTTGTCTCCCAATGTGTACATTGGGGCTTGTCATATAGTACTATCTTAAAATCTTGACCTAACGTGAAGGAAAATGCATGTCTGCAGGCCTCTAAGCTATCCATCAGATGAATAAAGTTCACTTAATTACACAAACTATGAGAGAGTTTCCAGCAAAACAAAGCGTTGTATCACTTTTCTTATTAAAATTGCCTACATTATAATTTTCTTACACTCATCTTGCTCCTCTTTATTAGATATTGTCTTTATTTACATTTTATCTTTCTCATATGACATTTTCTCCTCTGCTTCCTTTCTTTTCATCTTCAATGTTCTTCCATTTAATTTTGTTTCTCTAAACAAATATTGTCAATTACAAAACGAAACAGATACCTAGACATTATCTTTCATAGTCTCACATTTTAAGGCAGAATAACAGACAAACTTGTTCAAATTCCATTCTTTTACAGAATCATTTATTCTTATCTGTTCATTCCAAGAGAGGAATGACAAATTTAATTAATATTACTCTGTCTATCAAACTGAGCTTCTCTGGTTTTGCAGTGAACCAAACCATTTTATCTCTGAATTGATTAGTCCTTCATGTGCTAAGAGAGTCCACTCTAGAATTTGATGACTTCTCAGTTAATAAATTGAGTAATTTTATTTTTAAAAATATCATTTATGCTTAATTTAATTTTCTTTTAAATCCCTTCACTATAATTTTAAGGACCTTAATTGTGATTGGACATGAAGAAACTAGCCAGTCACTCGTGGTGATTTAAGAATCTTTACAAAATAATCTACTCTAGACAAAAACCAAAATTATGTATGCATAATGATATAAGGTATACATATTTTGTATTTTTAAAAATATTATTTGTAAATCTTTTAAAAGTACTGAAATTGTATGCTTGAGGCAATTTAGTCCCAATCATTTTTTAGTTAAAATTTAATTTATGCTTCTTGAAGTCTTATAATTTTAGCAACATCATCTATCTTAATATTATTTTTGAAAGTTATGTGTATGTGTGTACATGTGTGTGCATGTGTGTGCATGTGTGTGTGTGTGTGTGTGTGTGTGTGTGTGTGTGTGTGTGTGTGAGTGTTTCTCAATTACTGTGTATAATAACCATGGAGACCATTAAAGTGCAGGTATATGCAGTTGCAGTTCTGGGATATCAGTCTTGTGTGTTTGGAATCAAACTCAGGTTCCCTGGAAGAAGTGTATGGCCACTGAGCTACATCTTTAATCCTGTCTTCATGTTCTTAAATAATTAGTTATTATAAATTTAAGAAACTTGAAATGTCTCTAAAGGCCAAGGTTGCAAACAGAAGCAAATTTCCTGGTTTCTGATATCACTCACATATGAAATTTGGAAGTCAGACCCTCACATGAGAAAGAACATATGATGATTTTCTGAATCATGTCTCTCATTATGATCCTTTATAGTTCCACCCACTTACCATTAAGTTTTACAATTTCAGTTATTTTAAGTACTTTAGTATCGTCTAGTGTATATGCATGATTATTTTATTATCCACCCATCAGTTGTTGGATATTTCTAATGTTTTCATTTTCTATCTATTGTGAATATGGCAGCATGACTGAGCAAAGAGAAATATATAGAAGAATTTGGAGTGAAGAAAGGAAAGAGGTAAATGATGAAATTATCTTAATATTAAAACTAAAAGAAATAATTAAAAACCAAAAGCCTACAAATGTATTATATATTAAAAAGCTAGACCTTTTCAGAATTCAACTTGAATTATTATCCAGCTGTATAGTATATATAAAATATTTACTGGTTTCTTCCTGAACTTTTTAAAATGTGTTTCATTGAAGATCAGAGTTTTGTTGTTATGTGGAACACCACTGCTGATGAGTCAAATGTGTAAGGCTAATAACTGATGACCTGTCAACATAGGCTCTGTGGCACTTTTGCTAAGCCTGAAACCATAGCAACACTTGGTAAGTGAAATTTGAAAAAAAAATACGTTGTAATTTTGCATTTGTTAGAGTTTCTGGCCTATAACAGATATGTATTAATTGGCAGTAGATGTGACAGCTTGCAGCAGTTACCAAGATAGCAAGCAAACCATCAGCACCTGTCAAGACAGGGGCTGAGAGATGAATCAACTGCGGTGATGTGTGACTTCAAACACAGTGTCACTTTTGTGTACTCATCATTTATGAAAGGTGTGAGGGAATGTGGGATTTTGTTAATATATAAATATTTTCCACAATGTCTTAAGGATATGTAAAAGAATCATCACTTGTCAAGTTATAAAGGGAAAATTATAAATTCAAAAGACACATAAAATGTTGACAGCTCTAACCATGTAGCATAACTGTGATTTCACAGAGTAAGATGCATGCATGCATGAAAGATATTCCAGATACAGATTTCCATTGTAGGGCACAGAACAAAATGTCTTTTCTGTTGAGTTCACTATTATTAGACCATTTTGTATTAAAAAATAAAATCACTTATTTTTTTACTGTCTATACTAGGCAGAAAACAGATTTTATCAATTGAGACATATCTAAAAATATCTTTAAAATTATGTAATATAGCTACATTTTAATGCATGTTCTACAAATATATTTATATTTTTAAAAATGATTAGGTTAAATATTTAATTCCCTTTAATTGATTTCCTTTGTAGGGATGGCTAGACATCTCAGAAAAATTGTTGCATGACTGATATTTTAAACCCTGAAAACATTGTGTTACATCTGCTTCTTAAAAGTGACCTTTTAGGGTCAAACATATAAATAAATTATAGTAAAAGCTTCAATGAACCAGATACTTCCTTGTCTTAATGTCACTGGTGATCAGAAATCCTGCAAATTTCTCCACAATTTTTAGCCATGTCATTCAAGGAATTATTAATGCCTTTAAAACATATTGCTGTGATAAATGGTGCTAGCATTTAGCATGAGTATATTATACATTTTCACACAAACATATTATGGTAAGGAAAATGTACCATCTTGCAAAGGATAATTTCACCCTTAGAAGTTATTT
>NW_028227264.1:47380000-47610000 GCF_978045245.1 Mus caroli
TACATTAATCATGTTGATATTTATATAGCTGTTTACTATTTATTATCACATTACAGGCCCATCAGACTTGTCATTAATGAAAATTCATTCAAAATACTACTGAATCATATATACATATATGCGGAGAGAGATTGAAGAATTTAAATTTTTATTATATCTCTGAAGAGGCGTTAATAGAAATTTATCACTATGTGTACTGAGAAATTTAAACTTTTGAATTTAGAAGTAGACACACACATACCATCCACAACAAAAATAAAACAACAAATAAAGAAAAGATGTCCCAAACTTGAAAAGGGTGTGTGTGTGTGTGTGTGTGTGTGTGTGTGTGTGTGCGCGCGCGCGTGTGTGTGTGTGTGTGTGTTTAGAGGAAGGAAAATGAAGGGAAATTATATAATTACATAGTAATCTCATAAACATTTAAAAAATAAAAGAGACAGTGGTAAGTATGGCTGGATATTTTAAATTTTTTAACTAAAATTACTTATAAAGAATAGTTTATTATTTCTCCTCTTGAAAAACAAAAGTAACAGAAGGAAATGCTAATGAGTTATACTGTAAAACCTTTAAGACTCCTTGGAAGGTTTTTCCTTTGATGCTTATTAACACTTTTTCCAGGAAGCCATTAATATAATTGGTTTGCATTACACAGTATACAGGAAGACATCTGCATCAATGATAAATGATATAAAGACTGACAGCTCGGTTGATAGGTTAAAGATAGATAATAACTTTAGTTTATGAACTTAGTTGAGAAATGAAGAAAATTAATAACCTGAAAAAAAGCCCTAGGACTCTTCTTTTAAACACTTGGGTTCCTGTGTTACATGAGATAAATGAAAATGCTAAAACAGTGTACTAGGATTTCATATGATTCATACTTTTGAAATATGGAATTTTATGACAGTAGGACATCATATATTCATAAGCTATAGGCAAAAGAAAGATCTCTACACACATTAACTCAAAATTTTTAGTTAGTACTTAAGCATTCAATGTACATACTTTATGCCAGATACTGGGTGAAGAACTGTGATATATTTAAAACAGATGCATTGTTCTTGTACCAGACAGTTCCTTAGCATCATGGGCCAGGACAATCCACACAAATAGTTATGATATAAGTAACAAGAAGTGCTTTTTAATAGCAATTCATTTTATTTTGTTGTATACTTTAGTTTATTGTGAACATTAAAAATATATAAAAATGTTCTACTTAAAAGCATGTATAAGAAAATGCCTCACATGTTTCAGTTTCACTAGGGAGGGAGAAGAAAGCTATCATGGGATGTAGAAGGAGGGAAGAACCTGGGTGGAAGAGGTGACAGAAAGGGGAAATGGGAATATGATCAGGTATGGGGCTGAGAAGAGACAGAAGAGAATCCCTGAAGGCCAGAATCAATGGAACATGCAACCTCCAGGAGTGGAAGGTGGGAGGAACTTCTCTTTTTTTTTTAATATTTTTTTAAGATTTATTTATTTATTTATTTATTTATTTATTTATTTATTTATTTATTTATTATATGTAAGTGCACTGTAGCTGTCTTCAGACACAGCAGAAGAGGGGTTCAGATCTCATTACGGGTGGTTGTGAGCCACCATGTGGTTGCTGGGATTTGAACTCAGGACCTTCAGAAGAACAGTCAGTACTCGTAACCGCTGAGCCATCTCTCCAGCCCAAGAGGAACTTCTAGAAAGTACCAGAGACCTGGGAGGTGAGAGACTCTCAGGACTTAAAGGGAGGAAACTTAGATGAAGTGCCCAATAATGGGGCCATGGAACTCATAGAGTCTTTTCTCCAGTAGAAAGAGCATCAAGTGAACAAATAGAGTTGCCATCAAACTGACCCAGAATTGTTCCTGTCTAGAAGAAATGCAAGGACAAACATGGAGAAGAGACTGAGGGAAAGGAGATCCAGTGATGGACCTAAATTGGGATCCAGCTCAAGGAATGGCTCCAAGGCATGACACTATTACTGATGTTATGGTATGCTTACAAACAGGAGCCTAGCGTGGCTTCCCTCCAAGAGGCCCAAGAAGCAGCTGAAAGAGTCAGATGCATATTCTTACACCCAAACATTGAACTGAAGTCAGGGACCCTTGGGTTGAATTAGGGGAAGGCTGAAAAAAGCTGAGGAGGACAACTCCATAGGAAGACCAGCAGTCTCAACTATCCTAGACCCCTGAGATCACTCAGACACTGGCCCACCAACCAGGCAGCATGCATGAGCTGGTCCAAAGTCCCCTATAAATACACAGCAGAGGACAGCCTGGTCTTGCCTTAGTGTGAGAAGACTCACATAAACCTCAAGAGACTTGAGGCCCAGGGAGTGAGGAAACCTTGGTGTGTTTGTGGGGGAACAGGACATCTTCTTGGAGATGGAGGTGTGTGGGGGGGGAGATGAGCCAGGGTAGGAATGGAAAGATGAACTGTGGGCAGGTAATGACTGGAATGTAAAAAATAAAATAAAATAAGAAAGGACCACCCCTTTCTTAGAGAGAGAGAGAGAGAGAGAGAGAGAGAGAGAGAGAGAGAGAGAGAGAGAGAGAGAATGCCTCACTTATCTGTGATATTGCAAATGAAAATATAATAATCATAATGGCATGTATTCTTAAAGTGGCTGTTTGCTACATTTCATATGCTTTAGAATGAAAATACCACTTCAACATCCAAGGCTCAATCTACAGAAAACCTAGCCATTTCACATCATGTGCCTGTGACTATGTAAATGAGGTTTCAATAGAGCAGGTCTGAGTATTTCAAATAAAAAAGGGCAATACAAAATTGAATCCTAATAGAGTATATACCTCACAACAGTGAATAAAGCAGAAGATTCTACTCTAGTATAAATGTTATTATCAGATAAATGCCACATGATGTAACTGAAATAATTTCTTTATGTAAGTTACATCAAATTAAATATTATTAATATAAAAATGAATATTATTGCAGAAAATGTAATATAGAATAATGAAAACTGTGAGGAAATTAAGAAATTCTGTGTAGTGTAGGCTGTCCTGCACTAATACCTCTTCAAAAATAGACTATAGAAGAATTTTAATCCAACAAATATGACTGCTCTGGAGAAAGATTATATCCAAAAACCCAGGTCTGTGTGAACCAGCTGGAATGCAGACATGCTACATATCTTTAATCCTTCTGGCTGAAATATAGGCATGCCCATAGTTCATACCTTTAAGGCAAAATATTTTGTAGAAAGAAACATTCATATTTGAAAGGGACATCTAATGGAGGGGTAGACAAAGTGATAAATCAAAGGGAAATTTGACAAAATGAGTCAGAGATAGGATATGCCTAACTCACAAGAGAACAGATGGGGAAAAAAAGCTAATTAAGAGCAGCACAGGGAGATAAAGTGAGGTGAGAGTCAGTTCAGTTTGTACAGTGTAGTTGAGTTTATTTCTTAGATCTGTACAGTTTGTGTAGCTCATGAAGTGCAGGACAACAGAGAACGTACAAGACAGAGAAAGAAGAAACAAAAAGATTAGAATAAATTTCCAGCATCATTTTGAGGTCAACCAGAACAACTCAGTGAGAATCTGAGACAAACCAATATGAATCAATCAGCTTGGAGAGGAACTTGAGTCAGAGAAATTGGATTGAACCAGGCAGCTAGAACCCACAAACAGCTAGAACATGTAATCTTATTCTGCAATAAAGGCAAATAAAAGAGACATTTACAGTAGATAAATTTAAAGATATATTTACATTATAATTTTAAGAAACAAAATTAATTAAGATAATAGAGTTTCTTAAATCAGTTTCAAAGGTAAAGCAATAGCATAGTTGAATAGTTATTAGGCCATGAGTCCTTTTTAATCATTGTTCATACTTCCTACTTTTCATCCAGGATAACAAAACTAAAGTAAATCTAAAAACAACAACAACAACAACAACAAAACCTACTAGGGATTCATCAGAATTCATACTAGTTGGTACTACTAATTTATATTAAATGGGCTTTATTGTCAGTTCTTAGAGTAATTTTTATACATCCATTTTGAATTTGGCATTTAGAATGAAGTGATTTCTTTGAGCAATAGTCATAACTATGATAAACTGATCACATCTGTAGCACCTGCAGCAAATGGGAGGCTGGGGCTGCATGGGACAAAATGGTGAGAGAAATAACGAGACCAAGACAAAGATACTGATCAAGGCCCAAAGTATACTTTAAGAGTCTGAGCTTATTAAGGGGGAAAGCCTATCCCCCACCACGCCAGGCTCTTGTTTCTTTGTTGCCAGGCTCTTGTCACTTTGTCGCCATGCTGTTGCTTATAGAGGATTGTCTCAGATAAACAGGTTCAGCCTCTCAGTGGGTAGTGGCATCTTGGAGAAAGCCACAGACGTGGTAGAACAAGAGACAGAAGACTCCACTCTTGGTGGCCTAACCCACAGTTGCAGAACAGGTATGAGCCAGACTGCTCAAGGCTGGGGGAGGCTACAATTCCTCCCTAATTATATAATAAAAATTAGCTGGACTGGGGCATAAAATTTACTTATGCTCCTTGTTCCTGCTTGGGAATTATAGTGTCTGGCAGTTGTGCCTGTCTTAGGACTGTGTTTTGATTGAACTGGAGAATACATGCAGCTTGTTTGTGTTTATTTGCACAAACACGGCTCTATGGTGTTATTGTGAAAAAACCACGGCCTCTTGGCACATGTCTCTGTCTTAGATTGAAATGAGTCATAGACCCAGTGGCCCATCCATGGCTGCCAGTCCTTACTGCACACCTTTTTCTCAGTCAGACCAAAGCCGCAATATGCTCTCAATGCATCTCTTCATATCTATGAATTTCTGCCATTTGCACTTGCTGAAGGTGAACCTGCATGGAGGTAACTGACTGGCTTGAAATACATAGCTGAAAGTTGAAAAGCAACAGGATTAAGGTTGTCCGTGGGGGAAGTCCAGGTACTCTTTGGTTGCAAATTAGCTATGATCAAGCTCAACCTCTGGCCTCCTGTTGTGGGTGAGGTGACTTTGAGAATCAACAGAAAAGATATATTACTTCTCATGTAAATAGGCTATGCTCCAAGTTAACTCTATTGGCTAATAAAGATTTTTTTTTGCTATCTTCATAATAGGAATCTCTAATATTGGATTTATTACTAGACAAGTCATAATTGAATCAGAATAACTGGTCACATTAAAGGAAAGAGAAGAGTCATTATAACTCCTCATTTTAATTAATTTTCCTAACTCAGTTTCCACAGTCACTTACGTTCTCTGTCCCACAAGGTTAAAAAGCTTGAAGCAAGGCAGCTTAGCTGTCTAATCTGGGGCAAAGGCAAGCAAAGGTGGGTCAAGAATATATATGCAATACACCTTTCTTGTCACCATTGTTAAGGTACTCAGTAAGTTCACAGGTCAGCCTGCCACATGAATTGTTCTGGCAGCTGGCATGCTCCTGAAGCATTCTGTGGAAAAAAATACAAGCATGTTCTCTTCCCCATATTAAATACCTGTTTAGGATCATGCCATATGCCAATAAGTGGATCTTTTTTATCTTACCTAGGCATGAGTGTGCCTAGTTTTAAGATACTATAAGGCGCTCAGCAAGGAGTTCTTTGGCATCCAAATTTAAAAATTTTGAAAATAAAAAGCATGACTTAAATAATGTGCACAGGGGAAATAATTTCCCCCCTTATTGTTTTTAAAGAAAATATAGTTTTACAGTTCCACAATACCTTGCCGTTGAGAAATATAAAAAAAAAATCCCAGTAACATGGGTAACATTAAATAGTTGATAAAATATCTCAAATACTCGACCGTAATAAACAGTTCCAATATCTGTTTTAATCTGACTTGGAACACCAAGCCAAAAAAAAAAATTAACATAGGCAATAACTAATTATACTTTTAGTTGCTTCTCTTGTTAGAACAGTTGCAACTAGAAAGCCTGAAAAGGAATCAATAGTCACATGTGCGTATTTTATTTTTTAAAATCAGAAATATGAGTATCCATTTACAATAATTGATTAAGTATAAGTCCTTAAGAATTAAGACCTTTATGTGGAACAGATAGAAACTGAGGACACTGAAAATAAGTCTTTTCAATTTGACATGCACATTCTCTAAAGATACCAAATTATTATCTCAAGCCATTACTATTTTGATGATGTAAAGACTGAGATTTTATGGCCAATTATTCTTGTGTAAGACCTATAATCTGCCTGGGCTATAAATCTAGTATGGCCTTGCCTTAAGATATCTTGCCCAGGCAATCTAGAATGAGTTCTTAAATGTTCAAAGACAGTCCTTTACAGGAACAGTATTTTTTCTTAACTTGAGTAGTATGTGCATAAATAATTGCAAATTTGAGAATTGGTAGTATCTAAGAAATTAACAATTTCAAGCAATTGTAAGCCCTGAGATATATATATAATTTGTATACTAATATATATATATATATTAGTATACAAATTAAAGCTTGATTTTTCAAAATTTTAAAACACTGGCTATAGCACATAATTTAATTATCTGTGCTGAAGAAGGAGGAAACTCAAAAGAATAAACATGTGATCAAATCACATATATTTTTCTCCGATAGAAGGACTGTTTTTAAATACAGTTGATTTTTTTTTTGTGGAATGTACACATGAATATATGTACAGACAATACAAAAGCAGGCATAGAAGAAATATTTAACAACTTATCTTTTGGATAATGATTATCAATTTTACCTAAAAAGTTTGCTATGCAATAGGCCAAATATCAATATTCTACAATAACCAATTTAATTCCTGTTTGGAACAAGGAATAGCTGCTTTGTCATGTTTTTAAGACACACTTTTTTGTTACTGTTTTTCTAAAATACCTTCATGATTTTATCTTACAAGTCTTTATTAGCACCACAGCAGTGTGATAATAGAATGTTGAAACTTTACTTGGAGATAAAGAAAAATGATTTTACATTAGTGTTCTCTTTTGCCAAACAATTGCTATGGGCACATTGAGTAACAATAACTAAAATAAGCACCTAATATTTGATTACCATTGATTATAATTGAAAACAATACATTATAAAAGCTTCTTCTACTTTCTGCAAAGCCTTTTCTTCTCACCAGTTAGTTTGCATCTCCCTTGATAACATCCAACAAAGGCTTAAGTCACCTTAAGACCTTAAGGTGAGGTCTTAGCAAATTAATATCTCCTGGAAGGTTTTGAAAATAATTTGAAGTAATCAAATCATCTTTTCTTTCTTAAAGTTTCAGTTCCACAATTTTTTCTTGGATAACTAAGACCCTAAATATTAAAAAGGTATTGCCTCTGAATCTTTTCTGGAGCAACAGCTACTTACCAGAAAATTAAAGCTCATTATGTGATAGCAAACATTTGAAGTAAAATTCCCTTCAGAGGCATTTGCTAATAAAATACTTTCCATTTAAGAAACAGTATACATTGAAAAATTCAAAGCCTTAGCTTCTAGTATTGACACAGAGACAGAAAAAAAATTTTCTTACATACTGTTAGGCTATTAGCCATACCTAGAGGCAAAACTTTCCAATGATCACAAGGTCATTCAAAGCAAACACTTTACAATTATCAGGATGCAAAGAAAAAAACAACTTTCCAAATCTGCAATAATTCTATATGTAGTAGGCAAGCCAGATTGTAATGGTCAATGAAGCACAGAGATTACTTGTATATTGACCAGATATAACCAGATGGATTCAATCAGAGAATAAAAGCTTATAGGATATACACATAGCATGGTACACATTTAATGAACATAAACATTCACTCATTAGAATGCTATGCATAGCATACAAAAAAGGTAAAACCTAGCTTGTAATCATATATGTAAGTCTATGTTATTTTGTCAAATGTATATGTGGTAAGAGTATCAAATTCCATGGCCAAGTTGAGGAAGAGATCAAAAACAAAAGGACATTTTATGGATATCTCAGAAAAGCATTGTGTTCCTTCTCCATTTCTAATTCAATTTCTGTCTTTATCAATGACACTAAGACCAGGAAGCTTCATCACTGAAGTACGGCTATGCAACCAATAGCAGACCATGGGATTACTCAAGATATCTTCTCTTACTTAAAGTCATTTAAAGTCTTGGATTATGGGTCTGATTAATTTTTTTTTCATAATAATAAATACCTAGGTAATGTTTTTAAGTATATTTCAGTAGGATATATTAAAACTCTACTACTTTGACTTTCATTTTGATATTATCATGTGTATGATATAATCACCTCCCCATTAAAAGTCCCTATTACTTATTTTATTCCATCTGACTTCCTCTGTTTCAGTTCCTTTTCCCCAATTCAAAGTCTTCAATTAAATAGGATATAGTGTAAACTGTCAGCATAATAAACAGCCCAGTACAGCAGGTCACCTGGAAACTTGCCATGTTCAACTTTCACTAGCAAACACTAGAATTGCAACCTCCATATTCTTGCAAAAAGTCTGATGATGAACTATACTAAGCACCTACTATCTCCATCTCATTTCACATTGTTCAGAGTTAAGTGTATGTACCACTGTTGAATTTGTTCTTAAATTTTCTTTTATGACTAAGCCAGCACTACAGTCAACAGGTTCTCTAGGGCAGGAGCTGGAGAAAAATAAGAAAACAATTAGATAGATAACATTGTAGCATGACTCAAGCCAGTTCTGAGGCTGAGGCAGGTTTACTTTTTCCCAGTCTGCCTTTATACAACTTTAATTACATGCAAGTAATAAGGTCATGCAATACAATAAACACAAATAGCTAAGAAATAAGCAAGGTAATAAACAAAGTCCCACGATCACTCCTGTGATCACTGTTTCTAAGGACTTATCATCTTGATAAGTCTGAGCCTACTTCTCTGTCCCAGCGCAAAGTCATATTCATGCCTGAAACCTACTTCTTTGCTCTATTCTAATATTAGTTTCCTACCTGAACGGACTTCCATGTTCTAGCCTAAAATTAGATTCCTGGCTAAGCTTACTTCCTTGTCATAACTCAATGTCAGATTCCTGCTTGAAGCCCACTTCCTTGTCCTAGACCAATGTCAGATTCCTGCCAAATAGCCCTAAAAGCTCTCCACATTTCCCCTTTATTTTATAAACAGAATTGTACCTGTCTTAGGTCCTTCTGACAAGAATGCCTTCTTTACTCTTTTGGAATATGCACTATCAGAATCAATGCACTTCTTCTGTGTTAGGTTGTTAAGGCTCTGTGCAGAACTTACCCATTATTGGCTGCCAGCCTGTTGAATTAATAATTCTGTCTGGGGGTTCATTTTTAGTTTCAAGTCATGTATTTTGGCTACCAATATTGTTGATGTTGTTAAAGGCAAGCTTTAACATGATGGGCAGAAATAAAAGTATTCCCAGGACAAATACAGCTAGCATGATCAAGCTATATATACCATTCTTGAAGCTTGATGAAAATGAAAATACTGACATCAGGCCATGAATAATTTTATCAGCAGTATCTGCAACAAAGCTCAGCAAAGCAGCATCCTTTAAATCCATAGTCTCACTGTGCAAAGTTAAAACATCCAGAGAGGTGTTAGAATTATGCCATATACCCTACAAGTGCCTTTGAGGTTTTTCCCAATTATACAAAATTATTATCATTGTAAATTTTAGAAGCAACATAAATCCATTGGTATTTTGCATGACACTTAATATGGCTCCTTACTCTTAAACTCTGAACCTCCTTCCAATAATTTAACTATTATCATAAAGAGCATCAATATGTTGTTCCAAATGCCTATCTAAATCCTTTTGAATACTCAGAACATTAGTAACATTTTTTTCTAAATGATTAACAAAATTAGCTGTCTTAACGTGTGTCAAAGCAATTATAAAAACAGTGATGCTATCTATTAATGTAATTAAGCTGCTATACCAGCAATAATCAAGCCTACTACACTCTTGCTTCTGCTTTAAGC
Organism: Mus caroli; assembly: GCF_978045245.1. Lineage (NCBI taxonomy): Eukaryota > Metazoa > Chordata > Mammalia > Rodentia > Muridae > Mus > Mus caroli. The sequence goes on from NW_028227264.1 coordinate 47,389,919, forward strand.
TGACTCACTTCTTCTAGTACTTGTGAGTTTTTCAGAATACCAAGGTCCTTTAATACTCACAGACAGTAAAACAGAAGCTGGTTTATATCAGTCATGCCAGATTTCTATATATTAACCCAATTGGAAAGAGTGCAATCAGTACAACTTACATTAAATACTGTAGAAGAAACAAAAATAATTTTAACATAACCCATGGATAAAAGATTAGGAGCCCAACACATGCTCTAACACTTGTTTGAAGTCCAGATCCTGTCCCAGTTTTGTCTATTGTTAACATACCTTCATAAAGAACTGAAGCTAACTTCCAAATAGGTCCTAAAAATGTCCAGAACCAACCTTCCAAATGAAGACTGTTATTTCCAATATTGGATTGATTTCTGTGGCCTCCCTTCCCCCAGCCTGGAACCTGCCTGCTCAAGGGTGGAGCTACCGGCTCATTCGTCCTGCCACGCCCACTGCTGGAACCTGCCTTTGCCGCCTGGAGGCACACACGTGTTCGTCCTGCTACTGGACCCTGAGTTACTTGGCGGGATATTGGGTTCCCTCCCCCTTCCTTTATAACTGAGAGTCTGGAATTAGTAAAATTGAGCTTTGATCAGGATCTTGTCTTAGCTTCATTCTTTTCTCTCGCCGCCTAGCCCCTCTTCTCTTCCAGGTTTCCAAAATGCCTTTCCAGGCTAGAACCCAGGCTGTGATCTGCTGGCCGGACACAACATCTGGCGAACCAACGCGGGACTGAGAAACGGCAAAGGATTTTTGGAAGAGACACTGCTGGTTTGGAGCTCCATGGAATAATTAAAGGATAAAGGAAATTCATACCGGAGAAGGTATGGGCTAAGCTGAGACAGCGTTAAGCCCGAGCGCTGGTTCACTTAGGTTCAGCAGTGAAGCTTAAGAGGAGCTAGGCACAGGCAGTAGGCCGTGGCTGGAAAAAAGCTACATTGTTAGGTGTGAGAAAGGAAAGGGTTTATTAAAAGGAAATTAATACAGGCGGATTGCCGCAGTTATAAAAACTGCATCATGAGGGAGGAAATTGTCCCAAATAGCCGGAGTACTCTGCCCCATTTTGTGTCTTGTTTATGTCTGGTGCACCAATCTGTTCTCGTGTTCAATTCATGTATGTTCGTGTCCAGTCTGTATGAATGAATGTTCTATGTTTTATGTTGGATAATAAAGATGGTATAAAAAACTTTATCTGCAAAGCCAAGAGCTGCCACGTGTTTCAGCCAAAAACCAGACACGTGGCAGGAGGGCCCCTGATGGAAAAAATGTTCGTTTTAAGAAAAAGCAGCGAGTACACAGCCTCTTAGTTTCGAATCTGATAAATGGTTCATGATTAATGTGTTTAACAATGGTAAAGTGCTTTTTTATTCTATGATTGTAGCTACAAAGATTAATATTCTGATTGGTCTAAAATTAACTGCTTCATTTGGTTCTTTTTTTATTGATAATGTGTTCTGCATGTTTTCACATTCAGCTCATAAGTTATTGGTTAAGATTAATAATTGTTACATTGCTACAGATAGTTAATGTTAAATTTGATAACTCAAATTTAGAGTCCTTCCGACACGTGGCCTAAGGCAGCCCTAGAGGCTGGGTCTCTAAGATATTTCTAGTTTAGATAATGATTAATGTGGTTCCTATCCTAAATAGTAAAATTTAAGATAAGATAAAAAGCAATGCCTCTTTATTAAAGCATTAAAGCTTGCTTTAATAGGTATTCATTGGTATTAATTGACATCCAAACTTCGTAATATGATAGTAATGCTTCTAATATTGATTTTAAAGGTGATAAATTGTTTTAAACGTAGGTTTTGCTTTCCCAAAGTTATAGGTATTATCCTAACCTTGCACAAAAAACTTAAAAATTATGGTTAAAACTGCCATTGTTCCATTGACTGCAGCTTGCAGTTTGATTGCAAATTTAAGATTGATGCCCAGATTAAAAAGTATTTTACCTTTGAGTCAATACAGGGCTCTGGGCAGCCCCAGAGTGGCTTGTGAACTTTCTTTTGTTTTGCAAACAATGCCTAAAAAAGTTTTTCCCTGTGTTCAAGAAAATTTCTTTTTAACAGTGTTACAGATCTATTCAGATGTTTAAAATAATGCTTAAATTCAAAGATTTTTGCTTCTAGTAAACTGGTAATCACTAGAAAATTTTGTCTCTATGTATGGCTAATATAGCTTTACATTATGTAAGAAAAATGTTTATTTCTGCTTCTTTACAAGAAGCCAAAAGTTTTAATCTTTCAGTATATATTGTTTCCTAAGTGGAAAGTATTTTATTAACTAATGCTTCTCAAGGGAAGTTTACCTTAAATCCTTGCTCTCACCCAAAAGATTCAGAGACAGTATCCTTTTATTACTTAGTGTTTTAGTTTACTACAAAAGGTTTTACAAAAAATAAAGAAAGCTTTTATAATTGTTGTTAATTGGTAATTAAAAATTAGTTGTGCCGAAGACAATTCTTTGGCCAGAAAAAACATTATTGTAAAGTCATTTTTCTCATCCTCCCAGCCGATCGTTAGCCCACGTGGGCCCAACTAGCTGCTGTGGAGCGGAGTCTTAAGACACAGTTGCCCCTATTCCAGCACAAATAATCTGGTTGTGTGCTGTAGATGGTGTTTTAAAATGCTGAACAATCAAACCTTAATTTATATATTAATAGTCAATGCTATATCTCTGAGCTCATAATTACTTAAAATTGTTCGTCCCTCAGATACTATTAATTCTCAAATTTACAATTGCTTATACATATTTCTAGTTAATAAATAAATAAATTATGCACGTGTGACTCTTAATAACTTTTCAAGCTTTCTAGTTACAACCGTTCCTTAAGAAAAATGATTGAAAGTGCAATCAGTCACTGCCCCTTTACAGCCAAATATTTAAAATGTTTTGTCCAAAAAGTTATTAATTCAAAAGGTTAGATATTGTAAAATTTTAAACTTTAACCTCTTAAAAGACAAAAGAGAGAAATTGTATCCCCATATATACTATTTAGTGCATTTCCATGCACACTATTTAAAACATACCTTTATTTTCAAAATTTGAGATTAAAATGTCAAATTTAATAAATGCTTTTTAGTATCTTAAAAAGGTCTACTTATTAGCTTATAGATTGACCCTAAAACAGCTACCTTATTAGAAAAGGGAAAGACAGGTTCTCTCCGCAGAACGCTACAGAAACATATTAGTAATTCGTGTGCCGAGCCAACAGGTAAGTTAACTCAGTGTCCTAATTAAAAGGACTAAAAGATTAAATTTATGTTTTAGATCCATCCTTGCTTGTCATTTTTCCAGTTTAGACTAGCTTCTAGCCTTTTAACTTTATGGCAATAGTACATCAGAGACTGTATATTCAGACTTAGTAAAATTAGTCATTTAATAAAGTCATAATGATTTTTCACTTTTCTTCAGTGTGACCAGCCATTCTAACTCAATCTTAGACTGGTCTAATATTCAGTCCAATTATTAGAGATTCCTATATTCTAAATTACCTAGCAAAGTTAATTCAAAGCATATCCCCCAGGTCACCAAAGGCTCATCTTGCCTTATTTGTCCTAAACTTTTTGCAAACTGACATTAAAGGTCAGTCTGCAGGAAACGCCACTGGCACCCAATTAGCTTTAGCTTTACAATTTGCATCTAAATAAAGTACCTTGACTTCTCCAAACAGAAAATTTACATTGCTACACTCTCATTGTTTAGAATTCTTCCTTCTCTCAAGCAGGTCAATCTACATTCTCCGGTTCTCCGCCCCTACGAGCAAACAGGTGGTACTGCTAATCTCCCTTCCAAGGACATCCCAGCATGTGGCTTTTCAGTCTAAGATAAGATCTAGATTTACCAGGAGAGCTAGGGAAGTAGAAATTTCATATATATTTACAAAGATTAGTTCTTATTTTGATAGAGATGGGCTTAGTCCCTTAGCTGGCCTCTGGCTTTTCACCCTTGCTGTTACTGCAAGGTGTCCTTAGTTCCTCAGGCTATTGGGAATAACAGGGATGAAGAGGAAAGACTTTCAGCTCCTATTTTAACCAAAATTAATGGTGTTAATACTGACATAATTCTTATCTTGGCCTTGCTAAATCTGAGGTTGACAAGTCTCATATAGAGACCTCGCAATAACTCAGAATTGCGCTACTGATTCATAATCATATGAATACAGTATGGGTACCGCTTGGCGCAGGAGATTACTGCGGAGGGAAGGTCCAGTTTGACCGTTTCTGAGTTCCCTGTGCGACACACCTGATTTGAAGGAGGTTGGTATCTGACTCCAGCTAAAAACCAAAAATACTTAAGGCTCTGCCTCCCCTCCCCAAAAGATACCAAGAGCCACAGATGTGAGTTGTTACAACACTCACGGGAGGAATCAGGTCAATGTCCACCCAAGTCAAGGTTAAAGGCCCACTCATCTACGGATGAGAAAATCATTTGATCACCTCTGTTAAGCATTGCCTATTTAAACTTAATTAATAGGGGGGGAGAGAGGTTGGAGACCTTGCTGTTGTAAGAGCAGGCCCTTCACTGCCTCCCACCCAAATAAAAAAGCCAACTGGCCTTGTACTAAAGAGCTGGTCTTAACCCCTTCTCCCTGTTCCCCTGCCTTTCACCCAAAATTGTGGATAATTATAAGCTCAGTGTTATTCTAAAATTGTTTAGTTAAACTCAGCCAGGGTTCCAACGCCCTACTTAAAATGCAAACAGGTAGCTACCTATTCAGCACTAATTAGCATTATAAAGTCAGAGCCTACAGCCCAGCGCTGCTATTCCGTCAGTGCTTTAAAGACAGTCTTAGCCAGATACAGTTTACCATTGGAAAAGTTAGGGAATCCCACGGAAACAGGTTTTTTCTTTAGCCCTAGGAACTCAGACAGAATTATTGAACATAGATAATTTTTCTGCCTCAGGCCACCCCCTTTTTTTTTATTTTTGTTTTGTTATCTAATGGGGGGAAATGTGGCCTCCCTTCCCCCAGCCTGGAACCTGCCTGCTCAAGGGTGGAGCTACCGGCTCATTCGTCCTGCCACGCCCACTGCTGGAACCTGCCTTTGCCACCTGGAGGCACACACGTGTTCGTCCTGCTACTGGACCCTGAGTTACTTGGCGGGATATTGGGTTCCCTCCCCCTTCCTTTATAACTGAGGGTCTGGAATTAGTAAAATTGAGCTTTGATCAGGATCTTGTCTTAGCTTCATTCTTTTCTCTCGCCGCCTAGCCCCTCTTCTCTTCCAGGTTTCCAAAATGCCTTTCCAGGCTAGAACCCAGGCTGTGATCTGCTGGCCGGACACAACAGATTTCTAGACCAGTCCATGATTGTGTCAGACTAACTGGTCACATTAACGGAAATAGAAAAGTCATAATGACAACTTCTCTATTTGATTAATTGTTCTAAGTCAGTTTCCACATTCTCCATGTTCTCTGTCCTATGAGGTCTAAACAGTTGAAGCAAGGCAGCTAGTCCAGTTTTGGATATAAGCAAGCAAAGGTGGAACAAGAACATATGTCCAGTGTAGCTTTCCTGTCACCATTGTCAGAACACTCAGCAATAGTCTCATAGTCAACATCATTCTTTGTTCCATCATCAGCATGTCTCAGCAATCACTCTGGGAGCTAGCATGCTCCTTCAGCATCCTAAGGGAAAAAAAAACCAAACATTCCTTCTTTCCCATATTAAATACCTGATCAGGACCATGCCATGTGCTAGTATGTGGATCCTTCCATTTCACCTAGGCATAGGTATGCCTAGTGTTAGGGTTCCATAAACACTAGCAGAGAGTTCCTTGGCATTCAAATTTTTAAAAATTTTAATAAAAACATAATTTAAATAAATTTGTGGTATATGTGAATATAACTCCCCTTTTTGTTTTATGAAAATATTGTTTTAAAGTTCCTCAGTACCTTGTCCTTGAGTATTATAAGGAATTACAGTAATATGGGTAATATTAAAGTGTCAGAAAAACATCTTAAATGCTTCACTATAATAGCCAGTTCTAGTATCTGTTTTAATCTGATTTGGAACACCAAGCATACAAAAACAATGTAGGCAATGACTAATTACATTTTTAGTTGTTTCACCTGTTAAGGCAGTTGTAATTAGAAAGACTGAAAAGGTGTCAATAGTCATGTGTGCATATTTCAATTTTCCAAAATCGGAAATATTGGTAGCATCCATTTGCCATAATTGATTAGGTATGAGTCCCAGGGGATTAACACCATTATGTGGTAAATTTAGAAATTGAGGACATTCAGGATAAGTCTTTCCAATTTGACTTGCACATTCACTAGAAATAGCAAGTTGTTGTTTGAAGCTATTACTATCTTGATGATGTAAAGAATGAGATTGTTTGTCTAATTGTTCCTGTGTAAGGCCTATAATCTGCCTGGTACACAAATCTGGTGTGGAATTTCCCTGACTAAGGGGTCCAAGCAATCCAGTATGAGCTCTTAAATGTCCTGAAGTACGGAATAGTATGTTCTCTTAAATGGAGTTGTATTTGAATAATTGCCAAATTTAAGAATTAGCACCATCTTAAAAAGGAACAGTTTTAAGTAATTGTAAACCATAAGCTATGTATTGGCTATATAAGTATATAAACTGAAAGCTTGTTTTTTTTCAACATTTCAAAATCAGTGACTATAGCACATAGTTCAATTATTTGTGCTGAAGGGGGGGCATGAACTCAAAGAGAATGAACATGTGATCAAATAATATATGCTGCTTTTCTATTACATGAGACTTCTGTAAATACAGTAAGCATGTTTTCTATGGGATGCATGCATAAATTTATAGAAAATACAAAAGCATGCATAGAGGCAAATTGTAACAACTTGTCTTTTGGATAATGATTACCAATTTTGCCTAAAAAATTTGCATGTACAATAGGCCAAATATAAGGATTCTGCCATAACCAATTTAATTGTTGTTTGGAATAAGGAATAAACATTTCATCAGATTTTTTCCCCTAAAACATTTTCTTGATTTTGTCCTATAATTCTGTATTAACACATCAACACCTTCATACTAAAGTATTAAAACTTTACTTGGAGGTGAAAAAATATGCATCGATATTAATGTTCCCTTTTGCCAAAGGAATGCTGTGAGTACATGAGTAGCAATAACACAAACAGTGAAAATTTGATCATAGTTTATAAAATGTGTCTGTTGTTGACTTCCTGTTCCCCTCTCATCAGTTAGTTGTTGAGGGGAATTGGGGTTTGCATGGGCCTTGAGAATATAAAACAGAGGCTTAAGTTCTCCTGTTATAAGGTTAAGATGAGGTTTTAGACAATATCTCCTAACAACTTTTGAAAATCATTTAAACTATTTTTTTTCTTATTTGAATTTTCTGTGCCACAATTTGTTTAGGATATAACCGATGTTCCAAATATTGAAAAAGATACTGTCTTTGAATCTTTACTGGAGCACCAACCACTTCTGGAGTCAGCTAACAAAATACCGTCCATATAATGAATAATATACACTAAAAAATTCAAAGTCCTAACCTCTTGTATTGAAGCATCAACCATTTTTTTTTTTACATAATGTATGGCTATTAGCCATTCCTTGAGGCAAAACTCTCCAATGATATTGCTTCATGGGTTCTTTAAAATTATAAGCAGGCACACCAAATGCAAATCTTTTTCAATCATGAGGATGCAACGGGACAGTATAAAAACAATCCTCCAAATCCATAATAATTCTTTATGCATTTCCCGGAATGGCAGCTTGGGTAGGCAAGCCAGGCTGCTATGCCCCCACAAGTTCTATAGCTTTGCAAACTCTGCAACAATCTCCTCCTGCTAGATTTTTTTCTTAATTACAAATATGTGTGAATTAGAATACTGAGCTTGTGATTGAACTGCAAAACTGCAGTCAATGGTACAATGGCAGTTTAACTATAATTTTTAAGTTTTTCTTGCAACACCAGAGCACAACCATAACTTTGGAAAGCAAAATTCAACTTCCAAACAATCCAGTATCTCCAACAACACAAAGTAGATCACTCCCATGCTACAAAGTTTGGCTGCCAGTTCCTGCATAGAAATGCAAGACGGTGCAGCCTCCAATACCTCACAAAAGGGACAGTGCCTTAAATATTATATTTTATAAGCCTGGGTTTTAGGATAAGAATTACATAAAATATTATCTCAATTTAGAGGTATCTTTAGAGTCCTGTTTCCCTGGGTTGGCTCATGCCACGTGTTGTTGTCTAAATGACAAGATACCAGTTTTAAGACAACTTTCTGTTACCAATATTACACCTTTTAAATCATACCCAATAAGTTATAAGTCAATAATCTATAACCAAGACATTCAGAACATATTTATATTTCTAAAATCAATCAGAAACAAAAGTGAGGTAGCTACATGTTTACTTATTTAAACTAGGCAAAATTTTCTTATTTTTTCTAGCTGTAATTTCAAGAAAGAAGCACCTTGTCACCTCCTAAACCAAATAATCACAGTTAGAGAGATTTTCTATGTAAAACAGCCATCAGCTCCCTTACCATAGAAGCTGAGAAACTGCTGGCCTTTCTAAGAGTGCTGTGTGCAGACAATCATCCCCTGTCAGGTCTTCTCCAGCTGTGCTAGACTCCTTGCTACAAGGTACATGGGTGCAATGGCCAATTGAGACCCTCTTTTTTTTTTTCAAGTTAAATTAAATCAAAGGGTGAACAACTAGCAGATAAGTTATAACCATTTTTTTTTTCTTTTGAACATGAAACACAGAACAGCATTCAAGCAACAAAACAAAAACACAGACATAAGCTGACAAACATGGACAGATTGGTGTACTAAGGACAGAAAATAGACAGAAAACTAGGTAGATGTCCCACCAAAGGGACCCAGAACTAGAACTTAGTATTTTTCCAGTAGGAGCCAGAGAGAAGGCAGGACATCTCCTTACCTCCCCCTATCCCTAGGAGAGCTCTAAATCTCCTTACATTTATTTCCCTTCTCTTTTGCTAAAGCATCCCCAGATAGGCAGGGAGGACTCCTTTTCTCAACCCCATTCTCTCATGTCTCATGACTATCTCTAGTCAGAGTCCAAAGCCTAAAAAGCATCTATAAGAATTACTTTAGCTTCTCTAGATTTTAGCATAACTCTAAACACATACACAAAACACATTTTACCATTTCCTTGTCCTTCTACAAGGTTTATTCACAGCTGGCCCAAATCTTCTTTACTTTCCTTCATGCACATCCAATTCCCTCAGAGTCTATCACTGTACTCCACTTACTGGAGCCCAATGTTGAGGCGCCATCTGACCAAGCCACCTCAGTCAGTCAACAGATTGTCCAGCAGAGGAGCGATGATTAAAAAGAAAAAAATAAAATTAGACAGCATTATAGCATGACTCAAGTCAGTTCTGAGGCAGAGGCAAGTTTATTTTTTCCCAACCTGCTTTTATATCATTTTAATTACATACAAATAACAAGGTCAAGCCATACAATAAACACAAATAATCAAGGAATAAGCAAGCCAATAAACAGTCTCCTGATCACTGTTTCCAAGGGCTTATCAGGATTACCAAAATATCTGAGCCTACTTCCCTGTCTTAGCCCAAAGTCATATTCATGCCTGGTCTACTTCTTTGTTCTAGCCTAAGATTAGATTCCTGCCTGAGCTTACTTCCCTGTTGTAGCCTAAAACTAGATTCTTGCCTGACCTTACTTCCTTGTCATGTTCCAATGTCAGATTCCTGCCTGAAACCCACTTCCTTGTCCTGGCCCAATGTCAGCTGTCAAGCAGCCCCAAAAGCTCTCCACAATTTTAAAAATTGTTTACAGTGGATTTTTAAAAAGATATATTCTTATCTCTCTTTATCTCTATCTTTAACCTTTGCAAAATAAAGGAGACAAGATTAATTAAATATCAATTGCATTTGCTACAAATACATTAAATATTAGCAAGAAATATCTACATATTTTATGTAATTTACAGTAAAACAAATTAAAGGTTCATAGGTTCCTCTTAAAACAATAAATCATTTACCTTGACAAGGTGAGCAGAAAACAGAAAACAGGATTTACTGTTATGTCTTTCTAATAGAACTGACACTTGAGGTTCCAAATAAAACCAGAGATAATGTTGGTAATACCATGGTACCAAGAGGGAACAGGGAATGAAAGAAATAAAAACAATGTAGAATTGTTATGATAAGGCCTTCCTAGAAGCCTTTCTTAGGTTTTTCATGTTTGAATTAAAAAGGACATGCTGAAATTGGAAAGAAATTATAGTGTTTTCTAACCTTGTCCTTATCAAAAATTGCTTACTTGGCATCCAGATTGCTAAAATGATAAAATACAAACAATTACGTGAACATGTGTCTTTAATATTTAGGGATTTCAATCTTTACAGGAATATAAAAATGTTTTCACTCAGCATTTGCACTACTAAATGTGTAACTTTATTAAATATTTGTTAAATGAATTACTCAACAAGTAGATTATTTTATAAGTCAATTTTCTGTGGCCAATATTTGGGTAATATCCATCTGTTTATGTAACCTACTTCAGAGGCCACCTCTGATCCCTGTTTGGGATTTTCCTAGGTACTCTATATGGAAATTTTATAGTATTTACCTTACCTATTATCTTCTAGGAACAAGGCAATAGAACTAAATAGCTAGTTTTCATTTCGATTAGCTCAGTGAAACTTTATTTTATATTCTCATACATAAAAAAGTAACCAAAGTCTACTGTCTGCCTATCTTGTTTTATTGGAGAAGAGAATAAAAATATTTTACTCACATTTCAAAATAAAACCATGATATTTTCTTAAAATACATGTAAGATCATAAGAAAGAGAAAGGGAAGTGTCAGCTGGAGAATATGATGTCTTTAATGGTAACTAGACTTTTGTAGACTAATATTTTACTTCACATTTATTGCATTTTACATATTTATGCAATCTCTACTATGTAGTATTGCATTAACTTTGATCAGGATTCTGAGAAGGCTCATTAGGGAAAGCTATTTCTATGGCCCAAATGAAGAGCTAATAGTCCAAGCTACCAAAGACATAAAAAGAATTAGTCTTGGTAGGCCAGCTGGGCTGGTCATTAACCCAGCTAAGCAAGCAATCACACTTCAAAAAAGTTGACTCACCCCAGATGCTAAAGAATTGAGAAAATAATTATTTCTCTAATAAGATAAATATTTTTCTTTTGCCATAACTCCTCCCAACCACCATCACACATATATAATACCCTTTACAGTTGCTACAAGGTTTGTGGGGGTTCTATTGGGTCTTTCTTTTTTTAATGGTTATTTTATTTTATATTTTTTACATTTCAAATGCTATCCCCCTTTCCAGTTTCTCCTCTACATCCCCCCCAAAAGACAAATTTTTCTGTTTTCCCCCTTTTTTCTCTTCCCTTTGAATGCTTGCCAGAGCTTAAGTACAAATTTTTGCTATTTCAAGCTTTCTTATTTTTTTTTTTAATTACCTGAAGCCCCTTTTCAGTCATGTATTTGCTTGTCCACCTTGTTGGATCTCCATGATAACTCAAGTGGCATGGTTCCATATCACTATCTTAAACTCGCTCCTACAAATATATACTGAAACTATCTTAAAAAGTCCTTCTGGGGTCCATAGATTTTATTTGACTCGTGAGGAAAAGAGTTCAAGCTTTTGGCTTAGGATAGCCTTGATGGCTTTCATGTTTTCTCAGACTCCAACTTATCAAGTGAAGAAAGACATTGCAATATTATTCTCTCAGTTTAAGACCAGGTTTTAAGTATTAAACAGAGCTTTGATCCTTCATTTGGTCTTCATGTAGTCTACATTTTCTCTTTCCTAAACTAGTTAATTTTACATCTTATAGAAAATCATCTCAGCTCTCCATTTTGTGTTTGTTAAGGCTACTTCTCAGTAATAAAAGTATTTTCTATGGTCTCAGCATACTTCTGTGTGCTCACTTTAGAACCAACGTAAGATGAGAGCCTTCCAGAGACCAATGACCAATCAAGTATTGATGGAAATTGTGAAGCTATGGCCACTGTTATAGTTAGAGCTTGTTCCTCAGGTGATTATGTTAGCCTCTTTCAGCAGACCTAGGAGACTAGCTCTCTCCTTAGTTTCAGTGGTCAGAGTACTCTCTGCAGGCAAGCTCTCCTCTTGCAGGGAAGGTGCCCAGATATCCGGTGTTCGAACCTGCCTCCTGGCAGAAGTTTTGTTCCACTCACCAGAGGTCTAAAGATCCCGTGGAGGCTCCTGTGGGGACCTGGCAGGTGTCCGGAGACGTTGCGCCCAAGGTACCCCAGTGCTGATGTGGACTGGAAGGGGCTTTGATGTGGTTTTTGTCTTATCATCTTATATTCTATTTTGTTATGCTTTGCTGTTAACTCTCAACTATTCTTTTCTAATGAGATACAAAAGTGTATGGATCTGGAAGTGAGGGCAGGTGGCAAGGAACTGGGAATAGTAGAGGGAGGGGAAACCCTAGTAAGGATACAATGTGTGATAAAATAAGTTATATTCCATAATGTGGTGGGAGCAGATAATGCACTAAAGTGTTTATACATATATATATTATATATACATATATATATAATATATATATATATATATATATATATATATATATATATATATATATATAATGTGCAACAAAGAAGCTAATGAAAAATACAATGTCAAACATGGTTATGTAAAATCAAAGTAATTATATCTCTTTAATTTAAAAAATATGGAAATACCTTATGCTAGGACAAATATATAATTATTTTAAATTGGAAAAGAATAAAGAAATCATTTCATTACTGCGTTGAGGTATATTTTTTCCCTACTCACCAATCAGAGGGTTGAAATATACATTCTTTTTAGTTTTCTTTCTATTTTCTAATGTTTAACCTCAAAACATAAATTGTCCCTACAGAAAACATCAAAAGATAAATTCCCTCAAGGGCATTTTAAAATTAATTTCAAAATCTGTGAACTAAACACATAAATTTTTCTACTTATAATATATGCAAATGAATTTTTGTATATCTTTGAAGTTGCTGTTATTAAATTTAAATGCAGATAAGATTTCTGCTTGGAGCTGAGCTTTAAAACTCTTTTTGCAAAATAACAAAAGATGCTATATGTTATTTTCTGGTTGGTTTGTTTTATTTATTAAGCTTCCTCAGACAGGAAATGCAAAAAGCACTATAACAAATGTCATAAATTATATCCACAAAATGTAAGTCTCTGTATGAACAAAGGTAAAGTCAATATCTTTAAACTACAAAGAAAAAAGGAATATAATTAATCCTGGACATAATCCATCTTTAATCAAAAGATCTACTCAGGAAGTTTGAATTAGTCATATGATAAAATAAATTACCCCAAATGATGAAATGTATGCAATTTTTGTTCAACAGGGTAGTATTTTTAGTCATGTTCCTAAGACATGAAAAAATGAACATTCTTATCTACATAATATCCAATGGAAAATTATAAATTATTCTCTCATAATAAAATGTGCTTCCAAATAAAATGAAATGGTTAAACATTGAGCTTACCCTTTCTATTAAATAAGCAATCAATAAAAGTCACCTAGTCTATCTTGAAAGCAAAATCTCAATTAAAACTGAAAATGTCTTACCAAATTTAATATATAGCTCAAACTATGTGATATTTAGTCTAAATCATTCTTTTTAAAATGAAAAATGGATGCCAATTTGTATATGTTTTGAGGTTACAGATATTCATGATATTGAATCCTGGAGAATTAAGTTGAATAAGTTGAATGCATGCTTGTGTGTGTATGCGTAGCAATGAACATTAAAAAGATAAGTATTTTTATAAGAAAATATATAAAATTCTTGAGGATGAAAGTATTCAAAAATTACAAAACATGATTGTGCATCAACACTTTCAAAATTCTAGAGATATTCAGACTAAGTCAGACATGCTGAAAGCATTTATCCTTTGGGTTCTTCCTGTTAAGAAGAATTAATGTATTGGAGCATCAAACAAATTACACTGCTAAATAAACTTTTCCCAAGGACATGAGGCCAACATCTGAGGCAATTGCTAGTCTAGCAGAACATTATAATTATTAATTATTTGTTATTTTTTTTGAAAACTTTAGGCCTTTTCTACTTCTGTTCACTTTAATTATATTCTGCTGAAAAAAAAAAAAAAAAAAAACTAGATATAGGCCGGGCAGTGGCAGTGCATGCCTTTAATTCCAGCACTTGGGAGGCAGAGACAGGTGAGTCTCTGAGTTTGAAGCCAGCCTGATCTACAGAGTGAGTTCCAGGACAACCAGGGCTGCACAGAAAAACCCTGTCTAAAAAAACCAAAAAAAAAAAGAAAAGAAAAAAATATATAGAAGAAATATTTCACACAGAGCTTAGTTCAAAACAGAAAGATCATTTAATGAGTTCCCATATTGTTTTTTCAATAAAAGCACTAACCATTGATTTTTAAACTTCACTAATGAATTTTAATTATGAAGCAGTAAACTTATTTTTCAAAAGTTCAGCATGATGGAAAATAAAAATATTATTGACCTAAGGCTGAGATAAAAATCTACACATATTTGGACTATATTTTTTTAAGATTATTTAAGATTTTTTTAATCTGTGTGATAAAAATTCCACCACCATCAAGAAAATGAGTAAATTTATCTTCTAAAGTATTTTTTTTTTAGCATCTTCTCTTGAATTTCCTTCCCATACTCTCTTCGGTAGTCAAGAACGGCCTTATTCTTCCATTACCATTTACATTTTTTAAAATTTTGTGCACATGAAACACACAATCTATATTTTTGTGTGTGATATTTTCACTAAGCATAATTATATTGACATACAAAATATCAAATTGTATTTCAGTACTTCATTTTTATATTGATAAGTAATATGCTTTTATAAGCATTTCTTTCAATTCATAATTAATTCAAAAGTTGACCAGGTAATAAACATTTCATTTATTACTAGAGTGTGGTCATTACAATTAAAAGTGCAACAAACATTTATGGAAGAATTTTTGCTTGAATGTGTACTTTGCTATTTCTTAATGTGTGTTTAGGAACAGAAATGCTGTGTTATGTGCCAAGAGTGTATTGGTCGTCAGGAAAATGCTGGTTGTTTTCTAGAGTGGCTATGAAATTTCACATTCCAATTGCAGGGAATCAAACTTAGCTCTTCTACAATCTTGCCAATACTTTCGTAGCTATTCCTTTTGATTTTAGCTATTTTGATACTTGTATACTGGTATTTCATTTTGATTTTAATGATATGTTTTCTAATCACTAATGATATTGAGCATCTTTGCATTTACATATTTGCCATATGTATATCATTTTTTATGAAAGTTATGTCTCAGAAAATTGTTAAATCTAATATGAAGGTCACTTTTCTTGGGTTGCTACATATTCTATACTAACTTTTAGAGATTTACTACACACACACACACACACACAGAGGATGTATATAATTTTATATACAATTATATATATACATATATATGTATATATAATGTGTACATTTTTATTTGCATAAGATGTGACCTATGTGAAGAGAAAAAAATAATTAACAGGATATATTAAAAATGACAGTTTAAATGAGTGACTTTTCTTTCTATCTTCTTTCTTCTTTTTTTTTCTGATTTTTATGCAATCGGTAAATTTTGATTTGAGGTAAACATTGTGACTTTAATTTTATGGTATGGATATTTCTGCACATTTCAATAGTATTTCATTCATTCTCATGATTCACTTAAGTTACTTGGAATCATATTATCGTCTCAAATATTGCTTTTCAAATTTCTAAGTGGTGCTATGTCTGACAACATTTATTCACCAGCATGGAAAATACAGAAATAATCCTGACTCAGTGACTCAGTGCAGGGGAATAATTTTCAAACTGAGCACTTCTTAGAAAAATTTTGAAGGCTAGAATACTACTTTCATTTATTATGTACTAAAGGGACTTACAATTTCTAAAATTTAAAACAGGTTTTTTTTTATTTCAAATATATGCATGTTTATATATATGAGAGAAGAATTTCATTTTCATTAGCAAATATTAATTCCAGAGACTTAAATTTTAATTGTGACAATTCCGTATGAACACATAATACATTTTAATTTTGTTATTACATTTTATACCCCCAATGGCATGCAGGAAAAAAGTATATTATTTATAATTAAAAAGTGTTAAAATGTGTTCTACAATACATTCTAAATAAAAGTGATTTTCCACCTAATAAAACTAAGCAAAACAAGAAAAGACTTTAATGTGAATTAGAATTTGAGTTGACGATTTAAACATAGTGCTTAAAACATTTCAAAATAATGAAGAAACTATATTTATAACTATGAAGACAAAAATACCTTATTTTAATGTACAAAGAACACAAATTATTCTAAAATAAATTTTATATTAAATGATATTCAACATAAAATTTATTTATTTATTTATTTACTTTAAAACACTTCTAGCAAAGCAAACAGATAGAATCCCAGCATAACAGCAAGGATAAAAGTTTTTATCAGATATACCACTAACCCTTCGACGTAGAGAACATGTACAGCATTTTGTAAAAACATAGACAATGTTAATCTAGTTTAAGAGAATACTGAAAAATTAAAAAATTATATAAAACTGCATTTTTATCAAAATAAGAAATAAATTAATAATAAGTATAAATAATGGTATCGCCACATAAGGAAATGCATGCTGGAGCTAAAAACAGAGATCCTAAATAGCTTAAGAATTTTATAAAATAAACAATATATTGTTAAGTGTTCAGAATTAGAAGAACTAATTGACTTATCTTGTAAGTATGAAAATTGCCTGTGGGAGTGGGCATGGTTGGAACAGCCCCAGTGGGAGTCTTCTTTCTTGTTGGTTCTTCTCGAGGCAGTGCAGACGGGAGAGCACCAACAGATATGATGACTTTGTCCTATGAGATGTTTATGGGTTTTGTATAATAATAAAAATGTTTACTTATCTAAGTATAAGTTATTCTACTATTGTAGCTGATTTACTTATCTAAGTCACTATACTACTGTAGGTGACCTGCCTTCTGGTTCCTCTTATGCCAGAAACTACAGTCTCTGGAACTTAGCACCTCATCCTAAAACAGCAGGAGATTAAGTAAAGGATTAATTGCTACAGCCTTTTCCCTTTTGTCCAGATGCCTCTTGCTTGTCAGGCTAGAGGGAAGTTTGGAGCAATAAACTTCTATTGAACCAGGAGAAGAGAATAACACTCTAGGAAGGAAAAACTTTTACAGAAGCAAATATGCATAAACGCACATAAGTTCATAAACAAATTCAAACATGTGTATTTATACATTTTCATTCAAACCAGTTGTCTCCTACTTGCCTGCATTCTCACAATTACATACTTATGCACACACATTCATACATACTCACAGTTACATACTTACACACACACATCCATACTTACATATGCATATGGAGCAAAAGACAAAGCACCAATGCAGAAAGAACTTGCTCATTCTGAATGAAAAATGAGCTCCAATATTTATTGCATAGAGAAAAAATATTCTACCCTTTTAATGCTAAATGATATTTATAAGAAAAAGGTCTTGTTTCTAAGCCCGCCTTGCTGTTAAGAAAGGACCTGTTCTGTACCATGGTAAGAAGCCTGGCTGCTCCATCTGCTCATCTTCCTTTTTAAATCTTTCCCTTTGTATTGTACACATTGCTCTTAGTTGTTTTTTAATGTTACCTATAGTTTCTATGCTATTCTCCTCTGAATTCTCCTTCTAATCTTGCTCTCTACTCCTGATGTCACAATAAAGAAAATGTTGCCTATAGAGAGCCAATATTTCTAAGGCTGATAAACACATTTATTAAAGCATGGGTATACAAAATCAACTCGCAAAATCAGTATCCCTCCTCAGTCCCATATACAAATGAAAAAAGGAGAAGGAAATCATGGAGATGACACCTTTCATAATTGCCTCAAATAATATAAATTATCTTTCAGTAACTCTAACCAAGCAAGCAAAAGACTAGGATAATAAAAATCTGAAGTGCTTAAAGAAAGAAATTGAAGAACATATGAGAAGATAGATCTTCTAGGCTCATGAATTAGGAGGATTACCATAAGTAAAAAATGGCCAGCCTAACAAAAGCAATCTAAAGATTCAATGCAGTTCCATCAAAATGTCAAGAAAATTGTTTATAGGCCTTGTTTATAGGACAATTTTCAAATTCATATGGAAAAATAACAAAGAAAAAACTATAAGACAGACATTCCAGGATAACTAAAACAACCTTGAACAATGAAAGAAAATGCAGGAGGTTTCACCATATATATAATAGCTTTCAGATTAGTAATTTTATGGGATTCCTGATTGTGAAAACAAGTGGGCCTCTGACTCTTGTGTCAGCTCTTGTGATTTTTCCTCCTGTTGCCTTGCATTGCCTTGTCTAACTTCAATTGATAACTTTGTTTCATCTTGTTACATTTTTGTCATGTTTGGTTGTAATTTCAAACACACACACACACACACATATATATGGAGAGAGAGAGAAGAGGTTAGAGAACAGAATCTATTTTCAATTAAAAATTGAAAGAAAAGAAAACAACACTATAGAGAAAGAAACAGTGAGTTTCCCTGAAGGAAATGTCAGTTTAAAAAGTCTCTGGATACTGCATTTTAGGACATAAATGATCCAAAACAAAGGACTTAAATTAGTTGTGGAGAGGTCAAGGTTGATTTTAGAAATGTTTAGATAGAACTTATGAAAATTGATGAATAAAAGGGGCTCTGTGGCTGGGCATTGGTAGCACAGGCCTTTAATCCCAGCACTTGGGAGGCAAAGGCAGGCAGATTTCTGAGTTCGAGGCAAGCCTGGTCTACAAATTGAGTTCCAGGACTGCCGGGGCTATACAAAGAAACCCTGTTTTGAAAAAAACAAAAATAAGGGTGGGCTCTGTGGTGGAAAAAATCAACAGTGGAAACTTCTACTTCCAAATTTATAGAAGAATAGAAACACTTTTTAACATAAACATGCATGCTTAAACTTTTATTGGAAGTTTCTTTGGAATTCTGGACAGGAAAGACAATAGTTATATAGTAAATGTGAAAGAACCTAGTGGGGAAACCCCCACTCAATTCCCAATTCGCTGTGCACCCAAGAATCACCAACAAACAGACTGTCTTGATGTACAAACATGAGGTAGTTTAATGGCGGAGCTCTGTGTCTAAACGTATCTCACACAGGAGACAGTGGATTCGACCACAAAGCTTGGAAGCTAAGGGTTTTTATAGAAAAGGAGCTGGTGCTGCGGGAGGAATTGGCACAGTTTCACATGATTGGTCCATTTAAACATCAGCAGACTGTACATGAAGATAACATTTAACTTAGGTCAGAAGGGTGGGAGATACGGAGGCACCAGGCCAGTCCGGACATGTCATTATCTTTATCTTTATGGCCAAGCAACCTCAGGAATGTCTTAAAGACAGGCCTGCCCAGGCGTGTCCTGGCCTGTACTTCTATGTTCTCAGCCCCAGGTTTCAAAGCTCACAAACAACTCTTTGGGCTATTTGACATAAATTACATGAATCACAGGTCTCAAGTTTTATTTTCTTTCAAATGGAGCTAGTAAGTTCATGAAACTAAATGATGGGGGGGGAGGGAGAGGGGGAGAGGGAGAGGGAGAGGGAGGGGGAAGAGAGAGAGGAGGAGAGAGAGGAGGAGGGAGAGGGAGAGGGAGAGGGAGAGGGAGAGGGAGAGGGAGAGGGAGGGGGAGGGGGAGGGGGAGGGGAGGGGGAGGGGGAGGGGAGGGGGAGGGGGACGGGGACGGGGACGGGGACGGGGACGGGGACAGGGACAGGGACAGGGACAGGGACAGGGACAGGGACAGGGACAGGGACAGGGAGAGGGAGAGGGAGAGGGACAGGGACAGGGAGAGGGAGAGGGAGAGGGAGAGGGAGAGGGAGGGGGAGGGGGAGGGGGAGGGGGAGGGGGAGGGGGAGAGGGAGAGGGAAACATAGTGTATGTGGGATGTTTATATATACACACAATGAAAGCTCAAAAGCAATCTGCCAGAGTTCAGCCTCAATATGAGTTGGGAATCCTCAAGGACTAGGGATACCTGGTAGGTGAATAAGAAAACGAATAATTTAGATAAAATGCTGGCAGACTGTTCTTGCAGTGAAATCTCCTGAACTCAGGGGTCAGAGTCCTTTACAGACTTGACTCAGCCCCAGTCTGTTATTGAAATCATACTAGGAAGTGAGTTACAGAGTTTATGCTGGGGAGGGGCAGTAAATACTTCTCTATTTTCCTGTGCCAACATTTTCTTGTGATTCAGAGTGGTATAGATTTAGAACAGAAAAGAAAGTAACTGTTGAAAGAACCTAGTGGGGGAACCCCCACTCAATTCCTGATTTGACGTGCACCCAAGAATCAAGAACAGACGACCAACTTGATGTAAGAACACAAGGTAGTTTAATGGTGGAGCTCCAGGTTGAAAAGTATCTCACGGAGGAGACAGTGGATTCGACCATGAGGCTTGGAAGCTAGAGGTTTTTAAAGAAAAGGGGTGGAGCTTGGGGAGGAATTGGTGCAGTTTCACATGATTGGTCCATTTAAACATCAACAGACTGCCAGAAGGGCGGGAGATAGGGAGGCACCAGGCCAGTCAGGACATGTAACGATGGGCCTACCCGGGCATGTCTCTGCCTGTTTTGCTATTTTCTCAGCCTCAGGTTTCAAAGCTCACAAACAACTCTTTGGGCTATTTGACATACATTACATGAATCACAGATCTCAATTTTTTTTTTAATGTTCTTTCATTCCCCTCTTCTTCTACTAAGTAATTCTAATCTTAGAATTTTAAAAGCCTGTATCTCCTAATTCTTTGATCTGAATTATAGGCTGGCACTGTTGTTGTAAAACCATGAGCTTGACTTCATCTACTCTACTCTGGATAAAAGCAATTCCCTTATTTATTAGGCAGGGGCCAAAAATTAAAACTAAGCATATAATAAGAATCGGTCCAGTGAGGGCAGAAAATAGAGTGGTCATCAACAGAGACCGAGAATACCAAGACTCGAACCATCCCTGTTGAGCTTCTCGATCTCGTCTTGTCTGATCCAACCTTTCTCTCAGTTTCTGCATAGAATCTCTGACTATTCCTGTGTGGTCTGCATAAAAACATTCTTTTTTTAAGGCTACACAAAGTCCTCCTTCTTTTAAAAACAGTAAATCTAGACCTCTCCTCTTTTGTAAAACTACTTCTGGCAGAGAGGTTAAAGATTTTTCTAAGGCATCCATAGATTTTTCTAACATCCTTAGGTCTTCATTTACAACATCTCTTAAAGACTGGATTCCTTGTCTTCCCTCAATTAAGGCTGCTGCCCCTGTTCCTACCCCTGCTGTAAGTCCTACCTCCACTAACATAGCTAGGGTAAGGGAGACTGGCTCTCTTTTAAATCTCCCCTGTGTATACTCATCCTCTAGGTGGGAAGCAGGATGATAATACACTCAAGGCAATAACTGAACCATGACACAAAAATCATGAGAGGGGTCAAAAACACTAGTTGATATGCATGGGGTGAGTCCTGTACTACAAGCCCACCATCCAGCTGGAGATGGCACAAAGTAATAATTGGTATCTGTCCTAGACATGGAACTATTTCAGCCACATAGGTGCCAGTGGGAAGGAGGGGGTGTTCCTATACAGAGATCAGGGATCCTTCAGGACACCTCAGTCAAGGTTAATTTTTGTCCTGTTCCCCATGAGCAGGAAGCATGGTTACTGGTTTTGTTAAAGTTTCCATTAAAAGTGATCCCCTCATAGTATGGGGTCCTGTGGATAGGCATAACCAACAGTCAGTAGTTGCATTGGGATCTGTTTCATTGAAGGCAAAGTAAGCCCCTTGGACCAAATCAAACAGTGTCTGTCCCGTTGGGGGATATGTGGGGGCGATGGTCGAGGACTCTTGGGGAGTCTTTTGGGTGGGGTTCTGCTTAGGGAGCACCTTATTAGGGCAGACTGGTAGGGCTGGAGGACTTTCAATATTTAGATGGACATGGAGCAACGATCCAGGTCTGCTACCATAATTGTAGAACACGATTCTACAACTGTATGTCACCAGCAACATAGGTTTCTTTTAATTGTTCCCAGATCTCCTTTCTCACAATTTCAAGAGCCTTGAGTTGGGCTAAAAGGTGAGAGGAGGGGATGAAGGATACATTGGGCAAGTTCTAATCTCTACTGTCCCATAGATGGGCGGAGGCAACCCATACATTAATTTAAAGGGTGTTAGGCCAGAGGTTCCGGGGGTATTCTGGGCCCTGAATAAAGCATAAGGGAGAAGGGCTGTCCAATCGTTCCCACTGGTCTCTAAGGTCAATTTAGTCAAGGTCTCTTTTAGAGTTCTATTCATTCTTTCTACCTGTTCTGAACTCTGGGGTCTGTAAGCACAATGTAACTTACAATTTGTCCCCAGTTGTCTGGCCAAACCCTGACTTACCTGAGAGACAAATGCAGGCCCATTGTCTGACCCGATTACCTTGGGTACCCTGAAATGAGGGAGAATTTCTTCAAGTATCTTCTTGGCTACTACGGTGGCTGTCTCCTTCTTGGTGGGAAATGCTTCAACCCACCCAGAGAAGGTATCTATAAAGACTAACAGATTTTATTTCTGAACTGGGCTGGTTTTACCTCAGTAAAAAAATTTCCCAGTAGGTACCAGGTCTGTCTCCCCGCAGCCGCCTTCCACCAGGGAGCCTGCTGGATCCAGCATTGGTGAGTGCGCAGGTTTGGCAGTTTACTAGGTCTTCTGCCGCCATTTGTAGGACAGGAATGTGATATGGGGACCTACTGACTAACTTTATCATCTTTTTAGATCCTAAATGAGTGAAACGGTGTATGTCAGCTAGGTACTTTAGCCCCTCTTCTTCTGTGAGAACCTTTTTTTCTATCTCCTCTTGAGCTAGTTGGGGCATAGTTTTAACTACCAGAGTCATTGGCCCCTGGGCCACTTCTTTAGGCACTTGGTCTGCCATTTGATTTCCCTTTTCTACTGGTCCGGTTCCTTTTTGATACCCTGGGCAGTGGATGATCGCTACCTCGAGAGGCAGATGAACAGCCTCCAACCGACCAAGGATCTCTTCTTTGTTCTTAATGTCTTTTCCAGCAGAGGTCAATAAGCCACGCTGCCTATAGATCGCTCCATGGACATGAGCTGTAGCGAAAGCATATCCGCTGTCAGTGTAAATATTGATAGCCTTAGCCTCCGCCAGCCTCAAAGCCTGGGTTAGAGCGATGAGCTCTGCTTTTTGAGCTGAGGTTCCCTCAGGTAGACTGCTAGACCATGTGACAGATTTTCCATCTACTACCGCTGCCCCCGCCCTTCGCTTACCTTCTACCACAAAGCTGCTTCCGTTGGTGAACCAAGTTGCTGCTCCTGGCCACGGCTGGTCAGAGAGGTCCGGACGAGTTCCAGTTTCTTCTGCTAATATCTCTCCACAGTTGTTCATGGGGGTTTTGTTAGTTTTGGGTAGTAAGGTAGCGGGATTGAGGACTGCAGGGGAAGCAAAAGTCACTCTCTCAGTCAGCAGCAAACTTTGATAGTGAGTCATTTGAGCGTTGGTCATCCAGCGATCTGGCGGTTGCCTGGTAATGCTCTTGAGAGTGTGGGGCCACCACAGTAACATTCTGGCCCATAGTCAGCTTATCAGCATCTTTTACCAGCACCGTGGAGGCTGCTATTGCTCATAGGCATGAAGGCCATCCGCTAGCCACAGAGTCCAGTTTCTTTGATAGATAAGCTACTGGGCGCTTCCAGGACCCTAGGGTTTGAGTGAGGACTCCACGGGCTATCCCATTTCTCTCATCGATATACAAGGTGAACAGCTTATTTACATCTGGCAGTGCTAGGGCAGGGGCTTATAGCAAGGCCTTTTTCAGAGTCTCAAAAGCCGACTGATGTTCTTGGGTCCAAATGAATTCCCCTCTTTCCTTTGTTAGGGAATACAGTGGGGCTGCCAGGGTGGCAAACCCTGGGATCCATAGTCTACAGAATCCTGCTGTCCCCAGGAACTCTCTTACCCGGCGAGGGGTGGTTGGGGTTGGGATTCACATCACTGTCTGTTTTCTGGCATTGGTGAGCCATCGTTGTCCATTCCTCAGGACGTATCCCAAGTAGGTCACCTCTGTTTGGCATAACTGCACCTTTTTAGCAGAGACTGGATATCCCAACTCACCCAATTCAACCAGGATGTTCTGGGTCCCAAGTTCGCACTCTTCACGCATTCCTGCAGCTATCAGAAGGTCATCAACATACTGTACAAGGGTCACCTGGGGATTGTTGGCTCGAAAAGATGCAAGGTCTCGGTGCAAGGTCTCATCAAAGTGGGTGAATTTTTGAATCCCTGCGTTAGCCTCGTCCATGTGAGCTGTCCAGTCTTTCCACTTTCTGAATCTCACCATTCAAAGGTGAACAGGGGTTGACTATTGGGGTGTAACCTCAGACAGAAGAAGGCATCTTTAAGATCTAGAACCGTGTACCAGGTTCGCTCAGGTGGTAGTGTGCTGAGCAGGTTATAAGGATTGGGCCCTGTGGGGTGGATGTCCTGGACTCTTTTGTTTCCTCTCTGAGGTCCTGTACAGGACGGTAGTCATTCGTCCCCGGTTTCTTTACTGGGAGTAGGGGGATATTCCAAGGAGACTTGCAAGGGACTAGGATCCCTTGTTGGAGCAGTCTGGTGATGTGGGGGTGTATACTCTCCTGAGCTTCTCTTCCCATGGGGTATTGTCGGACCCCAATGGGTGTAGCCCCGGACTTGAGCTCAATCAGCACCGGGGGGACCTGCCTCGCCATTCCCATACCCCCTGTTTCAGCCCATGCTTGAGGAAATCGAGTAAGCCAGTCCTGTAGTCCCTCAGAGGATTTTACTTCATCCTGATATATCCGATATTCCTCTCCTAATTGTAAAGACAGTGCTAAGGTCTGAGGTGTCTCTATTCCCCAAGATACCTTTGGTCTGGGAGAGGTGAAGGTTATTTGTGCTTTCAATTTGGTTAACAAGTCTCTTCCCAATAGGGGCATGGGACACTCCGGAATGACCAGGAATGAATGAATCAGTTGGTTCCGTCCTAGGTCCACTGTCCGGGACGTGGTCCACGGGTATAATTTCTGTCCTGTGGCCCCAATGACTAATGTTTTTTTTCATTTTTTCTTACTCGGCCTAGTGGTGTCTTAAGTACTGAAAATTCTGCACCTGTATCAAACAGGAAATTGACAGGGGTCCCCTCCACTTCTAATGTTACCCTAGGCTCAGGGAGGGGGGCTGAGCCCCATCTCCCCTAGTCTTCATCTTCTCCAAGGGACAGTACCTGTGTTCCCTGTTTCTTCTTAGGGCATTCACGAGCCCAATGACCTGTATTCTTGTAGTATGCACATTAGCCTTTTACTAGGTGTGGTTTATCTCTTCCAGGTCTCCTTGGCCCCTGCCATTTTTCGTCTCTCAGGTACTCTGACTGTCTAGCTCTACTTCTTCCTCTGTCTGCTCTGGTGGCCAGAATCTGAGTCAAAACTTTCTCCTGCCTTTTGTCTCTCCTATCCTCATCTTCTCTCCTCTCTCTCTTTTCCCTTTCTTGCTTTTCAACTTCCGTCTCTCTCTTGTGATACACTTTCTCAGATTCTCTAACTACATCCATCCCGTATAGTGTAATCCTGCAACCCCTCAATCCTTTGTAACTTTTTCCTAATATCAGAAGCTGATTGACTGATGAAGGCCATAATCACTGAGGCCCACTGCCCTTCAGAAGTAGGATCAAATGGGGTATATCTCCTATAAGCTTCCATGAGTCTTTCTAAAAAGACTGAGGGAGGCTCAGTTGCCCCCTGCATAATTTCCCTTACCTTAGCCAAATTGGTGGGCCTGTGAGCAGCGCCCCTGAGACCTGCCACTAGAGCCCGACAATAATTGGACAGCTGTTCCCTACCTTGTGCTGTGTTATAATCCCACTGGGAGCTGGTCAGGGGGAATCCTTCATCTATCTTGACCAGGGTCTGGTCCGGTCTTCTGGTCTCATCTCGGACTTTCTTCCAAGCCTCGAGGAGAATCCTCTCCCTCTCCTCGGTGGTAAACAGTGTCTGCAGGAGCTGCTGGCAATCATCCCAGGTAGGCTGGTAGGAGTACATCAGAGACTCTATCAGCCCTTTGAGTCCTGCAGGATTTTCTGAGAAAAGGGGGGTGATTGACTTTCCAGTTATAGAGCTCAGAGGAGGAAAAGGGTCAATACTGCAGAAGTTGTAGCCCGTTCTGGTCGGCCGGAGGAGCCCCAACAGCCCTGAGGGGAAGCGCCACAGTTGAATAGGCTGGCCCCTCAGGGGTGGCTCCCCACCGGCTCCTTGTTCCTGCTGAGGGAACCTCCTCCCCCGGTCCCTGAGGCTGGGGCCTGGAGTGGGGCTGAGGGAGCTGGCGGTTGGGGAACTCTAAGGTAGGGTGGAGGCTGGGAATCAGGCCACTCAGGGGGTTCTTCTATCTCTGGGTAGATCTTAGGGGTGAGTGCTGGTGGAGTGTACTCGCCGTCTTCTTTAGGCTGTGACTTCTGTGTCCCATTCACAGCACTCTCTCGGACAGCCAGAATCCTAGTGCCCGGGCATAAGGGTGGGAGAAACGGCCGAACCCATGGAGGTGGATACTGTGCCAAATCCTCCCACACCGTGATGTATGGTTGCTGGTCCGAGTGCGATCCTGGTCCTTCTTGAAAGACAATGGCCTTTATGGCCCTAATGGTGGGAAAGTCGAACGTCCCCTCAGCCGGCCAGCCTACTCCAAAGGCAGGCCATTCCGAGGAACAGAAAGTCAACCAAGGTTTCTTTTTAACTATCACTGATAGATTCTGTCCTCTTGCCCTAACGTCAGTCCAATGGTCCTTAGTCAAAGATAAAGGGGTAGACACAGTCTGTCCCATAACGAAAACCACAAACAAAAACAAGACAGCAACACAAAAACAAGACAGCAACAGAGAATAAAAGACACCAGTATCTAAGCACACTCATTCCTCACTCTGCCAGATGTAAACCCAAGGCATGAGGTGGGACTCGAACCCACGATCTCGGAACCCTAAAACCAAGGCACAAGGTGGGACTCTAACCCAATATCTCGGAACCCTAAAACCAAGGCACGAGGTGGGACTCAAACCCACGATCTCAGAACCCTAAAACCAAGGCATGAGGTGGGACTCGAACCCACAATCTCGTAACCCCGAAACCAAGACACAAATTCACAAACTAAGATGCAAATTCACAAACCAAGACACAAATTCACAAACCAAGACACAAATTCAGTGGTAAAACGCACACAAACAAACGTACCTCCAAGGGGTCTTTTGGGGTTCCTGGGTGTCATGCAGATCTTGGTGGGACCTCCAAATGAAAGAACATAGTAGGGGAAACCCCACTCAATTCCCGATTCGACGTGTACCCAAGAACCACGAACAGATGACCAACTTGATGTAAGAACACAATGTAGTTTAATGGCGGAGCTCAGGGTGGAAACGTATCTCATGCAGGAGACAGTGGATTCGACCACGAGGCTTGGAAGCTAGGGGTTTTTAAAGAAAAGGGGTGGAGCTGGGGGAGGAATTGGTGCAGTTTCACATGATTGGTTCATTTAAACATCAGCAGGGAGGAATTGGCGTGGTTTCACATGATTGGTTCATTTAAACATCAACAGACTGTCAGAAGGGTTGGAGATAGGGAGGCACCAGGCCAGTCAGGACATGTAACAATGGGCCTACCTGGGCATGTCTCAGCCTGTTCTGCTATTTTCTCAGCCCCAGGTTTCAAAGTTCACAAACAACTCTTTGGGCTATTTGACATACATTACATGGATCACAGATCTCAATTTTTTTAAATTTCCTTTCACTGTAAAATCTCAAACATAAAAGTTTTGTAGCAAGCACAGGTTTGTTTGTTTGTTTGTTTGTTTGTTTGTTTGTTTGTTTGTTTATCTTCCAGACACCAGTCTCTGGTGAGGTTGAGGGCATTGTGGTTACAAAGTCAATATCATTCAGATATGTGAGAAAGAGTATGGTTTCATAATAGGGCAAACATGAGGTCATACTGCTAACCCTGCACTCTTTGCAATTCTTCCTGGGTCTAACCTGCACACCATGTATTTAATTCTCCTGGCTGTCCTAATTTTCTACATTTCAGTTTTTCTTGTAGACACTTAATTCTCTTTTCTTTGAGAATACAGTCCCATGGCTATGTGCACCAAGGTAATCTTAAAAATATAGTAAAGGGCACATTCTTTCGCCAATATCCCTTTCTAGTACTGAGTCCTATACCCTAATTCCACAACATCTCCAGTCCATGTAAAACAGGGATCCTATCTGTCTGTTTATAAAAACATGCTCATGTAATCTGTATGGAGAGTTCCTGGGGGGCTGCCATTATTGTTACTGAACCCAATGAACCCATTGCTGACTTTCTGGAAAATATCTGTATGTTATTCCATCCTCAGTTTTGTAATTAAAATACCCTATTTTCATTATACAGAATTGAGACTAAGACTGAGGGGAATAGCTGCAGATTTACTCATCTCTGCCCATGACTCTAGGTTACTTTCATTTTCACCTCGAGAAAGTGATTGTAACATACCAAATTTCCCCAAGATGATGTAACTATCACCATATCTAATTTTATATTGTGTGCAATTTTACAAATTTGTAGAGTTTCCTCTATAGTTACATTTCTCTTGAGCTCATGAATAGCTTTCATTTTAATATTATAGGTAACATCTAGTTCTTGGATATCAAGCAGACTCCTACTAGGTAGTGCCAGATCACCAAATACCACTTTAATCAAGGAAGAAGGAAAGAGAAATATTGTGTAAAATATTAATTGGTACTCCAAGTTCCTGCACTTCACCCAGCTACTCTCAGCCTCTGCAATCTTGCCAGCCAGTTCTTATCTTTTGGAAACTACCTGACTCAGAGCTCCAAAATCTCTCCAACTCCCTCCCTAAGTTCCCACTGATGGGTCATAACCACACAGCCACATATTTCAAAAACCCCATGACCTTTTGTGGTACACATCTGGAAAACCTACACTTTGCCACCTTACCTTTCTCTCTTGAACTCAGACAAGCCGCCTTGTGAAGGAAAAACAACACACAAACTTAGTTCAGAAATGACAGTAACTCAATCGCTGGTTGCAGCAACTAAAATTCTAATCTTGTAAGCATTATTAAATCTGAATAATCTGGTGGTGGATTCTGAAGGATCTGCTACTGAATCCAGGAGACACTAGTAGCTACATCTTGTTCTCACTCTATCCTTGTCCAAAATGCTCCTCATTCTCTCCTGCTTCCTCTTTCCCTTTGTCCAATCTGGAATTCCCACCTACTAGCCCAGTAATTATTTTCTTTATTCATTAGAGGATGGTTCACAAGAAATCCCCTGAGTACATGACTCATTCCTCATTTCAGACAACCTATCCTGGAAATGCAGAATTAACATCAAAATACAACAGCACCAGGATTATCCACAACAGTAAATAGAACAGGAGAATAATAAGTTTTAAGAATAGTTGCAGAAATGACATCATGAGGTGCTTCTGCCAAAGAAGAAAGCCTTGGGGCCTCTCAGTACTCATACTGGGGCCCACAAGAACCCATAGCCTCACTTTCTGAAACACAGTACCCCCAGCAAGTAGTTTTTCCTTGTCACCAGGGGTCCACGCATTGCAAGCTTAATGTGGGTTGTCTCCAATAGCTATCCAAACACAACCCATATAAATAGTGTGAGTGTGTGTGTGTGTGTGTGTGTGTGTGTGTGTGTGTGTGTATTGTGGTAGTTATCATTCTTTTTTTTCTTCCGTGGTATAGAAACATCAATGGAAAAGGTAGAAGTAGAGATTAACTAGATGGTATTAAGAAACTGCTATTTGACTTCATGCAGAATGAAGAGGAAAAATGTCCCTCACAATCACAAATATATTGTATGGATGAGCATACATATCTCTGATTAGACACCAACATTGAACTTTGATAATCACAAATAAAACAGATTGGAGCTCTCACCACTATGAAGATAATTTTTAATTTTATTGAGATATCTAATTAAATTCAAAGGAGAGGTCATATTTTCTGTAGTTATTTATGACAGCAATTGTCCTAGGTGTGTGTGTGTGTGTGTGTGTGTGTGTGTGTGTGTGTGTGTGTATCTTCACTACTTAATAATGTGGTTAAGTATTTAGCTTTATTTGAAAATTAGTATACAGTATACGGTTTTCTGATTTCTAAAATGTTTTAAAGCCAGGTGAATAAGTTCCGTCTATCTATGAGGCAATTTCTACTTAACCACACAACCCAATTTCAACCCCAAGACTAACATGGGGAAAGGAGAGAACTGACTCTGACAATTATACACATGATTTGGCTTCTGAATACCTCCACACATACTCTCATTTAAATTATAAATAAATCTGAAAAGCAATGTAGCAAAAATGAAAGAGTTTTCTGCCACCAGCTTCTATAATTATGTGATCATAATGTTTTGAAAGTTAAACTCCCCTTTTCAACAAGAAAATTATAATATATATGCATATATGCATATATATTCACACACATAACTATATTTATAAATCAATTTAAACTGCCTTTGTGCAGTGTACTAGGCAGAAATAATGTATGTATCTATCTCTGTGAATGCCCTCTAATTCTGGAAATAAATAATGGGACATCTCAGTATTTTCAAGAAGTCTGTAAGCCACAAATAAGCTTATGCCTATTGTTCTGTCATAATTATTAATGGTATAGCACTTGCTCTCAAGCATGTCTGGTATGGATGATAAAACTAAGAGTCCAAAAATAGGTCCCCTGTGATCACTATCAGGAAACTCAAAAGCACAGAATTCATGGACTATTTCAAAGCAGAAACACAAACACTACACACACTCATACACATATGTGGATATCTGTTATATAAGATGTAACTTTATATAAATGCCCTAATCTGGTAATGTTATTAACCTTATCTGGTGACGTTACAGGACACAAAATTAACATGTAACATTTGTGTTTCTATGTATTAACAATTAACTATCAAATATTAAGTAATCAATCCCACAACAATTGCTGGTAATAAATTAGGAATAAACTAAGGACAAGTTTACTTATGCTAAAAACTACAAAACACTGAGAGGAAAAACTCAGACATCTATATTCATGAACTAAATTACTTAATTTTGCTAATATGTCCATATAAAGTACTCTGTATTTCTAATGCATTTCTATAGAAGATTCAATAACATTTTATAAAAAATTACAAAAGCTTACTGCATATAATTAAAAGGGATTACAAAAAATTTGGAGTTGTCAAATCAATATTGAGAAAGAACAGAGATTTAGATACCATACTTCATCATTTAAAACCATGCAACACAGAACACAGTCATAGTATTATACTGACAATGGAAGTACATAGACCAACTGGACAGAAAAACAATCCCAAGAGTATACACACACACACACACACACACACACACATAGTCATAATAATATCTTTCACAGTGATGCCAGTAATGAAGAAGGAAACTCCTCTTCTACAACTACAAACACAATGAAACTGTGGCATTTTCTTTCTCTATACTAATTAATTTTTTGTTGTTATGTTTGTAAGAATATGCGGCACAATCCCGGACAAATCACACCATGTGCAGGTCTCACGTAGGAGATTTTACTGGAAGAGGCAGCATCTGAGAGGGTGTGAGAGGGAAGAAGAGAGGGTCTTTGCAGGCTGGATAATGAGTCTTTTTATTCAAGCGATGACATATGTGATGCATCCATAAAGTGATGTATAGTGGGTCCCATGATAATGTATGCAGGAGTAGTGCTTATGCCTAGAGATGATGAGTCTCATTGCTGGGTCTAAGAGCTGGTTGCAAAGATGTTCCTAGCTGTCCAGGGATGCACCTGATGCTACCAATGTTAATATAACAAGCAAAAACAACTTATGACAGAATGGATTTACTTTGATTTGTGGTTTCAGAAACAGAGCTTGTCAAGGGATGGACATAAAAACATCTTGGCGTCTGACCACCAGAGCAGGTGAGAGAGCCATTGTGCATCCTGGGTCTCTCAGAGACCAGTCTGCTCAGGAGAGCACGTGGACAGCAGAAGCAACAGAGCTTCTGGGACAGGCACAGTTTCAGGCCTTCATTTTTAGACAGGAAGCAGATCTGAGCACCAAGCCTCTGTGTACCTTCCCTGCAAGAGGAGAGCTTACCTGCAGAGAGTACTCTGACTACTGAACTCAGGAGAGAGCTGGACTCCCAGGAGTGCTGACAGAGGATAACAGAATCACAGGAGGAGCAAGATCCAGCCAGAGACAGCTATAACAACTAACACCACAGATTACCAGATGGTGAAAGGCAAACGTAAGAATCTTACTAACATAAACCAAGACTGCTCACCATCATCAGAACCCAGCACTCCCACCTCAGCGAGTCCTTGATAACCCAATACACCCAAAAAGCAGGATTTGGATTTAAAATAATATCTCACAATGCTGGTAGAGGATTTTAAGAAGGAAATTAATAGAAATAAAGGAGAACACGGATTAAACAGGTAGAAGGCCTTAAAGACAAAGCACAAAAATCCCTTAGAGAATTACAGGAAAACACTGCTAAACATGTAGAAGCCCTTAAGGAAGACACACAAAAAATCCCTTAAAGAACTATAGGAAAATACAACCAAACAGGTGATGGAATTGAAAAAAAACTATCCAAGATCTAAAAAGGGATGTAGAAACAATAAAGAAATCCCAAAGGGTGACAACTCTGGAGATAAAAACCCTAGGAAAGAAATCAGGAACCATAGATACGAGCATCAGCAACAGAATACAAGAGATGGAAGAGAGAATCTCAGGTGCAGAAGATTTCATAGAAAACATGGACACAACAATCAAAGAAAATTCAGGACACATTGAGAACACCAAACCTTAGGATAATAGGTATAGATGAGAATGAAGACATTCAAGTTAAAGGGCCAGTAAATATCTTTAACAAAATTATAGAAGAAAACTTCCTTAACCTAAAGAAAGAGATGCCCATGAACATACAAGAAGCCTACAGAATTCTAAATAGACTGAATCAGAAAAGAAATTCCTCCCTATATGTAATAATCAGAACAACAAATGCACTAAACAAAGACAGAATATTAAAAGCAGTAATGGAAAAAGATCAAATAACATACAAAGGCAGAGCTATTAGAATTACACTAGACTTCTCACCAGAGACTATGAAAACCAGAAGATGCAAAATCATCTGGAATAACAAAAAATTTAGGATAGCAAAAACTATTATCAATCATAAAGAACCTCTGGTGGAATCACCATGTCTAATCTCAAGCTGTACTACAGAGCAATTTTGATAAAAATTGCATGGTACAGGTACAGGGACACACAAGTAGATCAATGGAATAGAATTGAAGACCCAGAAATGAACCCTATGGTCACTTGATCTTTTACAAGGGAGCTAAAACCAATCAGTGGAAAAAAGACAGCATTTTCAACAAATGGTTCTGGCACAACTGGCAATTTCATGTAGAGAAAAGTGTGAATTGATCCATTCTTATCTCCTATTAGAAAGCTCAATTCTAAGTGGATCAAAGAACTCCATATAAAATCAGAGACACTGAAATTCATAGAGGAGAAAGTGGGGAAAAGCCTCGAAGATATGGGCACAGGGGAAAAATCCTAAACAGAACAGCAATGGCTTGTGCTGTAAGACCAAGAATCAACAAATGGGACTTCATAAAATTGCAAAGCTTCTGTAAGGCAAAGGAAACTGTCAATAAGAACAAAAGGCCACCAACAGATTGCGAAATGATTTTTACCAATCCTAAATCTGATTGGGGTCTAATATCCAATATATACAAAGAGCTCAAGAAGCTGGCTTCCAGAAATTCAAATAACCCCATAAAATGGGGTTCAGAGCTAAACAAACAATTCTCAACTGAGGAATACCAAAGGGCTGAGACACACCTGTAAAAAATATTCAACAGCCTTAATCATCAGGGAAATACCAATCAAAACAACCCCGAGATTCCACCTCACAGCACTCAGAATGGCTAAGATCAAAAATTCAGATGACAGAACATGCTGGTGAGGATGTGGAGAAAGGAACACTCCTCCATTGCTGGTGGGATTGAAAACTTGTACAACCACTCTTTAAATCAGTCTGTTGGTTCCTCAGAAAATTGGACATAGTACTACTGGAAGATCTAGCAATACCTTTCCTGGTCATATACCCAGAAGATGTTCCAACTGGTAATAAGGACACATGCTCCACTAAGTTCATAGCAGCCTTATTTATAATATCCAGAAGCTGGAAAGAACCCAGATGTCCCTCAACAGAGGAATGGATACAGAAAATGTGGTACATTTACACAATGGAGTATTACTCAGCTATGAAAACCAATGAATTTATGAAATTCTTAGGTAAATGGATGGATCTGGAGGATATCATCCTGAGTGAGGTAACCCAATCACAAAAGAACTAACTTGATATGCATTCACTGATAAGTGGACATTAGCCCAGAATCTTAGAATACCTAAGATACAATTTGCAAAACACAAGAATATCAAGAAGGAAGGCCAACATGTGGATACTTCATTACTCCTTAGAATAGGTAACAAAATACCCACGGAAGGAGTTATAGAGACAAAGTTTGGAGCTTAGATGAAAGGATGGACCATCCAGAGACTGCCCCACCCAGGGATCCATCCCATAATCAGCCACCAAACTCAGACACTATTTCATATGCCAGCATTATTTTGATTAAAGGACCCTGATATAGCTGTCTCATGTCAGGCTTTGCCAGTGCCTGGCAAATACAGAAGTGGATGCTCATTGTCATCTATTGGATGGAACACAGGGCCCCAAATGGAGGAGCTAGAGGGGTCTGCAACCCTATAGGTGGAACTATAATATGAACTACCCAGAATCCCCAATGCTCATGTCTCTAGTTCCATAAGTAGCAGAAGATGGCCTAGTCGGCCATCATTGGGAAGAGAGGCCCCCTTGGTCTTGAAAACTTTATATGCTCCAGTACAGGGGAACACCAGGGCCAAGAAGTTGGAGTGTGCGGGTAGGGCAGCAGGGCGGGGGCAGGGGGGGGGGGCGTATAGGGGACTTTTGGGATAGCATTTGAAATGTAAACGAAGAAAATATCTAATAAAAATTTGAAAAAAAATGTTGGCAAGAGATCATATATCATCTATAAACTGGAATCTAAGTTGGAGAGAAATTGGATTAAAGTGAGGATGGAGTGGACCAGAAACAAAAGGATGCTGTACCCTCCCAAAACCTGCTCCTAGAGATGTACTTACATAAACAATTCACTGTCTCTTAAAAGTTCTATAACATACAAAAAAGCAATGCCTCTACCTGTAGACTAAGTGTTCAACTACAGTAGCCGATTGGAGACATTTCTCATTTAAACCACTTGGCCCCCATTGACTCATGGTAATTTCATAATGCAATATTTATTATAATTTGAAAGGTCCCACAGTCTTTTACCAGTTTCAATATTGTTCAAATGTCAAAAGAGAAAGGCTCCCTGAGAATTAGGGCAATTTTTAAACTCTGACCCAATATTACATTTAAACAACTGCATATTTCCAACATATGATGGCAAAAACATGCATTATTATTCCAATAAGAAAAAAAATAGGACCACAGGGAGGAAAGATTGGACCAAAGCAAGACTAAAACCAGTAGAACAACATTAAACTCTAAAGCACCATGTCCAGTATCTTTGGCTCTACTTTCAAATTGCTTAGATGCCCCTGACTTCACAGATTTGGTTCTTTTAACATATCTCTCTCTCTCTCTCTCCTCTCTCTCTCTCTCTCTCTCTCTCTGGCTGATTTTACCCCAAATATGTAGCTCTCCTTGGCATATGTGTCTTGGCTGTGACATCTCCAATATCTAGGTGTGGTTGCACCTCAACTAAGGCTTCAGAAATTATTCCTTGGCATTATTGAGTTTCCTTGAAAGACCTCCAATTTTCCACATATTGCCTACTATCAACAGCTCTGTAAAACTATGGAGGAAGAATCCACAAACCACCCAGTCATGATTTTTTTTTCTCTTCTCTTCTCTAAAACCAAGACCTCCAAACATAGCTGTCTGTTTGGGATAAACTTTCCCTCCCTTAGACCACAAGTCCATTAGCATGTCCATGCTTTCCAGGGCATAAATCATTTTAGATTCTTTCCTTTTACAAATTGGAGCTAAATCTGGGTGTTGGCCTGAGGTCACTCTTCCTCAGAGTGCAGAGCAAAATGCTTCTTTGTAATGTTACAAATCTACTTAACAATTACTGCCTCATTCTCAGCATATGACTCTGCAGTCTTAAGCTTTCTAGGCCACTTTTCATATACAATCTGTAATTTTTACTTAATTCTTCCATACATGCTGCTCTTTTTCTTTATAAATCTAATATAAACATACTCAATAATAATAAAGCCACAGATCTCATGATATTCTTCCTTGATATTTCTGCCACTGAAATATTCAGTCCTTTACTTTGAAATTTAGCTTCAGGTAAGTTCTCTGGATAAGCGAAGAATGCAGCCAATTTTTTTGCCTACAGAATAGCTAAATAGTAAAAAATCTGATGTAAAATGAAAGAAAAAAAGACAAGAATTGGTGGAATATAGACAGATAAAAATCCTTATGTGCTATTGAAGGAGATGTAAAGAAGTCTATACATTCTGAAAATGATATGGAAGTTCATCAAAAAATGTAAATAGCATCACTATGTGTTCCCACAGTTCCAAATTTATGCATTCATTAAAAGAACTAAAATCCTTCTCAAAGAGACTAGTAGCCCTATGTTTACTGAAAGATATGGTGGCAATGATATAGAAACTGGATAAATGGTTAATAACTGATAAAAGCATGTAAAAATGTGATATGAGAATGTAATGTAACTATAGTCAGTATTAGTACCAGGGCATTCCAAACCCAGGCGCTAACAATGTGACTCATGACCTACGTTGCTAAGCCAACAACCACCATATCCCAGAACCCAGACCCAGAACTCACTTGGCTCACCTCCCACGCTTATTTGTGTGACACCATTTTCCATATAAATAAGGAGAGCACCCCTCCTCTCTATCTCTTTTTCTTCTCTTTCTTCTCTCCCCCTCTGCTCGCCTTGCTGCCCCCTGTCTTTCCCCACAATAAACCTCTCTCACGTGGAACCTCTTTGGCCTGGTGTGCTGTTTGGTATATCTGATATATATATATAAAGTATATATTATCATTATTATTATTATTACTATTATTATTATTATTATTATTATTATTATTATTATTATTATTATTGCATCATTTTGGTGCCAAACCCCGGGGATAGCAGAGACAACCAAGAGCCGCCAACAGCCATTAGTGTCCAGCATGGGGGCGGGGCATCCAGCGGACACAGGAGTGGGCATAGAACACAGCAGCTATGGTAAGAACCCTGCTGCCTTGCGGCTGCACCAACTGATCTTGGTGCAACTGCATTTCCCTTTCCCCTTCCTTTTCCCAAGCCGCAGCTGTAGCCGAGATCTGAGTCAGGACTCGCTGCCCACCATTTTTACCACATGACCTGCTGCCATTGCGGAACATACAAAGTTCAAACCATGTGAGCTGTGCCACTCTGACACAACTTACAGGCTGGGCTTCCACACTCTCATTTACTGGTTCACTAGAATTCCCACACAGACACTGGCATATTATTCGTAGGGCCGATCAGCCATGAGGGCCTCCAGTTCCTGGAACAGAGCCTGACCAGTTATGTCTGGGGACTAAGGGGTTGGTGTTTTACAGCCACACGTCCAGCTGACATAGGAGTTAAGACATTGTCCATCTGAGTACTCCCGTTCTCTGAACGTCGCTCTTTCCCCACAGGCTCTAGCAGCTGGCTGAAATCCCTGGATCCAGGTAGAGCACTTTCCACAGTAAGCCCGGGCTTATTGGGTAGCCCCGGGACTAGAGGTCCTTTTGATGACTTGGGTGTTCTAGCCTGGCTAACTCCTTTTTGGTTTCTGGATTGTTCTTGGGACGCCAGTAAGAACACCAGCAACCTCCAAATGGGCAATAACATGTCTTCAAACGTATCCCTGGATACACCACTGGGATGTCTCCTAAAAAATCTCAAGTCTTTGAAGCTGACGCCTCCTTTGAAGGTATCAAAATTAATACACCTTTGCAATAAGATCTGGACTCAGTACTTGATAGGCAATGGTTCTAAATGGCCACTTAATGGCAATTAGATCCAAATGTTTTAAAGGATCTAAATACATACTGCCAGCAGACCAGTAAGTGGAAAGGTTATCTATGTTAATTACTTCATCTATCTTCTCTCTAATCCTATGTGCTCTCCCTGTTCTCCAACTCTAGTCGTTAGCCATGAGTTCTGCACAATTCCCGCTAGATGATACCACAATGTTAGACCCAGTGAATGTGCCACCCCTTTTCTGCCATAGGCTTGTTTCTGCGCTGTTGAAAACACAAACTGCTGCCCTAGTTTTTCCTCACTGAGATACTCCAGAGCCTGCTACCCCCCAGCTCTCCTTTTTCTGTGCAACCACAGGTCCTTCCAAATGTTCTACCTTGGCACCTACTTTCACACTACCTATCACCCATTCTAAAGCCATGACCAAGCCCCAAGCTCTACTCCCCTAGAAGAATCTGACGCAACAACTGTCCTTCCCCCAAGGGAAGTTGTGGGGGTAGATGATCTTGTCAGGGCACATGTTCCCTTCTCAATGAGTAAACTTTCTCAAACAGAAAAGAGGTTGGGCTCTTATACTTCCAATTCCTCTGCCTTCATTAAAGAATTTCTGTATATTACTCAATCTTAAAGCTTGACTTTCTATGATATACATATGATACTTACTAACAATTTGCTTCCCGAGGAATGTGGGCAAGTTTGGGAACAATCAAGAGCGCTTGCAGATGAGTATCATCAAACAGAGCATATCCAATTGAAATGGAGACAGTACCTGACCTGGATCCTCAATGGAATTACAATTCCGCAAGTGGTATTCTAGCCAGGGACATGTTTGTTATATGTCTTTTGTCGGGCCTAAGAAAGGCAGCTTTAAAGCTGGTAAATTTTGAAAAACTTCAAGAGGTTGTCCAAGATAAATAGGAAAATTCATCTCATTTTTTTAAAATGTCTTAAATGGCTTTATTACAGTATACCAAACTGGACCCTGAAAACCCAAAAGGTAAACAACTTTTAATGACCTACTTTGTTTTCCCCAGAGCTACCCCGACAAAAGAACTAAACTTAAAAAGCTGGAGAGGGGACCCCTGACTCCCCAGGCAGAAGTCTTAGCTCTGGCCTTCAAGGTGTACCATGGGAGAGATGAGAGCGTCTCCAAATAAAAGTACAATATGCTGGCAAAGGTTGTCCGACCAGCTCCAGCTGTGACCCTGATCACATGATCTTCTAAGACCTAGAGACCATCAGGCACCTGCTACATGCGCGGTCAACAAGGTCATTAGGCAAAAGCCTGCCCTAATTCCAGCAAGCCAAGAGGGCCATGCCCTAAGTGCCATCAAGAGGAACTTTGGACTGTCGATTGGCTTCATGTTATGCAAAACACGAGGACATCATTCCCAGATAACCCTCCAATTGATCTCCTAGGCTTGGCTATGGCCAACTGATGAGGCCCGGGCTCCTCTGACCTGACCAATGCCATCACTAACAGGGAGATTAGGGTAGATATTGTGGTATGTGGGCAGCCCATCTCTTCTCTCTTGGACACTGGAGCCACTTACTCAGTCCTAACGGAGCTTTGGAGGGGCACACTTCTTCTAGTTTTCCTATTGTTGAGGTAGGAGGACAGCCCTTACTTCCCTTACCAGACCCTACCAATTAGTTGCATTTTTAGGGGTGTATCTCTCACCTATTCCTTTTTGGTAGTACCAACATGTCCTGTCCCCTTATTGGGAAGGGATCTCCTAGCTAGGCTAGGAGCCTCTATTTCTTTTGCTCCCCACATTCACCTAAACTCAAGCTTGCATCATTTCCTCTCCTTCTCCTCTTAGCAAGCCAACCTACTAACAATACGATGCTATTCCCTTTACCAGCCTCACAGGTAGATCCCCAAGTCTGGGATGTCCAGAACCCCTCTGTTGCTCAATACCATTCTCCTGTTGTCATCCAATTGTTGGACCCTACCAGGTATATCACCCAGGTTCAATACACACTCTCCAGAGTCTCAGTGGACTTAAGCCAATTATTTCTGACCTCTTGAGGAAAAAAATTCTTCACCCTACTATCCCGAGCTTTTGTCCCCGCCGGCAAGAACACACTTAGGACAACCAGAATCTTCTGCGGCAAAGCTTAATTGCTTACTTCTCAGGAAGACCCAGACCGCAGAAAATGGAGTCGCTTATATAGCCCTCAGCCATGACGTTTCAGCACCTGATATGGCGTGACAGCTCCTGATTCATTGCTCGACCATCACCCCACTATTACACCCCGAGAATGGGCAGTGACTAGGAGTGAATTCACTCTCGCACTTGAGCACAAGGATTGTTTACTAGTTAGGCACAGCAGAGGCCAGCGCCATCTTATTTTTGGTTTTTTTTTTTTTTTTTTTGGAGGAGATTTTTTAAGATATTTGTGAAATGAACACATAGGGTAATGTCCTATAGTGTTTTTTTTAATTTTTAATATTTTTTATTACGTATTTTCTTCAATTACATTTCCAATGCTATCCCAAAAGTCCCCCATCGCCCCCCCCCACTTCCCTACCCACCCATTCCCATTCTTTTGGCCCTGGCATTCCCCTGTATTGGGGCATATAAAGTTTGCAAGTCCAATGGGCCTCTCTTTCCAGTGATGGCCGACTAGGCCATCTTTCGATACATATGCAGCTAGAGACAAGAGCTCCGGGGTACTGGTTAGTTCATCATGTTGTTCCCCCTATAGGGTTGCAGATCCCTTTAACTCCAGAAAATCAAATAACCCCACTAAAAAATGGGGCTCAGAACTGAACAAAGAATTGTCACCTGAGGAATACTGAATGGCAGAGAAGCACCTGAAAAAATGATCAACATCCTTAATCATCAGGGAAATGCAAATCAAAACAACCCTGAGATTCCACCTCACACCAGTCAGAATGGCTAAGATCAAAAATTCAGGTGATAGCAGATGCTGGCGAGGGTGTGGAGAAAGAGGAATACTCTTCCATTGTTGGTGGGATTGCAAGCTTGTACAACCAC
This sequence comes from Mus caroli, assembly GCF_978045245.1. Lineage (NCBI taxonomy): Eukaryota > Metazoa > Chordata > Mammalia > Rodentia > Muridae > Mus > Mus caroli. Next base: position 47,431,174 of record NW_028227264.1, read on the forward strand.
TCTAGAAATCAGTCTGGCCGTTCCTCAGAAAATTGGACATAGTACTACCGGAGGATCCAGCAATACCTCTCCTGGGCATATATCCAGAAGATGTGCCAACTGGTAATAAGGACACATGCTCCACTATGTTCATAGCAGCCTTATTTATAATAGCCAGAAGCTGGAAAGAACCCAGATGCCCCTCAACAGAGGAATGGATACAGAAATTATGGTACATTTACACAATGGAGTACTACTCAGCTATTAAAAAGAATGAATTTATGAAATTCCTAGCCAAATGGATGGACCTGGAGGGCATCATCTTGAGTCAGGTAACACAATCACAAAGGAACTCACACAATATGTATTCACTGATAAGTGGATATTAGCCCAAAACTTAGGATACCCAAGATATAAGATACAATTTGCTAAATGCATGAAACTCAGCGCCATCTTATAATGGTGATTGCTCGCGGCATGCATGGCTCTCCACAGCGATTGCTCCCAGCACGGCTCTCCACACCCTACTTCTTCTTTAACACCCCTTTATTAGGAGTCAAGAAACCTAATGGTACCTATCACTTAGTCCAAGACGTCAGGCCTATTTATTCCACAGTGGTACCTCTCCATCCTATTGGGGCTAACCCTCACACACTTCTTTACACTATCCCCCCAGTAACTTCCCATTTCTCAGTTCTAGATCTCAAGGATGCATTCTTCTCTATCCCTCTAGATGCCCAGTCACAGAACATATTTGCCTTTACTTGGATAGATCCTGATACCCACTTTTCTACCCTACTTACCTGGACTGTTTTACCTCAGGGATTCCGGGATAGTCCACACCTTTTTGGGCAAACCTTGGCTTCTGATTTATTATTTCTATCTCTCCCTAAGTCAAAGATCATACTCTATGTGGATGATGTCCTTCTCTGTAGTACCTATTTAGAAATTAGCCAAACTGACACCTCTGCTCTTCTGAAATTCTTCTCCAATCAAGGCTACAGGGTTTCACCTTCCAAAGTCCACCTGTTCACCCCTCAGGTCGCTTATTTGGGACCTAAAATTATCACAACACATAAGACTATTACATTAGATAGAAAAATCTGATCCAATCTCTGTCCCTTCTGTGAAAGAAGAGATTTTATCATTCCTAAGAATAGCCAGTTTTTTATGTTTGTGGGTTCCTTCCTTTCCCCTTCTTTCTTGTCCTCTATATGAAGCAGCATCAGGCTCCACCCAAGAACCTCTTTTAAAGCCTATTACCAAGCCTTTTCAAAGGCTCCAACAGGCTCTCCTCAAGGCCACAGCCTTACATCTCCCTGACCTACTTTTCCTTTTTCCCTCTATGTAACAGAAAAGGAGGGATTTTCCCTTGGAGTCTTGGGTCACCAGATGGGACCTTCTTTTGCACCTGTGGCATACTTGTCAAAAAAACAAAAAAACTAGATCTAACCATCCAGGGATGGGCACCCTGAATTCATACCCTAGCATCCCCTGAATTCCTTATTCGAGAGTCAAAAAACCTAATATTTGGATTATCTATAACTGTCTTCTCCTCTCATAGCCTGTCACAGCTCCTAATGTATAATGGATTACAGACTCTACCTCCCTCCAAGGTTCTCTCCAGGTAGCTCTAATAGAAGACCCCACACTCCCTTTCTAATCATGTCTGCCTCTTATTATTTCCAATCTTCTTCCTAGACCAAACACTAACCACTCTCTATCTCACTCTTGCACTGAAACTTTAGAAGAAGTATTACCTCATCCATCACACATACAGGAGGGCATATTGCCTCAAGTCATTATACTCAGTACACAGATGGTAGCTCCTTTCTACATTAAGGACCCAGAAGAGCCAGCTATGCCATAGTGTCGGACACTGAGGTGGTAGAGGCACAGGCCCTTCCTGCCCATACTACTTCCTGGAACTGACTGGCAACTTGATTTCACCCACATGCCCAACCTCAGATGTGACAGATACCTCCTGGTTTTGGTGGAAACCTTCTCAGGGTAGGTAGAGGCATTTCCCACAATTAACAAAAGGGCTCAGACAGTCTCTGACCTCCTCCTCCAAAAGATCATCCCTCTATTTGGTGTCCAGGTCTCTCTCTAATCAGACAATAGTCCTGAATTTACCTCTCAAGTTTCTCAAATCCTATCTAAGGCCCTAGACATCCCCTGGCACTTTCACATTCCCTACCACTGTCAATCTTCAGACAAGGTAGACAGAACTAATTGCTCCTTAAAAACCACTCTTGCTAAGCTGTCACAAGAACTTCACCTTGATTGGGTGAAACTCCTACCTCTGGCTCTTTTCAGACTGCAAGCTCTCTGCACGCCTGCACGCGACCTCTCCTCATCTCGCCTTTCAAACTCATGTATGGGTATCCAGTCCTAACTCCAGGCCTTTTACCCAAGTGCTCTCCCCTCCCAGATCATTTGCTTATCCTATTAATTTCTCATCTCCGTTCTCTCCTATGTGACTTTGATGACCACCACCTACCTCGACCACACTCTGTTTCCTGCCCACTACCTGTTAACACTGGGGACCAAGTCCTTTTATCTCCTCCAGATCATTGGCCCTCACCCCTTTCTCCCAAATGGCAGGGCCCTTATAAGGTAATCCTTGTGACCCCTACAGCTGCTAAGCTCGAGGGACTCTCTCATTGTGTCCAACTATCTCACCTGAAACCTTTCATTCCGCCGCCTAAAGATTATACCTCTTCATACACATCGACCCTAACAGGACGGTGCTCCGTTAAGCTCTGATATCAAGACCACCCATCTTTTCTCTACATTCCTTCAACAACAGATACAAAAAATTCCTAACTAAACTATTAATCAGCTCCTTTTACAGGATTACCAGCTGCTGCCCATGGAAGATTTGCTGTCCATAGAAAAACCTGATTCAGATGATTTCCAAACGGATTCTGATGGTAAAGGCCAGATATACCTCCAAATTGATGATGCCCTTAGACAGCAGGAAGTAGTTTGAGAGACACGACACCCCTTTTCTCTCTTCAACATCGGCTTCCCCCTCCCTTTTCCTTCCCTTATTTTTATAATAAAAAGAAGGGGGTTATGTTAGTACAAGGACATTCCAAACCCAGGCACTAACAATGTGACCCATAACCTGTGTTGCCAAGCTAACAACCACCATATCCTAGAACCCACTTGGCTCACCTCCTACCCTCACTTGTGTGACATCATTTTCCACGTAAATAAGGAGAACACCCCTCCTCTCTCTCTCTTTCTTCTCTTTCTTCTCTCCCCCTCTACTCGCCTTGATGCCCCCTTTGTCTCTCCCCACAACAAACCTCTCTCATGTGAAACTGCCTTGGCCTGGTGTACTATTTGATATATCTGCTAAATATATATATTATTAGTCAGCCTTTAAAAAAATTAATTCTGTAGTATATACAAACACGACTGACAGTTGAGAACTTATTATTAGGTAAAATATCCTCAACACAAAAAAGATAGGTGCTGGGGCTGGAGAGATGGCTCACTGGTTAAGGACACTGACTGCTCTTCCAGAAGTCTTGAGTTTAATTCCCAGCAACGACATGGTGGCTCACAACCATCTGTAAAGATATCTGATGCCCTCTTCTGGTGTGTCTGAAGACAGCAACAGTGTACTCATATATCATAAATAAATAAATCTTTTTTTAAAAAGGTGCTTTGTTAATATACTTACATTAAATATTTAAAATAATCACACAAAGATTCATAACCTGGAGTTGCCAGAGACATTTTGATGACAATTTAGTATAATGATGGTAATAATAATAATAATAAATAATAATCAATAATTTTGAATTTAAATTATGCCTAGATTAAATGGCTCTGTATACTATAAGCCATCTTTACCACAGTAAAGTAAAACAAACAAGAATATGATTTTTATAATATCTATAGAAATACTCACATATTTTAAACCTAAAGAAGCATAGTGAATAATAATATCCTAGAAGTTTGAGTTACACATATTTCTGATAGAAAAATGGTAATCCTAGATCTATGTCTTTATCTAACAATGAAGTTTCACGGTGTTTCTTTTGGATTATTTTAAACTACAAATATGTTGATTTTGCTTCATTATGTTGAATGTAGCAATCTGGATTAGCCTAGCTACTGGAATCAACATGCCAGAATGGAGAGCAATAAGAGAATTTCACAAGACAAGGCATAGAGAGCCCCTGAGTCTAAGGCTGAAATAGGCACAGAAATCTATGATAAATTTATTAGTCTAATCTAAAAAACAGCAAGTTAAGAGTCAATAGAAGTCAGGCTAACTGATAATGTGAAACCTCCAAGTGAATCAAGTAATTGTTTACTATAGTCTGTCAAGGTTAAATAGATAAGCAAATAAGGCTGAGATAATTATTCCTTAGTTAAGAGCTGTATTATATAACAAGCAAGGCATTTTTAGACACTCTAGACCATTCACTCCTAAATTTAAAGCAGTTAGAATTAAATAACAATATCTGTTCATCATTTACACCAGTCGTGATCTATTACTTAAAGGTATGTGTGTCTAGTGGCTTCTTTATGGCATAACCCAGGCTGAGCTTTTGTATCAGCATGAAGCTGAAACAATCACTCTGCAAGTAGTGCTGTCTCAGCAGGATAATATCAAAACATGAAGAGAAAAGTTAATGGTGTTTGCATGAAAATAGTACCAAGTTAAAAGGCACAGCTTCCAAAGTCTTAGTTCTAAGGATACCACTGACAAGGATTCATAACACAGGTGAAGTGAAATTTCTGTGACTTCAGAACTTGTGAAAAATTTTCATTTTGATAACAACATCCAGGTCTTTTGGTAACAGGAAATTCAATAAGCATTCATTGTGGAATATGGTAGGAGTTGAATATACAAAAATAACTGTGATGCGTATCACTGATGCAAGAACCCCATAGCCTATTTGTATAAAACAAAACTCCTGGTGTGTCTCTCCATTATTATTATACATCATATGGGTAATTATTTTGTTTGTTTGCAGTATTTTTTGAGACAGGCTGTAATCTATCACAGGCTGGCTTAGAACATGTAATCCTTCAACAACTTCCTGAGTGCTAACATTACAGAGAAAAGAACTAGGTTTATCATTCCTAAACTAGAGCAGTGTGTAGTTAATGGAAAAAAAGATTGTGTGTATGCTTTCTGTATGTGTGTGTCCACAAATGTGTGTCCATATATGTCATATATGTGTTTTTGCATGTGTACATGAGTGTACCTTGAAGGAAAATGAGCACAATTTAATGAGAATAAGGCCAAGTAGAAAGAGTATAAATTAAAAACCTCATAAATCTGTTACAGTTTTTCTTTTCCATTGTAAAACATAAACCCTTACACTGTCAAATACCTGAAGCTGTCTTTAATGCTTCCTTATGTTCATGTCACAATCATATTTTCTTCTCTAACCCTGTTAATTAGAAGTGTTCATTTTTCAATTTTGCCAAATTTCTTCATAATCATTTCCTTTGATTTAACATTTTATTTTGTCTTGATGTTACTTGCAGGCATCTTGTTTCTCTTTTAGATATTTTGTTTCTTGATATCAATGTTCCCAAACCTTTCTTAGCCCACATACTGACTTGATATTTTTCTAAATTGCAAGTATAGTCAAATGATTACCACTGACTGTTTCAATGATCTGTTACATTATCCAAGGTTAAATGAATCTCCTGCAGGATCTTGCCTTCCTTGTTACACTGAGATGTGCAACCTTGCTCTAACTTTTGGGCCATATTTCAGCTTTCAGTGTTCTATGACTAGGCTTATCCTTGTTCTTCATATTATCTTTGAAGGGATGCTTACGTGGACATGTTACTACAACAGTCACCACTTGTCTGGATATTTACTTGGTCTCATCGGGCATTGTATGACTCCTCAAGAGGCTTCCACACTCCTGCTTTCAAGCTTTTCTTCTGAGAGACACCTTCTCTATAAAAACACAGACTACTGCCCAAGCCGACAAGAGCACTTTCCAGAATGCATGATCATCTGCTTGGTGTATTGCAATTTATTTCTGTTCCTTTGCAAACTGGATTTCTTACTGGTTACTTTACCCAGTATGTGGACAGTTAATGCAAGTATGTGGAAATCAGAAGTATTGTGATTTTCATATATAAATGTTGAAAAACTACTTAATGATATATTGTATAAAATAATCATGGAAAAGTGTCTTCTTGAGAAAGACAGTGATGAGGCAGAATTGTGGCATGCTTTCTGTCTTGTACCATTATAAAATTTAAGATAAAAGGTAACTTAACCTAGTCTTTCGTTTATCTTTCCACGTGATCATCATACTGGTTTAGTGATATTAATGGCATTTTAATATTATATTTTTTAATATTTTAAATTATTTTTTCTTGAAGTTTATACATGCATCTAACACTTTAGCACTTGTGAATCACCTATAGACTTTTGCACAACTGTGAGCATTCCTTCTATGCTCCACCTCACAGTTACCTGGCGATAGCCAGTAAGGACTGGCTTACTAAAGGGACTATTTGTCCCCTCCTTGCTTTCTTACTCCCCTACTCCCTTACTTTCTTACTCTCTGCTCCATCTCTCCCTGCCCATTCTCCCTTTATCCCCTCCTACTCCTCTCTCTTCACATGTTCCTGGCTGGCCTTCCCTCTTCTCTTTCTCTCATCTTTCTCCCCTCCCCTCCCCTCCCCTCCCCTCCCCTCCCCTCCCCTCCCCTCCCCTCCCCTCCCCTCTCCTCCCCTCCCCTCCCCTCTCTTCTCTCTCTTCTCTTCTCTATTCTCCTCTCTTCACTTCTCTCTGTCTCTTCTCTGTCTCTGTCTCTCCCTCTCCCTCTTCCTCTGTCCCTCCCTCTCTGTCTGTACTCCCTCCTCAACTCCCATTCCCATACCCTAAATACTTTTTTTTTTTTTTTTTTTTTGGTTTTTTGAGACAGGGTTTTTCTGTATAGCCCTGGATGTCCTGGAACTCACTTTGTAGACCAGGCTGGCCTCAAACTCAGAAATCTGCCTGCCTCTGCCTCTGCCTCTGCCTCCTGAGTGCTGGGATTAAAGGCGTGCACCACCACGCCCGGCCAATAAATTTTATTCTATAATATACCCTTTGTGTGGCAGCTAACTCAGAGAAGGGATGCCTTAGCATGGGCCCAACACACTTCTCCTACCTCACCATACCTCTTTCTATCAAACATATTCTTGGCTCTTTTCTCCTTTAAAAGATGCTACAACAACCACACAACATTTTTTTTTACAAATTGAAATGATGAGTTCCTTTTGTTTTTCTGAGATGCCATAGTTTATATACTTTTAAAATATATATACTACTTAAACGTCTAAGTTTATATCCACAGACAAGCACTTCTTTCAGGATTTATCAAAGAATCTTCTATTTATATTGACTGTTATGAATTCAGAGACCTTGGCCTATCCAGTGGTCTTACAAGTAACAACTGAATATCCATACCTAAACAGAATACATAGCACTCATACATTATGAAAGAATAAGGGCAAATGGAATATAAGAGCAAGAAGTACTGAGGAGGGTTCTGATATGCATCTCTCAGCCATGACACAATCATAACACACAATACTTTATATTGCCTGCACCAAACTGGAACTGCCAATAAGTAATTGATAGAAGGTAAAACTTAAGGGGACCTATCAAACTATTGACTGATGGGTTTGGAAGCAGTAATCATTTTCTTCACATATGAATCCACTTTGAACCTTTCAGGATCCATTGAATAGCTAAATACTCATGGATACCCTGACAGTACTGTTTATACTTAGTAGCTAATGAAACAAGGCAAAAATGCATTAACATAGGAAAATGTTGCAGAATATTTAATTACAACATGTTATTTACCAAGAAAATGGTGTATATCAAAATTATTAACAAGTAATCCATCTACTAGTTAACAATTTTTAAATTCTATCACATTTTACTTCATCATTTTGTTCTAGATATATAACCATAGCCTACCAAACTCTCTCAACTCCTACTGCGGGTACTTTCAATTCTTTACCTTTTTCTCTGTAAGTTTTAGTCTAATTATTAAACTTAAACTTAAGTCATGAAACTTAATGTAGGGTCACATAAGTGTTAGCAAAAATAGAATGTTACTGAATGAACAAAGAATAATAATTACTCAAAAGCCATTGCTGAGCCCATGCTATTTCTGGCAAGTTCACTTGTACTGTGTTGTGTGAACTCACTAGACTTCATTCTGAATGTGACCTGGCCACACTGTGCTTTCCACATGCTGTCATAATTACAATGCCAACAAATTGTTCGTGATCACTTTGGCTATGAGATTATTGTAAAGGGAGGTGACTTTTTCATCGATAGATAGATAGATAAATAGATAGATAGATAGATAGATAGATAGATAGATAGATAGATAGATAGATAGATATCTGCTCTTACAGAAAAAGAGGAGTTTGTGCAAAACACATTAAGGTTTTCTAACCATTACTAACTATGGAAATATTGCCTTAGTATAAATTTAGTCTGTTTCATATTGAAATATTTACATTAAATATAACCGTTTACAGTTGTTCAACTTAATTTATGAAACATTATTAAATTAATTTTGGCTTGAGATTAGGGCAGAATTTCTAACAATTTCTGAAATGACCCTAAACATATTTCTGTATTTAGTAGTATATATTTACATGAAATCATATTTTAGTATTGATGATTTGAGGACAAATATAGCAAACAATTCTGAAACTATAGTATTTAGGAAAAACTAATTCAATAAGGAAAATAAATGAACACAAGATAACTAAGTCATTAGTATGCAAAGTTTTTTTTTATTATAAACTGTGCAATGCAATTGTATATATATTAAATTACTGTTTTAATGTATGTTTTCTGTAACTTAATATGAGAAAAATATATATCAAGATGTACAAAAATTTGGGGATAGACAAAAAGTTTTTAAGAAACCCTGTATCAGTTCAATTTCAGCTTTCTTATAGTGAACTAACCCTGAAATTTCATTCATTGCACTAAAATAAAAACTATTTACATTTTTAAAATTATCATTATATTTTGTAAATAGGTCTGTTGTAAGCATGAAGAGCCAATTGAAAAAGACAAGTGACAAGATGGAAGAAACTTAAAAAAAGGAGTTATAATAAAAAAAAACTGTATAGAATTAGGATCATAACATAAGTGGTATTTTAAGGTCTTTACTTATTTTCCTCTTTGCTCCTTTGTAATATTGGTCTTTGGGAAAAGGCCCTGATATATATATATATATATATATATATATATATATATATATATATATATATATATATATTTATAACTTGATAGATACTCATTGAAATGTAGATGAGCCTAGTAAACATTTGCCAAGTACATAAGTACATAATAACAAATAATATAGTAGTCTCTGCAGTTAACTATGGGAGTTACTAGAAGAAGATATAAAAGTCTTCTGGAAGCAAGCTTGGAAAATATGTGGCATTTAATATGAATCTTAACAATGGGCTATAAAACTTATATATGAATGTACATATAGCAGTAATAATTAAGGAAAAGTTTATGAATTTGAGGGGAAATATGGGAAAAGTTGAAGGTAGAGAGGGAGGGTTGGGAGTGACATATTGCTTATCTATAAAGTTCTCAAAGAAAATTGTTAAAAATGAATTTAAATGTTGTATGGCAAGGCTCACAAAATATTGTGGAAAAGACAGCAGAAGCAATTTAGGAGGCAGACCAAGGGGCTGTATAATGCTATTCTCAAGGCATGACAGACAGAACTATCCCCACCATGAATTCATAAAAGTACAAGTTCATGCACTAGGCCTCCACAAAAATATCCCTGTAAACTGTGAGCCATGAATCATGCAAGGGAGAGAACATATGGGCCCTGAAAATTCTGGGTGATCTACTGGGTTCTGAAAGTTTCTAGGCAAGTAGGAATTACTGTACAGTTTCAAAAGCAATGGTGAGCTCTGTAGGCTAAAAGGTAGTTCTGTTCCCATGGTCACACAACCATGCAACCCTGGTTAAATTCAGATTATAAAACAAATACAAAGATATGAACTTCTAGAGGGAATTTTTAGAGTGAGGGGTTGGTAAGGATAGAGGTAGATAAGGGAAAGTGGAAAAATGATAGTAGCTAGAATGCATAGTCTACATAATTTAATTTAATAAAGAGTAACTAACTGAAAAAAGCATTTTAAAATAGCAAAATGATGCTAACAGCAAATCAATGTAATGATAATTTGAACATTAAAATTAGCAAACTTTTGTTCATCAGAATACACTTTAAAGAAAGTAAACTATAAATGACACAAGGTTAAAATGCATTTACATAAAATATAATAAAGTCTTGGGTAATAAAATATCAATCATATTTAAGCTCTTTGGAACCTTTAAAACATTAATTAAAAATTTAAAAGAATGAAATATTTGAATAGACATTTCCTAGAATTGAAACACATGAAAGTATTAGATATCCCATCACAGAGTTCAGACTACAGCAAAAAGAAAACAAAGCATATATTTTTATGTAATATACAAATTAAAATTAAAAAATAAATCTGAGAAAATCAAGAGATAAAGGAGCATAATGACATATTCATTTTTCTTATTAATAAGATCAATTATTCACTTATATAACTTTACAGAAATAGAGTCACTCCACTTTTATACAGGGTATATGTTTGTTTTTAACTACTTATAACTAGTATACCATATAAATTTTAAATGAGTTATATTAGTATGAAGATGACAGACCACATAGATGTATTGAAACTGCTCATATTGGGAATAATGTTAGGTGTACTAGAAAATTAGTGAACAGTAAGAAATGTTCACATATTGGGTAAGAACCTAGCAATCTCTTCTGCCTAAAACAATGTATTCTCTGTTCATCCATATCTGGGCCATTGTATGCTTAAGGTTTTGATGGGTGGAATGGTTTGCAGTTGTTATAAAACAGAGCAATGGCCAGGAAATGTTTACCCAATAAAATGGTAAGCCAGAAATATCAGAAGACATCTGTAAAAGCATATTTGAATATGATTTATAAATACAAACCTCCTAATAGCTATTGAATCAAAAACAGTCTATAAGTTATAGTTGTTTCAGTCATCAAATTGTATGTACTAGGGGAAAATAAATGCTATTAGGAAAAAAACCTTAGAAATTTTGAGGAGTCTAAATTTAAGTTGGAAAAAAGGGGGGTGTTTCATAGATAGCTTGTAGTGAGTACCATATTCTCTGTTCTCAATTCATTCTACCTTATTTGTTCTCTTTTGCCTCTAAAATTTTTTTCAACTCCTTTTTTCTCTTTATTTTGCTGCTTTCCTTTCTTGAAAATCTTTCTACTGTGTAATACATGGAAGAAGTTGGGGGTGAGGTACCCATAATGCAATTACAAGACAGTGAAGATGTGTATTGAGAGTAAGAGTTTAAAAGTTACCAAGGAAATGAGCGAGTTTATCAGAAGATATCTCAACATTAAGAACTGAAGTTAATGTTTTCCCTCTTGGTTTAAAAAGAAAAGATATAAATAGATCTGAGGATGATAAAGCAACCCTGTGTGTAGAGCACCTTAGGATAGTTACTCACATTGTGAATCACAGTAGTTCATGCTGACCGTGGCAGTAGTTTACTTACTATATTTGTTTTATTTTCTATTATTTATATTTTATACCTAGCAAGTGCACTGAAAATGTGTAAGAGTATACTGTAGCTGTGTCAAACAATACAATGCCCTTAGAAATAGAAATTTATTTAGTGTATTCTCTCACACAGCTAAGAATTAGCCTGTAATAGGAAGTTCACTCAAAAAAATATAAGTATCTTTGTAGTAGGATGCAACATCTTTTGGGTTTATTCCCAGGAGTGATATAACTGGGTCTTTAGGTTGATTGATTTCTAATTTTGTAAGAAACCACTACATTTATTTCTGAAGTGGCTATACAAGTTAGACTTTCCACCAGCAATGCTGCTTCACATCCTCACCAGCCTGAGCCTTCACTTATCATAGGCATTCTGACAGGTGTAAGATAGAATCTCAGATTCATTTTAATTTGCATTTCCCTGATGAGTAAGGAGGCTGAATTTCTTCATATGCTTATTGGCCTTTTGAGATTCCTCTGTTGGGAATTCTCTGTTTAGTTCTGTACTTAATTTGTAAATTGTATTATTTGTCTTGCTGATGTCTAGTTTATTGGGTTCTTGTATATTTTGGGAATAGCTCTCCTTCAGATACTGAATTGGTGAAGATCTTTTCCCATCCGTAGGCTTCCGTTTTGTCTTATCGACAGTGTCCTGTGCTTTGCAGAAACTTTAAGTTCCATGAGATCCCATTTATTAATTGTTGATCATTAATGACTGCTCTATTGTTGTTAAGCTCATGAAGTTGTCTCCAGTGTGAATGAGTTCAAGAATATTATCCACCTTTTCTTCTATCAAGTTCATTGTATCTGGTTTTATGTTGTGGTCATTAATTGACTTTGATTTTAATTCTGAGCTGGGTGATAGATATGAACCTATTTGCCTTCTACTACATGCAGACATTCAATTGGAGCAGCACCATTTGTTGAAACACTTTCTTTTGTTCATTGTACAATTTTGTCTTCTTCATCAAAAAACAGGTATCCATATGTGGATCTTCTACTCAATACCATTGAACAACTTGGTTATGTCAATGCTATGTGATTTTTATTACTATAGTTCTGTAGGAGAGCTTAAAATCATGGATAGTGACACTTCTGGAAATTCTTTTATTATACAGGATTGTTTTAGCTATCCTGGGACTCTAATTTACCACAAAGACAGTTGATCAACTATGTTCATAACAGCTTTATTAATAATAACCAGAAATTAGAAACAACCTAAATGTCCCTCAACTGAAAAATAGATAAAGAAAATGTGGTATATTTACCAATAGAGTGTTATTCCACTGTTAAAAACAAGAACATCTTAAAATTTTCTAGCAAATGGATGGAGCTGGCAAAAATAATCCTGAGTAAAGTAGCTCTACCCCAAAAGAACAAACATGGTATGTACTCCTTTGTAAGTGACATTAATTACAAAGTAAAGGATACTCATGCTACAGTCCACAGACCAGAGAGGCTAAGTAACAAGGATGCTTGTTATCCCTTGATGGTCTCTACTTTTTTTAAGGCAAAAAGAGGACAAGTGGATTGGAAGGAAGGTGGTAGGTGGCATGGAAGATGTGGGGGGCTGAGGAAGAAAGGGAAAACTGTGGTCAGGATGTAATAAATGAAAGAATAAACTAATTTTAAAAAGAAATATAAAAATTGTGATCTTTTCACCCCAGTATGCAGGAATCGGAGGGATATGATCATGTAATCAAGTCTTAGATGCAGTCTGCTCAGCAGAGGATTTGTGGTTCTTTTAAATATTAATAAACTCTAAAAAATAATTTCTGTGTAAGTATGATCAACATGACTTCCTTAAAAGTCTTTGGAAACGATGCTGTACATTGCACCCCCCCTTTTTTTTTTGAGGCTAGCACCAAGTCTGCGAGACCAGTGAGTAGATTATCCAGTTTATGCACTACAGAAAGATTCAAGTTTCTTTAAGTGCTGTGCTACATAGAGCAGTGATGGAAAAGATAAGCCCATAATTGTCTTTTTCCTACATTAGGTTAAAGTTTGAAGAGTAAAACTATAAACCAACTTTAATATAAGTGCCAGATGGATTTTGCAGAAAGATAGGTTACTGATGTGAACTGGATTTTTATGTCAGCTATAGGCATTATTTCATTTCATTATATCATTATTTCCTCTTTCAGGTTCTTTTTATATTTATACCATAAATGGAATTAATAGGTATGGAAGTCTTCTGGTAGTCAGACGTAGGGACTATTTAAGTTTCTGTACCAAATAACTACATCCTCAACTGCTAGTATGTAGGACATTATGAGCTGTTCATGGATTCATCTTTGTATAGTATAGAAAATATTAATTCTGAACTATCATTGTTCCACTTACTATGTACATTCTCCCTTTATCTGTCTTACAAGATCATCTTTCCTGCCCATATCAAAGTATGGAATAGTAAAGTTTTTGTTTGTTTGTTTCCTTGTTTGGTTTGGTTTTAGACCTGCAATCTCTTTTCATTGGTAGTCTTTACAAAACACATTTATGAATCCAGTCACTAATAGTATGTATGAGACTAACTTTAATATTTTTATTTGCTTTAGATTTGAACTCTGACTCTCTATATGTAATCAATGAACTACAAAACAATTCTGCTGCATTTCAACTGTTTCAAAATATAAATGCATCTCATTCTTATAAGTATAACTTTTATCCTGACTCCATTTAGTTTCCCTTTTTAACAGATGAGAAGATCAACCAGGAAAGCCTTGAAACTGAAGTTTTCAAAGCCCAGCTGGCACTGTTAGTTCTGAGTTTTCATTTCCTTCAAAAGTTATGAGGTCCTAATCTTACATAACTAAAGTTATCTAAAACCAAAATTTCAGCTCTGAAAACATACATTAGTTACATTATATACTCTAATCCAGTTATATATGCATGTAAAACACTTAACAAACAATGAGATCATAAATTTGAAAGAGAGAAAGAAGGTGTATGTGAGAGAGCTGAGAAGAAAGAAAAAGAGGAAGAAACACGTAGGAAAGAAGGAAAGGAGGAAGGAAGGAAGGAAAGAAGGAAGGAAGGAAGGAAGGAAGGAAGGAAGGAAGGAAGGAAGGAAGGAAGGAAGGAAGGAAGGAAGGAAGGAAGGGAATAAATACAATTATATCACAGTAAAAAGGAAAGAAGAAGAGTGTCACAACTTAATGGGCCAGGTAAAGTGCTCAGGATCAAGTCACCACATGATAAAGACAATCACCTTATGTGGAGCCTATGGAACTGAGGGTTTGAAGCAACTTGAATTGTACAAAATTACAGAGAAAGCAATAGTTTTAGAAAATACATTTAAAATCATAAAGCAGAATTCCTAAAGAAAAATACATATTAGTTTTTAAATACATTATTCATTATTGTGATCAATTACAGAGGTTGATAGGTTAATATAAACTGTTTATATTAACAGTTTAAAAAATATTATATGTGTGTGTGTGTGTGTGTGTGTGTGTGTGTATCATCCTGCTAGCAGTTTTCCTAATTTTCAAATAATGATTATCTTGCCTTTTAGTGTTGATTAGAGAATTGGAGGAAGTCAGTCATAAAAAACTATAGTATTATAGTTACCAAGGCACACTAGCTTTCAGTTATTCAAGTATATGTCATACCTATTGATATTACCTAGCTTTTCTATACAGCCTTCATGAAAAGTTATGACATAACAATTTTTAAAATAATCTATATTTATTTAATAATTTCCCATATATCTCTGTTGTTACATACTTAAATTTACCTCTTTCTCATAGTTTTCAATGCTATTCTATCATAATATAGACACCCCAATGACTAATACAGCACCATAATAAATCTAAATCTTATATCCACTCTGTTACCTATTTTAAGCATTTCTTCAAGATTGTAAATTCAATTTTCTTTATGAAATGAAAACCTTATCCAAAATTTTTTTAAAGAAATTTCAAGTTTTCCACAGCTCTGTGACTAATGGACAAGCCCCAGATATCACTTTAGGACTGCATTGAGGCCTGGCTTTTAGCTCTCTTTTAAAGAACCCCAGTGCCCTGCCAATGCCCTCATATCCTTAAGCACATACCAAGCTTTCTCAGAATACATGACAAGTTGTGATTTTCAGGGGACTGGAATGCTTTCTGCTTTGCTTCACACATGCATCTTACTGTTTTGTACCAGCACAATCTGACTTACAGGGAGTCATCCACATGCATGCAGTCTAAACTTTTCAGGGACAATTACATAGGCCTGTTTATTCTCCATCACTGTGTGAAATTTCAAGTGCATTTTCCTGGGACAGGATAAACAAAAGCTGGGTTTGACCCAAATGTGTTTTATACTCTTTCAGTAAAAATCTTTTCAGTATCTAAAGTATAATCCTACTCACAACAGGGGAGATGAGAAGGAGGACAGTCTACACTTTCCTTTACCTATGTGAGGTTAAAAGAAAATGTACCAGAGTGTAAATACTCGATGTCATAAAAAAAGAGGTCAACTGGGAAGTCTTACTTTAAAGATAATGAGAAATTCCCAAAATGGGTAATGAAATTTCGTCAACTAACCATATAATCTATATCTGTATACCCAAGAACATATAATTAGCAATAAAGACAACAGAAATTAGGTATTCCAGTCAGTATGTCATTTTTATGTTTTAAATTATTCAATTGACCAATTTAATTATTTAGTGAGAGGCATATCATCAAACAGTAGAGTTTGACTTAAGGGAGTTTCGCTTGTAAAAGCACTTGCCAGTTTGTATTTATTCATTTAGTGTCATATTTTGCTAAAGTCTGTCTCCTCTGAAACCATGATTGGCAGCATCAAAACTCATTTTAATCATCACTGGGACTAGAGGATCTGGTTTTTAATTTATGTTAACTCTTATAATCTATGTTATGAATTTTAACCCTTTGAGAATAGTTTACAAATTCATACAATGTAATCTGACACATCTATCCCCTTCTTCCTTTTCTCCAACTCCTCTCAGTGTGGAGCCATCCACTGGTACACTGACAAGTTACAAGTGACTACAGAACTATAGAAAAATAACTCTTCCTCCTTCAGTAACCATCAACCGTCAGTGGCTCGTCAGCTTGTGGTGGGGCCGTGGGAGCTCCTTCTGCCTCCATTCTGGGATTATTAACATAAATTAACAAGTTTATAATTGGTTCATAATTTTGGTAAATGTCAACTTCCATCATATTGATGACATAAAAGATTGGAAAGGACTTTTTAGAAGCACAAGTGAGTGATACCTACATAAAGTAGATATATATATATAACTAAACAAAAGATACTCAGTAGCTCAGACAAACTACCAGGTGTCTCCTGTCTTGATAGATTTCAAAAGAGTCATATTAGTAAACACAACTTTCTTTTATAGAAAGAGATATATGTAAATAAGAACATTTAAAATTACAAGGAGCTGATTAATTAAAGAAGAAGCTAGAGTAAGTAAGCAAAGAAAGTGACGAGCAGAACAAGCAGAGTATACAAATAGAAATGAGATCTTAGAAATACCAGGGCAACCAAAATCACAACAACTTTTCTCTATTTTCAAAATTTTATCAATGACAAAGCCTTTGATTTTAAGCATATTTCTACTTGAATTAATGTCTACATTTCCCAACTTCCCATATAAGAAGGTGGCATATAACTAATTTCAATATTGTATAATGTGTTTCTCTAAGAGAAAAAGACATGTTTTTCCTTTAGTACTTCCTTCTACATACACACACACACACACACACACACACACACACAAACACTCACATACATATACACCCTGTCTTGAGTCATAACATCTAACTTAAACTGTATAAAAACTTAAATGCTGAAACACACTGTAAACAACAAAACTAGTTTTAAAATGTATAGATAAAATATGAGCAAGATGGATCTTATATTTAATAACTTAATTTATAAATTATATCTAAGATGAAATGACTTAATTTTTTTCAGTGACTTAATAATGTTTAATTATATAGTAAATGATAAAATTAATCTTAAGTCTAAATATTAGCAACTGCCAATGTTGTAATTTTAGAATAACGTGAAAAATCTCCATTAAAATATTCAAAAGCAGTGATTAGTTTTGAAATGAGTCAGATATGTATGTTTAAAGTCTCTTTTAAACTAGGATTATAATAAGTATGAATGAAAGATAGTGTGAGGAGATATATTAACTCAGATTCTTAAAACCTTACAGTCTTGGGTAGTTCCCAAAGAAAGCTTACTAATGTACACTATAACACTTTTCTTAAGCTTTATTACATCAAACTTATAGTGGTCTTAGTGTTTTGAATTGGAAATATATCCTCAAAATATATATTACAGTGGATTTTAAACATCGTTATATGACAGATACTGAAATAGAAATTTTTTCAAAAATGTTCTTACATTCCATTTTTTCATTATTTTTATTAAAGTAAAATTCAGTTGAATTGTAAAAATATTTTTCTTACACATAGAGTTGGAATATGTTTGATAAGAACTATGTAGTAACAGGTATGTACTCTTTTTTTTTCATTTTAAGAACTAATCCTATTCTGTATGAATGTAACTTGAACACAGTACATACACATTTTATTTGGTTTAAAACTAGATTTCTGAATAATGGTTTTTAAAGAAAGAGTTCTAGCTGCAGAAAAGAGTGAATTCAGACAAGAGTACATTATGCATATAAAATTTTGTTCTATATAAAAATTATATTAATGAGGAAGTTTAAATATAAATATGTCAAGAACAATGAGGAGAAAATGAAACAAAATGTTGGAAGCCAAAGATCATCCCAGAAAATGATACATACATACATACACAGATGCAGGACTCATCAAAGAGAGCTGTGTAAAAATCAGGGATCACACAGTTATGTCAGAAAACCACCAAAGAAACAGGAAATAGCAATAGTGGATCAATTTAATAGTGGTAAAAAAGAGAACATAAAATAACAAGGAGTCTTTTAATGGAAGTGGACAATTGTAGCTTTTCTTTAAATTTTTGAGTTAGGTTTTAATGTATCACATAAAAATTCCATGTGTTTATTTTTAAGTACAGTGTACATATTTATTTTTCCAAAAGCACTGTTTTTATTTACACAGAGTCCTAAGCAGCTCAGTGGCAGGAGTGGAAGAGGTTCCCTTTTCAACCATGGAGCCTCTATGATGTTGGTTTTTATCAAACACACAGGCAAGTGGCATCATAGATTTGGTAAACTGAAGACAATGTTCAGTCTCTTTGCTAGAACAACAAGATGAGTGCCAATCTCTGCTTCTGTAAGAATCCTGAATCGAGTATTTTCAACTCTAACTCTTCCAATTTCTATTTGTGAAAGTTTGAAATCAATCAACAGAATAGTAGGCAGACATGCAATTACATTACCTAAATGTTTATTCAAATATCCAATCAAATTTCTTCCTCACTTATTGTTTTCAAGGAAGCTGGCTGGTTATATTCATTTAACTTCTGCTGTCATGGCTTAACATGTATGGGATTCCACTTGTACACTTGAGGGCCTTGTTTCTTTCATTTATACCAGTAAAAAATCACACAACAACAAAGCAGCCTCATTTCATTATTCTGTGTGTTCACTTGAGTAATATCAGCAATTATTTTACATAGCATGTCCACAGGAAACTCATAGTTAACTTTGTCTTTCCAATTAGCTACCTCATAGTGTGCCATTAGTACCTGGAGTCTGTCAGTTTTTACTCCCATCATTATACAACCATTGCTTTCAGTTATCTTGAACAAGTGTGTTACTATTTTGGAATCTAGTAATTTGTCATGTACCTTCTTCTATATGACAAAACCTAAGCAGTCTTTTCCTCTGACAGCTACAAGTATAAGACCAGCCTGGTTAATAGCCTTAAATGCATATTCCACTTGGTAGAGTTGGCCCTTGGGAGAGAAGATAGTAATGTGATGGTCAAAACAGACACTGGAACCATAGAGTATGGTGTTCCCACTATTTCAAACACAGTCTGTCAGGTGTGCATATTTTTAAAAGAGGAAAATGTATATTCTAATATGGAGAATGTGAGATATAATTAAATGCAAATTTTCAGAAAAAATGGGACAAAAATTGCTTTATTCACTCACACACAGGGCAGAATTTGCAGTGATAAGCTCTTGACTCTGGTTGCTGAAATATAGTGGTCAGGATTTCAAGGCATTAGGAATGGAGTTAAAAGACACCTCTCAGCAAATCTAATATACCCATGAAGTAAAAACCAAACGGAGGTATTTGGACAGATTATTCAACAAGTAGCCCACATATATTCACCTACAGGATTACTCAAGTTAGATGAACATTCTGTCACAACTTAACATAAACAAAAATTTGCCAGTGTGATGTTTATTCTACTTTACATCATCATAAAGAGAATAGTAAGAGTTGACTGATGACATTTAACAAAGAGATGTATTTGCAACACAGCTTTCAGTGGGATGTCTCCACTAAATCCCACCAGAAGAGGAGGTGAGAAATGTGAAAGATTCAAAAGGGTAGAGGACACCAGGAGACAAGGCCCTTTATAATTCAGTGGTTTTCAACCTTCCTAAGGCTAGAACCTTCAAATATGGTTCTTAATGTTGTAATGACCCCCAACCAGGAATTATTTTTGCCTCTACTTCATAACTATAATTTTGCTAGTTATAAATCATAATGTAAACATCTATATTGTCTCTGGAAAACTTTAAGAAAGGGTCATTCTACCTCTAAATGGGTCACTACCCACAGGATAAGAACCAATTCTAATTCAACTGAGGTAAGTGAATAAGAGGATCTCTGATTCTTCTGCCTTCTTGAGGCTCTTTTGGTTTTGTTGATTTATCTTGTTCAATGTTGATGTGGTAGTTTTTGCTTGTGTGTTTTATGTTATTATATTTCATGTAGTTACATTTTGCTGTTATCTCTTAGAGGCCTGTCCTTTTTGAATGAGAGACAAAGTGGAAGTAGATACATGTGGGAGAGAAAGTGGGAAAGAACTGGGAGGAGTAATTGGAGGGTAAAAGAGTCAACTGTTATCTCAATAATACCTTCAACCCAGGTGAAAAAATAGAAAAGAACAGGGATATACAATGTCTTTTCCTAATGATGGGAATATAGAACAATTATGATCAACTACTATGATACAAGAGAAGATGTCATAGGAATTAAACAGTAACTTACAGAAATTAAAACAATATCTAAGATGGGAGAAACAAAAAAAAGTATTTTAGATTACAGACTTAAAATAACAGTATAGAGAAATAGAAAAGTAAATAGACTGAAGATTCAAAGTTAAGTAATTACAAGTCATAAGAACAGATTTAGAGAGAACAAAAGAAATATGAAGGAAGATGATGAAGTATTATTTCAAGGTCTTTTCTTAAAATTAAAAAAATAGTAGCTTTATTAAGGAGTCTAGTAAGGGTTAGTACAATTGATACAGATCAATCTACATCTGAGACAGAGAGAAAGACAGACAGACTGACAGAGACAGACAGACAGAGACACAGAGAGAGACAGAGACAAAGAAACAGAAACACAGAGATAGAGACAAAGAGAGAAGTTAGAGAAACAAAAAGAGGAGGCACAAGAGAAGGTGAAAGAAGAGGGAAAGAAGAAGAAAGGAAGAGGTGGAGGAAGAGAAGGAAAAGAAGGAGGAGAAGGAGAAGATGAAGAAGAAGAAGAAGAAGAAGAAGAAGAAGAAGAAGAAGAAGAAGAAGAAGAAGAAGAAGAAGAAGAAGAAGAAGAAGAAGAAGAAGAAGAAGAAGTCCTCATGACTTTAGGTTTTCCACAGCAATCTGAACATTAGAGAAGATAATACAAAAACAAGTATACACACACACAGATACACACACACACAAATACAAAAGGATGAGGAAAGGGGGAAAGAGATGGAAATGGAGGAGAAAATGGGAAATAGATGAGGGAGAAAGAGAGGAAATAGTGGAAAGTCTTCAAATTTTCCAAGGAACTAATTTTGAGTTAGGATTCAATGCATATCAAATAATTACAGACTAGAGTAGAATAATAGACATAAAATATCTAAAACCCATTGAGCCTACTCAGCATTTCTATAAACCACCAAAATTGAGGAAAAAAATCAAATAAGTAAATGACATATTTTAAGAGAAATTAAAAAAAATTTATGACATTTGAACTTGCATTGAGGCAAATACCTAAAGACAAGGGGAAAACTTCACAATTCTACACGTTTGCAGATCTGGTCACCTATCAGCTCACAGTGGAGGAGAATGGTTCAAATTTTGTATACATTTAGGTAGGATAGGCATAACCAAAGTTCTCATTGCTATGATTCTACCTTTAAAAGCTGCCACAAAATCCCAAGACTGTTTCTCTACAGTGCTGTACACACTCTATTGGCATAATCAAACACAGATGAGTTAATTATACATTTCATGATCAAAGATCACTGTAACTTCTTCCCTGAAAATGTTATCAGCAAGTCAGAGGACTTTCATTGAGCCTGGGTTAAATGGCATAATAACTATGGCTAAAACTATAACAACTAGCAGCAATTCTGTGTATATATGCCTTGTATATGCACTTTTCTGCAGTTACAATATATTTCAAAGTAAACAGACATCAAAAGTTGACACAATCTTTAAACATTTTGAAACCAGTAATGTTTCATATCTATACCACCCAAGAATGGTGCCATGTGATTTGTATTTTTATTACATATGCACTTATATGTAGATATAACTGAGCAACAAAATATCTGAAACATTCCCATCAATAAACTATTCTTCATTTTACACATTTATAAACTAGACTATATTTCTCTTGTGCTCCCATGGGAGTTAGGGTTGTTCAGTGGTAATTATGTGTGTTTCTTTGGTGTGACCAGGGAGATACTGATAATTTAGTTGTAGTAAACGTGGGTATAAAACCTCTGGTGCCTCCATCCTTGTTGGTTTCTATAGCTGAAGTCCATGAGTCTCCATTCATCCTCTCAATTCATAGGTTCTGATTTTGCCTAGAAAAGGTGTTAGCTTCTCTTTGCTTTTGATTGTTCCTCTAGAAAATGTTGAGAACTCTTATATGCTTCCAACCTAGAGATTTTTCATTGTTTGAAATTATGTATGAAAGTAATTAGCATTTTTACTATAATTAAAATTAATATATATATTATGGCCAGATGTTTTAGAAATTCTAAGTACTTATACATGTATGAAGTATTAATTAGAATTAGAATGTAAAAGTATATATTATAAACATCTAATATCATTTATAAAGTTAATATCTAGTAAGGTTGTTACATATTTAAGAACTTAATTCGATTTTTCAATAAAATCATTATCAAATTTTTCCAGAATTCATTCTCTTCTGGCTGCTTAACAATAAAGTTGTAATTTTATACCCAATGTTTATGATTATTAAATTCAGTAATAAATTGAAGTTAAAACTTTTTTAAGTAAATTAAGATATGAATATTTAATGGGTTTTTATATTCACATATATAAGATTACCAAATGTTTAAAATTATATCTTTAAAACATGTTAAAGCATTGCTTAGTGAGAGTTCTTTTTTATTAAATGAGTTGCTTCAATTGATCAATTTTGACACAGTTTCTCATCAAATGTGCAAATTCTACATGCGTCAGATTCTATATATTCACAAAATTTCCCCATAATATTAATACTGAAATTTGTTTCCATTACAAATTCATATTTTCAAAAAATTTAAAATTTGTTTGTTAAAAACAGTATATTAATAATGTGAATACTTTGTATTATTTTCCTTATTTTAACTTGGTTGCCACTAATACACCAGTACTGCTAATTTAGCAGTGATTTGTATAGCTACTTTTGTAGCTTAAACAAAATAATCATTGAAATCTGATAGTAATCATTGCATAAAATATTTATAGTACTCACATATATAAATCTTAATTAATTTGAGACAATTTGATTATGCAATTTTTACTATTTTAAGAAATACATTATGGAAACTTTTTCAGTGGTTTTTTTGTCAGAGATTCTAATTATAATTACACACTTAGAATTAATTAATCAGGAAAATCAATTGAATCTTACAGATTTGATTTTCAAAACATGAAACTGTTATAGTTTGTTTCTATTAATATGTTAGGATCTAAAATTAATTATTAATTCTGAACTTTTCTCATTTTGTTCCTCTGCTGATGATTATTGAATTATCAATGCACAGAAAATTCTGAAATTGGATATGAGTTGAACCAAAATAGATAATTACCATTCCACAACATAATGCAGTACAGGGAACTTAGTCAATTTTCAGTTACAAATGAGATAAGAAAGTTGCCATCTCTACAATCATATTTTTTTATTCCAGCTACCCTAATTCTAAAACCAATGTATATGTCTTTATTCGTGTGTGTGTGTGTGTATGTGTGTGTTTGTGTGTGTGTGTTTGTGTGTGTGTGTAAATGAGACAGAGAGTGATAGAGCCAGAGGTAGAGAGGGACAGAGAGAAACTGATATAGAGAAAGGGCAGAAACAAAAAGAGACAGAGTCAAAGAGAGAGACAGAGAGGCAGGGAGAGAGAGAGAGAGAGAAGCACCTCCAGGTTGTCTTTTTCCTTTTTGCTGTAAGTTGGGAAGATTCTAACTTTGAGATCCTAAGACCTCTTGATGTATATTTTCTATACAAAACCACCACGTTACATTCATTTACACATGCAAGAGAAAAATCAAAGCCAAAGCTGAAAGTAAAATGGACATAATTTTAATGGAGTTTTGTAAAATTTTTGTGCATTGGATTCAAACAGCAAACTGTGTGCACTCAACTGTTTTCACAATGTTGTCAAGAGGTCTGTGTCTTTTACCATTTTACACACAACTGTTCATTACAATATGTTATCTGCCTTGTGGGACTCAGGGGTGTGGCGTGACAAGCCGTGGTGGTAGTGCTCCTAGCTTTTATAGTATCTAACTTGAAAATATTTCTCTTCTATGATTCCTTTTTCTTGATAAAAATAGTTTTCACCAAACGTTGGTGGTGCACACGCACTACCGTTCATGCTTGACATCACACCCCTGACAGGAACACATGTTCTTATTTTGTTGATAAAAAGTATTACAAAAATTTCCATACAAAATCTATTTTCATAGAAATCTTGCATTTCCACAAATAAACCTGAACATTTTTTGAAAACAAAACAGAAAAAAAAAACTGCTCAAGAATTTTGTTCTTTTAACATTGTGACTACTGTTAAATGCAGTCCACCTCAAAGTTCTGTCACGTAGTTTTGTATTGGTGACAAGTCCCCAGTCTTATCAATGTAATCTGCCCAGGCTCCATCAAGGTCCTTTCCAGGAGGAAGGAAAGTTTCAGCTGACATATCAGAATGTCAGAATGAAAGCTTCAGTCTTTCATATAACCAGTAATACTGAGCCCTGTTTTACAATTCATGACAAGGATTGCAAAACATATCTTTTACATCAGAATCTTTATACCAGTGGTTGCTTTTTTATTTCTAGTGTAGGTTAGGGTAGGGGTTCCTGGGAGCAAGTTACATTTTAATATATTTGCCATGGGTATTTTAAGAAAACAATTAGATAGATAATTGCCATCTATATCACAATCGATGACACAGACTATTGAGAAAGAAAAATAACTGATGGTGGTCTGCTTTCTGTTCCATTTCTATTGAATACTGATGTGTTTTGCCTTACATTTTTTCACATTCTATGAACACATTATCTATTCAGATGATGATTTTACTGAGTATTGGGGGCTAGTAACATTATCACCTCATTTTGTTGGTGACCATGGGACTGCACTGTTTCTTGTGACACTACAATTTTTGCTGATTTCACACATGTTTTTGTTTTGTTTTTTTTTTTAAATTATGGCATTTTTATTGGTTATCCTTTTGGGCACCAACATTCCATCTCCTGACAACAGTTGAGCTTCAGAAGGAACCAGCAGTTTCTCTCTGGACTGCATTTGAAACCAGCCACAACATTTTCATGTAACATTCACTCAAAGGAAGGGAGGAACCCATGATAAACAGTGTAACCCCGTGTAACTTGGTTGATCCATGGTGCTTGTAAATCAAGTCTGATCACTGAAACTGCTTAGATCACAAGAGTCTCTAGTTCATAGACACAGCGGCATGAGGTAACTCATTTTATTTTGCACAGGTTGCATATTTCCACAGGAAACATTCTCGCTAAATTGTTTGGAAAAAAAAAAAAAAGACGACAGTTTGTGCTTGGGTGATTGGCCTCCCAGCTTCATGCCATGGTTTCTTTACCTGGCAACCTTCTGTCGTTAAATGTGTGCATGTTGATAACTTCTTCTGTTTTCACAATAACTGGGGCCTGTGGCTTATGTTTGAGCCGACGCTGGCACTTCAGGGACATTCTCAGTTCTTCCACCATGGCGCTACAGAAGGACCTCTACAGAAGAACACAGAGAGATAGGCATTACAAAAGTTATAGGCAGACAGAATGTAACAATCATTTTCACAGACTGGCCAGCATGCCAGCCTAGAACATTTAGTTTCATGATGATTATAACAAAGTATTATATTTTAATACATGAAACACAATAATGAGAATATTACAACATATGTGCTAATTTAAAGAAATCTGCCACCTGATAATGAAATAAACTCTCCATTAAAATTTTTATTATTCAAATAGATCAAATTGGATTTTACTATGATACTATGTAAAGTTTATTATCATTATATAGATGTCTACTTTAAAATTTAAACACAAACAAATCTCTACCAGGTACTCAATCATGTCTTATAAGTAATCATAATATAAGATGTATTTTTCAGGTCAGAAGATGAGATACACAAGTCTTCTCTAAACATTGTTTCTCTGCTGTATATCTCAAAACAACAAAAATGGCACTCAGACAAACAAAATATAAACATAAAGTGTGAAATTTATTTACAAGTTTTGTTATTATTATACCTATACAACATTGACAGTGACTAGAAACATATATAATACAATCATGAAATGGGAACTGGTCAGATTTTAAACACCTAAACACGCATTATTTATAATTCATCATCAATGTCTTCATAATGGAAAGACAAAAGTTGTTTATCCCAGGTGGATAGGATAACTCTATGACTTTCATCTTATTGGCAAAAGATTTTCTACCAATTCTGCATACATATCAGTCTCATTAGTTCAGTGTTTCTCATCCATATGACTCATTTATGCAAAATATTTCTGTTAATCTATTTCCTTACTTGATTAAGACACAGAGAGCGGATGTGAGATCCAACTACATACTATAGATGAAAGTTCAGATGGGATGAGGCTATAATTAGCATCTTCTATACAAAAAACTAAAAATTTACACAATATATAAAGTTAGACATTTATGAATATTTACTACTCTAAAAATGGTATGAAACATGATGAGATAAAAATAGATATTTTGAGACATACTATTGAGTTAACCATTGTTGCTTTGTAGTTTATCATATTAGGATACAGGATAAAAAATAATAAGTGAGTGTTTCTATTGTTTTAAAAACATTTTGAATGTATAATCATTTGTGACACTAAAACTGTTATTACAAATTATTTAGGCCTCAGTGTGTTTGTGTTAAAATAACTCAAGAGAGAATGCAAATTGTAACTGCTAATACACAGTAAACCATCCTGTCTATAGTTTTGTGATTTAAACATTGTTCTAAAACCTGTTTTATTACTTCATGGCCATATCCTTACTTTCTAGTAAGTTCTTTAACCTTTTTCTCTTCTGTTGAAAGATTACAGGTAGTCAGTAGAAAAACTGAGGTCTTTCATATCAATGTCTTTCATCACATAAGAAACAGTTCAAATCTTTTTCTCCTGTTTCATAAAGAATTCTCTGATATCAATGTTTTTCATTACATAAGATGCAGTTCAAATCATTTTCTCCTCTTTCTCTTATGAGATATTCTCTAAATCAGTCCCCTTGTCATGACCTATGTTCCTGTTGTTTTTCTGCAGTCTTTTTCTTTTCTTCACACATCACTCTCTGCTTGGGTGTCCAAGCCCATCCTCTCTGACTTCTCCTTGTTCTTGGACATGCTGTGCTGAGTACTTTAAACCTTAATGTGAATCTAACTTATTTATTGCCTCACTATAAAATACAAGTTTCATTCAGAAAATTCCTTCCACAGCCTACATTTTCTTTATTCAATTTTGTTTTATTCGCTAAGTGAGTTTCCTCTTTTTGATTCTGTTCTCTCTAGACTCTGGGTTTTCAGTGTTCCACTCTCAGTGAAGTGAAAAAATACTGAGCTCTTGCTGCTGTGCATGTGTATGCTGTTCAAACAGCAGCATAGTTAACCATAGCTCCATATGACTCCAGTGCCTTTTTATTTAACACTGCTTCTGAATGAATTGTGTAAGGTTTGCTTGCCCTTTAGAAGCTTCATAAAATACAATAGAAAACACCAAGACTTTAGTAACTTTGAATAAGTAAAACAATTACTGTATTAGCACTTGTAATAGGTGAAGATTAAATGGTAGTAATGGTCTCACCTCATACTACAGAACTATTGCTTGGCATTATTTATCATGTGTTATATTATGGCTTTTGAAATTTATGACATATTTTAATTCAAAACTCTATATGCCACTGTCATCTGGTACATTGGAATGGTTTTGCTTATTGCTTAATACCTTCTATTAGATGTATTTATTAACAACATGATGATAATGATGATGAAGATGGTGATGATGACAACACGGTAGAAATGGAAAAATCTGATTCCAAAAGGGGAAGGAATACATTGTCTTGAGGTAAGATAGTCTTGACTTTCTGTTGAAACATTTAATAGAAGAATCAATTAATAAAATACAGTTATTATGACAAGGTTAGAAGTTGATCCCATTGACATTTAAAAATGGTTTAAAGTGTGAATGAATTTAAATTGTTTGAAAGATGGCTTTATTTAATACAGAGTTCCTAAATATCAACTAATGTTTAACACGGTTTGCCATCTTATCCTCAACTTTTTTGATCATATAAGTTTTATAACAAAGTGGAAACATTAATTTTATATTAAAAGAATAGGCTAAGTAGCTTGTTCTCATGGAAAAAATCAATGTGCATATAACTTCTACTAGAAAAGATTGTATCTCATTTATAATAAGATATTTAATCCTTAGTAGTTAGTGCTTGCTTCAGACCACACATTAATATATATGAAAAATTTTGAAGTAATGCCACATAGTGTCAAATTTATGATACTAATATAAAGGATAATTAAAATATTACTTCAATTAAATATTCAATCTTTTATTTTTATCTCTTATTATATAATCTTAATTAATTAATCTTAATTAAACTGTAAACCCCATTTCCAATGCAAGTCACGTATGAAATAGACAAAATTTGTAACAAAAACTTTTAATCAATCTGTGGTCTTTATTATATAATTTTAAAATACTAATTGTGTTAATTTTCTCTCTGAATGAGCTGAAATTTGCTAGTACTTTCTTTACCTATCAGTATACCTTTACCAGAAAGATAGTTTTGTTTATGAATAAATTTTCTGTGAGATAAAAGTTTTCTTCTCTTTTTTCTCATTCCAATGTCTGCTAACCATAAATTTTGAACTATATTTCTGATTTTTTTATATTCATTTCTTGACATTTTGACCTGCCATTATCTACCCCAGTTCCAAATTACAAATTCTCCAAATAGATCTCTGCCTCCAGTAAAATCCATAGAGTTTATATAAGCCTTTATTCTTTTAGTCTGTGCTGGTTAAAAATTATAAGGATGTTTAAATATAGCTTTAATTTCATATCATTCAAGAGAAGCAGATCATTCTAAATATGGATTGAGGTATTTTTTTTCTTATTTTAATTTGAAATGTCTCTAAAATACTCATGTGTCACTACAGAGCAAGAGAAAGAATGACAGGAAAGAGAAGGATGAGTGGAGGTAGAGAGGGAAAAAAAGGAGTAAGGCAGAGGGACAGAAGGGTACCTTGCCTTTAAACCCTTATGTTGGGGAAGAACCCTTGTGGCTTGTTCTTCAGTGTGGGAAGTTCCTTCGAGTGAAAACAACAGTAAAATGTTTCTCCACATTAAGGTAACAGACTACAAAAAGGAAAAGTAAGGCACAAGGATACTAACCATCATTAAAAACCTCTTTTAGAAAGTTTCAAAAGTTTACTAAACAGTGTCTGGATGGTATGGTGGCACTAACCAAATAGAAGATTCCTGAAAATGAAAATTTAAATCTTTGAGCTGTTAGCATGTATAATTGCATTAGAATAAGTAAAACTCTTCATAAAATTCACTACATTGAATGAAGCAACCTGTTATTTACACATCCCTGGAAATGAAGAAGGCTGTGATCTACCTGTAAAAATGTTCTACATAGCACATAGACATACTTGAAGTTTACTCTATGCTAAAACCAGAAACTGATACAATGGAATTAGTTTTTTATTTTCAATTAACATTTACTAATCCTCATTAAAAATATATTTGCCCTCTGAGCAAGAATACTCATATATATTTTACTAAGAAACTATATTTTATTTGACCTGCTGTCCTATTCCTTAAAAGTAATAATGTAACTAAACAGTATTCTACTTTTCATTGAAAAGTTTTTACAGTCATTTTGCCTAAAAGAATTGAACATCTATAGAAAGATTGTTGAACATCTATGAGGCACTGAAGAACAATCAAAATGTTTTGTTTGTGTTTGTCACTTAAACTAATTAATGGCAAATTAAATATACATAGACAACTAATACATTGATATTTTCCAGTTATTTTGCTGGTTTTATTAGGCATTTACTCAAGAATGAAGAGTTATATACAGTCAAAATGGTCACTGGGATTATTCACAGAAAATTATATCACATTAAGTAATAACTGAATAAATACAGATAAAGTGTAATAAATACATAAATGTTATATAATACTTTCAGAAATCTCGGTGTTATGAGAAAAATAAATGTTATTTAATGTGACCAAAATTATCTCCTAATTTATCTGACTATAATTGGCAGCGCTTAAAGATATATAAAACACCTAATATCTTATATATCACAAGTGAGTTGACCTAAAGTATAACATAACAGAGAAGCCACTAAGAGTATAAATTACTAGCTAAAATACTGAATTTCAAACCATATATCAATTTTGATCCTAATATTTAGTACTATTCCAACTTTTTAAAAATGTTCAAATATTTTAAAAAGTGTTTTTATTTTTAGAGGAAAGTTTACACAACAGTTTTTGGAGAGATACTTTTGCATAACTGCTATAATTTTAGAGAAAATAAAACTAAGCCTTGAAAATAAGTTGTAGATCTCAGGTTGCTATATCAATAGTATTAGAGATCTGCAAATCCTGAAATATTCAAGTAACCTCCTTCTTCATGAGTTCATGGCTAACTGAACATTTACCTAAATTCTCTTCTTAGTAATCTTTAGTTTTTATGCACTGTAGT
Organism: Mus caroli; assembly: GCF_978045245.1. Taxonomy (NCBI): domain Eukaryota; kingdom Metazoa; phylum Chordata; class Mammalia; order Rodentia; family Muridae; genus Mus; species Mus caroli. The sequence continues at coordinate 47,462,198 of NW_028227264.1, forward strand.
TATAAATCAAACAAAAAAATATACAAAAGTGAAAAATAACTGTCAGGACATTAAACAATATAGCATACTACACTCAGCCTGGGTTGTTCATTAATACTACACATATTGATAATTACTATAATAAATATAAAGTATTCTCAGAAATTTTACATCAAACAAAATTTACCCATTTTTATATTAAATTTTTCAAATATAATCAGATTGATAAAAGTAAACCACTACTTCATATTGTTACATTTTCTTTACTTAAACCTGTACAACCAATAAATAAAGGCATAAAGCTACAGAAGCCTTTTAGTCAATGCAGCAATGGATGCTTTTTGAGAAGAAAAGTGTTGCTCATCACATTCCTGCTAATCATCCCATTCACACAACCAGGAGCCAGGCTCTGGAGGCTTCTGTTATTAAGCAGAAGAAGATAAGATGCACCAACTTCATAATTGTTAACAATGATATTAATATACAAGTGACTTTCACATTACAGCTAAATGAAAAAAAGCTTGATTCTTATTAAGTATAATTTTTTAACTTTAAAACCCTTAACCTTTAACATCATCAACAATTGTACACAAAAAAAGGGAGACACCAGAATTCTTTATAGTTATTTAAGCATAACCTGACAGCCACTGTTCAAACATCCCCTACCTGCCCCTAGCCTCTAACTGCTCAGCTTCTGAAAACTGCCTTTCTATCTTTAGTTTTTGTTTACTCAATAATTTTAGCTTCTAGGAGTGAGTGAGATCTTTTTTTGTTTGTTTGTTTTGTTTTGTTTTGTTTTGTTTGTTTTGTTTTGTTTTTCGAGACAGGGTTTTTCTGTGTAACCCTGGCTCTCCTGGAACTCACTCTGTAGACCAGGCTGGCCTCAAACTCAGAAATCCACCTGCCTCTGCCTCCCAAGTGCTGGGATTAAAGTTGTGTGCCACCACTACCCAGCTAGAGTGAGATCATTCTTAAAATAAAAGTCTTTCTTTGAATATATGTAAGAAATGACAGGTTCTCAGACCACACCCTTTAAAGCATTTTTTATAAGTTCATATGTCTGCATATTGCTTCATTTTTTGCAATAAAGACAGTCAAACCCAATTATGAATGTGATTTGTGCTTGTACATTTTTAAATTAAAAAAAACAGACCTTAAAACATTGGTAACAGAAATAATTAAAAAGGGAGTGTGATCAAAGGCTCCAATGTGTTTTTCCAGCTTAACAATCTAACTTATACATGTTCTAAATGCAACTTCAGGGGGAAAAAAACAATCAAGAAACAGGTCAACAAGACCTATAGAGTGTGTCCTGATCTTGCATAGGACCTGAATTCAGTTCCCAGGACCTACATAAGGTGGTCCAATGTCTGACCTTCATGAATACCTGTATTCACATTTATGGGTCCATGCATACACAGACATAAATGAATTAAAGGAAAATATTTTGAAACAGAAATCATTAAACACATATATTTATATAATATCAATTAATGAAAAAAAATGCCATGAATTTGACAGAGAGTAACAGGAATGTGGAACAATTTGGAGCAGGGAAGGGAAAGGAAGTGATGCAATTGTCTTATAATTTCATATATCTTTCTAAATGCGTTTTCTAGAGGAGATCATTGTTTAAACAGTGTCAGGCCAGTGCCTCTGGTTATGGAAAGCATTACTAACCCTGAAGATGCACATTTCCTTTCTGCCAATGATAAGTTCAAAGGTTTTGACATTGGGATTTTTTTTTTTAATCTAAAGGAGGAACCATGTCTTAAAACCTCACAAGTCACTTATTAAAATGGGATAGCATAATTATTTATCAAGGCCCAGCCTTAATTTTAGAATATACCTTATAGTGATTAAGAAAATGGGTTATTATTTTCAACCAACAGGAATGGATTAGCTGATTTGGGCGATTAGACAGGAACATGAAGTCAGGAGTCCTGTTTTGATATAAATGGTGTTTACATAAAAGACAGTTTTAAAAATCATGCATTAGTTCTTATGCATATCATTTTGGAAACAAAAGAACATCCTACTTCTAGAGAGTGACATAAAAATGACTCCAAGTGGACCATTTATTCAGTTTTACTCACAATTTGAGCTTGAGTTCTAAAGATCTGTACCCTTAACTGCTAAACTTCTTCTATTGCATCATCCTAGAAATTCTCACTTTTGAAATTTTTAATTCAGTTGAATATCTTTCACCAAATGTAGCTGTTTAGTCTGTGTGTGGATCCCTTTTCCCTAACTGGATTGCCTTGCCTATCTATCCACAATAGAAGATGAGCCTAGTCCTACTGCAGCGTGGTTTGCCAAGACAAATCTTTCTCTGAGCCTTTTCTGAGGAGAAAGGGAGGAAGGGATGATGGACAGGGAAAGACTGAGAGAGGTCTGTGATAAAGATGTCCAGTAAATTAATTAATAAAATTATTTAAAAGTGTAGATATTTGTATTTTATTTAGGCATAACTTGTAAAATGTAAATGTAGGAATAAAATCTTTGTGAACAATTTCTGTACTGCTAGATTTTTATTAATACGGAAATTCTTTGAAAAGCATTACTTCTGTTACATCAGTCCTTCGAAATTTTGAGAATAACTCATTTAAGAAGATATGAGAACAGCTTGTTCATAGATTTGATTATGATAAAATGTAAGTCACTCAGTTTGAGATGTTCTTTTCTGTTAAAAACATTTTCTGTTATAAAGATCTTTTGTCCTGAAATTTTAAACTAAATTTCCTCTTAACAGATATCAAACTGAGCCACTGACTTTTCTTGGACCTCTACCCCTTATATTTACAGCCATCTTATATATTTATATATATATATATATATATATATATATATATATATATATATACATATATATATATTTTAAAAACTATACATGAAAACTTTCTACATATGCACAAACATTTTGTTTTTATTTACTGGAAAAATATAGCAGAATTTCTTGTTTGAGACAGCCCAGTGTTCCCTCAGCAACAATTACATTGACTTAGGTGGAGTATGACTAGAACAACCTTCTGTCATAGTTCTGAGATAATATACACTTCAAACATGTTGGAAAATTTAACACATACATGTATTCAAATCAGAATACATATAGTATAATTTCAAAAGAACTATTTATTTATTTTATGTATATGAGTACACTGTAGCTGTCTTCAGACACACCAGAAGAGGGCATCAGACCCCATTACAGATGATTGTGAACCACCATGTGGGGACTGAGAATTAAACTCAGGACCTCCAGAAGAGCAGTCAGTGCTCCTAAACACTGAGCCATCTCTCTAGCCCCATGTACTACAATTTTAAGATGGGAGCATGCACTTTTAATTTTTAGTTGTTAGACATATTAACTATATTCATTTCATCTTAAAAATCATAAAATTATTTCAGCACCATCGTATATTTTTATTTCAAGAAACTCAGTAATTTATATACAGGGTATACAATAAAACAATGTGAACAGGCATTCTTTAAACTTCATAATGAAATGTGTTTTCCTTATGTAAACCAAATAAATGGCAAACATTTGTTTGTTTGTTTGTTTATTTATTTATTTATTTATTTATTTCAGCTCATTCAGATAAGTATATTTCACTTATCCTTTGTGACATACTAAAGTATTATAGTGTGAATGAAGATGAAGAGAGAGTAGACAATGAAGCATTTAGTGGCTGATTATGGAACTACAGGTTCTTGTCTGTTTTAATATGTAAAACAACTCATTGCAGGTATGCTTTCTTAAAAATATTAATTAGGAAACTTCACAGGTATTTACTTTGATTTTAATGTTATTAATAAAATCTAAGCTAAAGAACTGACAAATGTATAACAAATGAATGAAAGAATATAAATATATATAGGTGTATATATATATATCGATATAGATAGAGTTCACAGTAAAATCTAGAAGTATGCTGAATTATAATATCAAACTTCTGAATGATCTAGCCAGAGAATTTTTCCAGAAGTATGAAGAAATAAAAAAATTAAAAATTATCACCATAAATGGGAAGAATCAATAAACCAATAATTGTTTAGTCTAATATACTGAATTACTTAAAACAATGATATTCTCTATTTTATAATTTTAAAATATGTTCCTATAATGAGCTACATTATTCATTTAAATGATATAGAGAGATAACTATGTTAGGCAGATCAGATTGAGAAAAGTATACAAATAATATATATATACACGATAATTAGAACAATCGATGATAAATAGATTAGATAGAGGACAGACAGACAGACAGACAGTTCATAGATAGATGGATAGATAAAATTTGGCATCAGGTACTGCTTAAAGTTTTGGAGATCTTAAAAGGGTGGTGTGAATTTAGAATTTTTAATTCTAAAGGGGAAAAATGTCTTATTGGGAGAAAGGTATTCCATTGAAATAAGAAATGTAAATGCAACAATGTATTAAGAAGTAAGAAAGATATGATTGGGGAGGTCCATAAATAAAAGATAGCCAGTCTTAATATTTGAGCATGTTTTAGTATGAGAGAAATAACTTTTAAACTATCATAATGTGAGGAGGAATATTTTAAATGATGCAACATACATCTACCTAAGCATAAAACAATGTACAATTCATGTTGTTTTCTGTTACAACAAATATCACCATACACCTATATCTTGCAGAAACAAGCTTATGTGAAGAGATCAGACATATTATTTTTTATCATGGGGAAACTGTGCTGGGCAGTATAATGACTAATCTAACTGTCTAGCCTGAAATGGTAGCTGGAAATATTCAATGAACAATGAAGTGCAGCGGTCATTCCAGTCAAAATAAGAAGTAAGACCTTGGCAACCTGAGCATATTTTAAAGTGATCTGAGGAACTGGAAGTGAGTAAACTGGAGAGAAGCTGAAACCCTGCAATTGTGGCTGGGGACAATTACTGCAGGTTCTTATGCAGAGTTAGAGAAACTTGGGCTCATTATAAAATTAATGTAGATTCTGTGAGAATCAATGATGATGGTCAAATGTTATTCACTTACTCTCAGCTCAGCACAGTCATCCTCCATCATTATATATATATATATATATATATATATATATATATATATATATATATAATATGTGTATATATAATATAGTATGTGGGTATAATTGTTTATTTAAACCTGCCAATAAATATGAATTTATTTCATTTTTTTAAAAGTTTTAGTAAGTTCACATATTTCTGAAGCTAGATATCTTGAAGAGTTGAACTGAATCAGTTAGAGGTGATAACAACCATGTAGGTTTGTTTACAGAATTAAATAACCACACTCCTTGAGTTTTAATGGAAAGGAATGATTTTTTTTTTAATTATCAAGAACACAGCTCAGGTAAATCAAAGAAACATCTTTAGATAATGACAATACAATTCAATAGCGTCTATATTCAATTTGCTTTATTTTAAAATTAAGATAGGCTTAAAAGAATCATTACATATAGAAGACTAGACATTCTCACTAGAAAACCCAATAATCCTTCATAAATATGGGGTTTATTTTAAAGTAACCAAAAACCAGTTTTGGCAAATCATTGAAAAATTTCTATTGATATATTGATGTTTTTTTAAACTTGGTTGCTCATTTTGATTTGCTTTCAAACCCATTTTTTACATCATAGAAAGACCAGAGTAGCCAAAGTGTACTTATACATAATTAACTTATTTTAACATAACAGAATTTGGTTTAGTCATGTTACCAAAAATATACAGTCTTAATATTGTGAGAACATAAGTTCTACAAGTGTCTGAAATATTCAAAAATTACACATGGTAACATCAGATCGAATAGGGTTATCAAAATATTCATTTGTAGAAGATTCCAAAAAATGTGTCAAGTACTATAATCATGTAAAATTTTAAGATATTCCATATTCAAATTTCAGGCTCAAGAGTGGGTCAACATTTATAACATTAAATCATCAAAAGAAAAGAAAGATATTTTTCAACTATGCTTTTACAAAAATAATTTCTGGTATGTACATTTCAAAGAATATTAGCAGAATGCATTTTACATGTTTTAACATTGCCTATCATACTTTACATTACAAAAGTATTTGTACAAGTGACTAAATATATTTAAGTACAAAGAAAAATTATTCTAACACCTATGTGATTTTACATATTTTCATAAAGATGTTTAATATAGTAAGTAAAACACTCATTAAGAAAGATATGTAGTGTCAAAACTACAATATTTTTATATATTTATTAATTTGGAAAATTATTAAGTTATTATAATGCAAGCAAAATTGTTCTAACAAAAGAATCTGAGAGAATTCTACTGAAGTTAAATTGTATTTATTATCTAGCTTCAAATTGCTGTTTTAAAACCTGGGATTATTTTGGACAGAACATTTCTATTTTTATAATATCATTTCTGCTTTTTCTGCCCTCAGTAACAATATCCTTCCATTAATTTTACAGTACTGAACTTCAAGTATATATACGTACATTCTTCCCCCCTCTCTCTATATATAAGTATATATATATATATATATATATATATATATATATATATATACACATACTTAGTCCTAAATAAGATAGAGATATCTATTTTTCCTGCAATTGACAATTAAACATTTAATCAATAAATTTAAAGATTATGAGGATGATCATGTGTCCTTGTGAAATATACTGATATATTTCACAAAATATATATTTTAGTGGTAGGTAGAATGAATGATATGAGACAATTAACAGCCACAGCTGAAAGCATTTCTCATGGTTGGAAATAGCAGAAAATAGATTACTTGTGTTTTATCAGAAGAAAAATCAGTGTTTTAAATTGCAAAAATGTGACATTTACCTTTTCCAATTGAGCGTTTTTTTTGGATTTGTATAAAAACTCTCCCACTGCCACAAAAACTGAGAGCACCAAGCCGGCTGCCAGGACAATGAAGATACCACCAATATTCTGCACCCCTAGAGCACTGGCCTCTTTGCTCTCCTCCTCTGGGCAGCCATTGCCTCGCCACCACTTCTCCTTCATCATGTGCAGCTTGCCTTCCTCCTGCAGCTGAAGAATTGCTATGGTGATTTTGTCTCGATATGGAGAACCTGAGAAAAGAGGATATTCATTAACTATTTCAAGGAAAACCGTTTTACAATTAAAGATAATGAGTATAAAACAGAGAATTTACAAATGCTTCCTAGTCAATACCACAAATCAGAATTTTAATAAGATAACTAAACCAGTAGGCTTTTTAGACTTTGTTTAGTGTATATATATATATATATATATATATATATATATATATATATATATATATAAAATGTACAGAATGAAGCTTTTTAGATTACAAAGACAAACTATTTGGATGACAGAAAATGACTCCATATAAAATAAAGACTTGGATTATTGGCTAATTAATAAAATATTAACCAGGAAGACACTAAAGGAAATGGATCATGTACAGAATTTTGTCAGAAAACACCTAGATAAGAAAAGAGGAATGCAGTTTTTAGCATTCTCCACTTCTAGGAAAGTCGTGGAAAATCTTACCTCTAGTTTAAACAGGTAAGTCTAGGTTGGCATAGTCACTAGTAGGCATGTTTCAATAGCATTTCATACTGTGTGGATAGTGGGTATTTGAATTTTCCTATTTGATGTCAATAAAGTGTCACTGGTTGCTAAAAGTTGGATTATAAAAATTATTATGGCAATGTCATTCATAGTTTTAGGGTCCTATGGCCCAATAATGTTAAGATTTCTTTTTTTATTATTAAATATTTTCTTTACTTACATTTCAAATGTTATTCCCTTTCTTGGTTTCCCCTCGGAAAATCCCTATCCCCTCCCCCTTCACACTGCTCACCAACTCACCCACTCCTGCTTCCTGGCATTCCCCTACACTGGGGTATCAAGCTTTCACAGGACCAAGGGCTCCAATTGATGCCCAACAAGGCCATCCTCTGATACGTATGAGGCTGGAACCATGAGTCCCTCCATGTGTACTCTTTGGTTGGTGGTTTAGTCCCTGGGAGCTCTGGAGGTACTGTTTGGTTCATATTTTTGTTCCTCCTATGGGATTACAAACCCCTTCAGCTCCCTGGGTCCTTTCTCTAGGTGTTCCACTGGGGACCCTGTGCTCAGTCCAATGGTTGGTTGAGAGCATCCACCTCTGTATTTGTCAGGCACTGACAGAGCCTAGCAGAAGACAGCTATATTAGGCTCCTTTCAACAAGCACTTGTTGGCATCCACAATAGTGTCTGTGTTTGGTGACTGTATATGGGATGAATCTCCAGGTGGGGCAGTCTCTGGATGGCCTTTCCTTCAGTCTCTGTCTCTCCTCCCATAGGTATTTTGCTCTGCCTTCTACGAAGGACCTAAGTATCCACACTTTGGTTTTCCTTCTTTTTGAGCTTCATGTGGTCTGTGAATTGTATATTGGGTATTCCCAGCATCTGAGCCAAAATTCACTTATCAGTCAGCGCATAACATGTATGTTCTTTTGTGATTGGGTTACCTCACTTAGGATGATATCCTCTAGATCCATCAATGTGTCTATAAATTTCATAAAATTCACTGTTTTTAATAGCTGAGTAGTAGTACTCTATTGTGTAAATGTACCACATTTTCTGTATCCATTCCTCTGTTGAGGGACATCTGGGTTCTTTCAAGCTTCTGGATATTATAAATAAGGCTGCTATGAATATAGTGGAGCATGTGTTCTTGTTATATGTTGGGACATCTTTTGGGTATGGGCGCAGGAGTGATGTGTCAATAATGTTGATTTCTTAGTTGTCATTAATAGTTTTAAGTTTTAGACTGTATTCCTTACAGTTGAGATAACAATAATAAAATTTAGTATTTGTGTTTATGAATACAGAGAAATATAAGCAACTACATGGTAAGTATGATCTTGCTACTAGGATGACTAGAGCATAGAAATATCAAACTACCTGTATCCTTCAACATTTGCCGCAAAGGACCTTGTTTATTCCACCCGAAAGAGTTTGTTTTTAAAGTTTCTTCTAATAACACTGTATTTTATGTTCTTTGGGTAGGGACACAAATCACCTTATATAGCTTTTCTGCTTACAGAAATATGTTAAATCTTTAAGGTTTAACTCAGTGCTGCAAATGATTTATGTAAATATGTTTCTACCTATAGACCACTTATCAAAATAAAGGAAAAGGAAAATCTTAAGCACCATCCTCTCATATCCTGTTAAAAATGATAAAGTTAGGCAGGGAGGTACACAACTGTTCTTCTAGCACTTAGGAAGCAGAGACAGGCAAATCAGAAATTTATGATCACCTCAGGCTATAGAGTAAATTCAAGGCTAGCCTGACCTTATGGAATCCTTGTATCAATATATTATTCTAGACTCAGAAAGATAAACATTTCATTTTTTTCTTGTGTGTGGATGTTAGCTTTTATGCTTTAGATATATATGTTTTAGTTAGAACACTGAGAGAGGTTATATAACCATTTAGGAGTGAGGTTGAGGGAAGGGATCTTCCAAGGAAAAGGAAAGAGGTGGGAGGGCAGGATAGAGAAGAAAATATGGGGAGTAACAACTAACACATAGGGTCTTTTTAAGCATACTACTTTAGAAGCTTCCTAAAACACACAAACACACAAACACACACACACACACAGAGGGAGAGAGAGAGAGAGAGAGAGAGAGAGAGAGAGAGAGAGAGAGAGAGAGAGAGAGAGACTTACATATATATATATATACATATATATATGTATAATTCCTTATTAATTTAAAAATGGGGGCACTCCGATTAAACATTGTATGTTACAAAATAAAAAAGTCAGTAACAGGAATTGGCTATATCTTCTCAAATTATTAGATAAAAGAGTCCCATAGTCCCTTACAAATATCACAGGCTAGGGGCTGCCTTCCACATTGTCAGTAAGGCATTATTCCTAAAAAGTACCACATGTTTATGTCATCAAATGCTCATCTGACAATTTCACTTTTATTATTTATTATTCATTGTGTCACAATGTGAGATAACCACTAGATAAGAAAATTAATGATAAATCTTACCTGATTATGAACCCTGAAAGATATAACAACAACCTGCTTTCCAGATTTGCCCACTGGTGAAATACTGCCACAAATGCTATGAACGATCCCCAAATAAAATTGGATATATACATTTTCAATGAGATACACCCCATACTTCATACTGGTTAATCAAACAAAAAAATCTGATTCTACATATATCATGGGACCTAGGAAAAAATGTACTATTATTATTATGTCTGATTTTTGTAGCAAAAAAATAACCACTGATGATATAGTGTTATATCCATAGAGTAGTTTATCATTCAGTACTTATCCTAGAAGCTTCTTTTGCAATAGATGGTAATTAAGTAAAAGATTCACAGCTAGAAAGTATGCAGAGAATGAGGAACTTTGGAGTATTCAGCTTCAAAAGCAGAATCTACATCGTAAGCCTTTCCTAAATGTACAGGGATGTATGGAAAGAGAAGGTGGAAAGGTTCTAAGAGCCAGAGACAGTGGACAACTTAAAAGAAACAAGCATTTTCCACATAGAACAGAACAGATATACATACAAACTCACAAAGACTTTTACATCGTGTATAAGACTTGCACATGCTCATGCCTGACAAAACACCAGCAAGGAGGAGAAATATGCAGGTGGGCACAAAGTCCCATCCTTTGCCAAAAAGCTATTTGCAATTGTTAGCTGCTGGGTAAGGGAAATTGGTTTCCTTCAGTGATGCGATATTGGGTATATCACTCACACTCCAGGGCAGACACAATGATGAACAGTAGTTGGTGATAACAAATAAGACTCTATGATTTTTTTGTGTGGGATGTTTTGTTTTCCAAGGGAGGGCTTTTTTTCACTAATTTATTAATTTTTTAGATTAAAATTACATAATTTCTCCTTTTTCTCCCTACAAACTCGCCCACATACTTCTTCCTCTCTGTCAAATATACGGTCTCATATTCATTAATTGTTGTTAAATAGGTGTGTGTGTGTGTGTGCATATGTGTGTTTCTACATATATAAATACAGTACTTGTATGTATGTGCTTCCAAGGCTGATCATTTGCTACTGAGTTGCCATGTGCTATGGTATTTTTTTGGGAAAGAATGTTTTTAAAATGAGATATAGCAAAATGTTGGGTAGGTAAGGAAGTAAAGAACAAGCTGAGGAGTTAGGATAAGGAAAATAATACTATCAAAATGCTTTACATGGAATTGTAAAATATAAATACAGACTTTTTAAGTGCACCTAAAGAGATTAAGATTGAGCAAACCTAACTGGTTAGCTCTTTTTTTTTTTTTTTTTTTTTTTTTTTTTTTTTTTTTAAGTAGGCCTTTATCATGTTCTGTAAAAGTTTGTGGTTTCTAGAAAAGATTTTTACCAACTTTTCTATAATTTGAACTCTTGTTTATCTCTGAAATGTACTTTATCTTTGGTACTTTATCAAATTGACTTTCAATTAGCTACATAGTGTCTGAACAAATATTTTTTATACCAAGAGAGGCTGTGGAAACAGCACATCTTCAAGTGTGAAGGCATGGTTTCATCTTCAAAAGTACAGTTATGAACAAGATTTGTGAGATGCTGCTATTTGGTAAATAGGCTTACAAATGGAGGGTCCTGACCTCATAGGAAGGGACTTAGAAAATATTACATTCCTGAAAATTTACCAAACTCACCAAACTGTGTTGGGATCCTTTTCTAGAATCTTCAGATATGGTATTCCCACTAATTTTCAAGAACAAACAAGAAATAAATGCAGAGCCGGGCGTGGTGGCGCACGCCTTTAATCCCAGCACTCGGGAGGCAGAGGCAGGCGGATTTCTGAGTTCGAGGCCAGCCTGGTCTACAAAGTGAGTGCCAGGACAGCCAGGGCTACACAGAGAAACCCTGTCTCAAAAACCAAAAAAAAAAAAAAAAAAAAAAAGAAATAAATGCAAACAAGCTACTTCTCAGCAAATGGCAGGTTTTCTACTTCCAGCAATGATTGTGAATACTTAAATTCTACTTTTCCAACCCGCCTTAGTAAGCTGGCTTTCTTGATCATACTAATGTGCAATTAACATTTTTTAACCGCACTTACAAAGTCAATAGGCTGCCCTTTGACTATTTACCAAAATACTTAGAAATGGGATAGGAAGCTAATCAATGACAGTAAATAACTTGTATTATCTTGTTAACTGTAATTTAACCTAGGCTTTTTTAAAAGGAGAGTAATGTGGTAGTTTGAATGAGAAAGGCTCCAATAGGCTCATGAATTGAATACTTTGTCTTCAGTAGGCAGAGCTACTTGCAAAGTTTAGGAGGTGTGGTCTTGTTGGAGAAGTAGTGTCACTAGAAGCAGGCTTTAAGGCTTCAAAAGCCTTTGTTAGCTCCAGTTAGCTCTGTCTCTGTATCATGCTTGTTGATCAAGATGTAAGCTCTCTTTTCATTAGTTTTGCATATATGTATATAACCCCAAATATAACTTTCTAAGTTTGTATGATGTATGTATGGTTTCAAATAAAGAATCATTAATATGAAACAGAGCAAGGGGGAATTTATGGGAGGATTTGGAGAAAGAAAGAGGAAAAGATAAATGTTGCAATTGCATTACAATTTCAAGAATAAAGAGAACTGGAAGTGGTAGTGTGCATAATCCCAGTATCAGGTGTCAAAGGGAGATTCCTGAGTGGGCAAGTATAATCTACAGATGGAATTCCAGGACAGCCAGGTCTACACAGAGGAATCCTATGTAAAAAAGCCACATAATGAATGAATGAATGAATGAATGAATGAATGAATAAATAAATAAATTAATAAATTAATAAATAAATGCATACATACATAAATAAATACATAAATTTCTTAAAAGACTTCATAGTTCTATAATAATGATAAAAATAGTAAAAATTCTAAATCCCTGCATCAGTGCAGAGCTGTCTCCTGCTGCCATGCTCCCTCTATTGATTGCTATGGACTCTATCCCTCTGTGACCATGAGCATCAAGTTAAACATTTTCTTTTACGAGTGTTTTGGTCATGGTATTTTGTCATCATAATATAAAAGAAACTATGACAAGTGCTTCAAAAATAAATTATTAATTCCTTGATGCATGATGTGCTGTTCTTTAAAGAGTATTTCTACTCAAGGCACCAGTTAAACTCAAATGTGAACTTACATATCATTTAGTTAAGACATGTTAAAAATATGCTAAAATAAAATAAATATGCTAAAATAAAGAGCAGTATTCTCTTCATTCATATGCACGGCCATACACTTAGCTTGGGTAAAGTACACAGAAATTAGTTCTAAGTTTTGCTCAAGTTTTTGGAGTGTTCATTATTAACTTTAGAGATACAGAATAACTTGAGAGATGTGCTTTGGGGTATGCTTGTGGCCTACTATAGTGTGTTTCTGTCAATTCAGGAAGACCTATCTACTATGGGTGGCATCATTCCAATTAGGGATCCTGGACTTTACAAAATGGAGGGAAAGGACATCAGCTGCTAGCATTTATTATTCTGTTTCCTTATGGTGGAAGTTATGTGACCCAGGGCTGGTGCTTCAAGTTACTGCTAACTATAGATTTCCCTGTCTTGGTGATAAACTATACATGAACTGGAAGAGAAAATAACCATTCTTTCCTTTCCTCTCACCTCGCCTCACCTATCCTTTCCCCTCCCCTCCCCTCCCCTCCCCTCCCCTCCCCTCCCCTCCCCTCCCCTCCCCTCCCCTCCCCTCCCCTCCCCTCCCCTCCCCTCCCCTCCCCTCCCCTCCCCTCCCTCCCTCCCTCCCTCCCTCCCTCCCTCCCTCCCTCCCTCCCTCCCTCCCTCTCTCTCTCTCTCTCTCTCTCTCTCTCTCTCTCTCTCTCTTTCATTCTTTCATTCTTTCTTTCTTTTGTCAGGATATTCTATCAAAGCAAAAATTGACGTAAACCATAGACTTGGTCAGAATATAACATGAATTTAAGGAGCATTGAAGATAAGCTCAGTGAACATTACTATAATAATTTTTGCATGAAAGAAGCATATCTCTATCACTATTGCCTCTATTTATATTTATTGCCATCTCAATCATCATCTGTATCACCTCTATCTATATCTATTTATCTAGAACTATATCATCTATATCATCTATAACATCTATATCATCTAATCATCTATATCTGTGGGGAAAGTGGGCTATGCCACCAGATAGGGCAAAGAGCTGGTAAGGCTGAGTGAGCTCAAAACTCAGAATCTCACAGATTTTAGAAAGCAGGAGTAGGGTGGCTTTCCACCTGTCTTTGTAGTTGCTCTGAAGCATGTACCCATGAAACTCAGCTAAGAGGACCATGAGCAGTCAATCGTCCATTGTAGCACCTGGAGTCCTCCAAGCAAATAGAGCATCATTAACATCTCAAACTCAACCAATAGAAAACACTTACCCCACAAATCCCAAATCCTATCCCACTTCCCCAAAATTTATATAGTCCCTGTTCACATAGAATAAATTGCAGAAGTTATTTCACTGAGTTTTGTCTGAGAGTGACTATCTTTTTGACTGGAACACTTGGAGAAGAATTCCCTCTCCTGAAACAACCTCTACTGAATCGTGGACCTGCCTAGGTGACCAGGCTCTCATTGACTGTATAGGCTCACATCAGAGCATCATAGCTTATACCCTGGCTTACCTGCCATGTGCAGGCCTCCCAAACTTCTTTGCCTCTCTTCTAAGAAGAATAACACTCCCAGCATTCCTTGCCAGGCCAGAGCCCTATGGAACCTATTCATTTCCACCTCTGCTTTGCCCTCCTCAGTTTGGCATACAGAGATATATGATGGTCTAGAAAGAATAGGGCAGTAGACCACTTATATCATCTCTATATACCTCAACTTCTACCTATACCTATACCTATATCTAGAAAATCAACCTGTCTCTGCCTCCCTAGCATACCATACACAGCATGAGGTTTAATTTTCAAAACTTTCTTAACATTTCATTAGAAAACAAAAGAGCAATACATAAATATGTCTATCATAACAAATGCTCTGTTATCTGAAAGTCAGAATCCAATGCATAAAGAGTAGATAGATAACCATGCATGAATTAAAGAAGACTCATACAAATATCTGAGATTCATTGGAGTCTACAGTGACAAGATGTCCTTAGTTGCAGTTTTATTTAAATTGTCAGATACACTTATCATTTGTGAGATTATATAAAACATTTCACCAAAAACTATACACTTAAACATGGTAAGATACACCAAGCTTTTTTTCTCTTAGAAGTAAACAAATATTGCTTGAAGCTAAAATTATTCTCTATCTTCATTATGAGCATTCTTCTCATTTGTTCCTTTTCTAGTCTTTCTCTTGGGACCTTCCTTAGTCACTTAAATGTATTCTAAAGACTGAAGGATCTTTGCAGTTTTGAAATTAACTCTTTGCAAGTTAACAAAATAAATGCTTTTACCTACATAAGAAGGGAGAGAGAGGGATGAGGACAAACAATGCCAGGAGAAAGAAGGCATAGATATATGTTTACTCTGTGAAAGTGTTTTGATCTATCAGTTGAGATTTGAACTATAAGATGAGTGTTCAAAAAAGGTATAGAGACCATTTCAGTCTCTCAATAAATCACTGTAAGCATACCTGATCTTTTCTGACCTAGAAATCAAAACAAGGATTGTACATGCTTAAGATTGGATGGGAGAGTATTCTAGATGCTATGACAATGAATGCATGCGCACGAAAAACCTCATATGTAGCATTTGCACAGCCAGAAAGTTATTCAAAATATCTTAAATAATACATTTTTATCAAGTAATTTTATGTAAATTATTACTTCACTAAAATATCTTCAGATACATATTTTTATATTGTAAAGCTTTTTGGGAAGAATAAACTGAGGCATGCCACCCAGCTCATTTAGACAGATGCAGACACCCACAGCTTAGGAACTCTCATGGAAGAATAGGAGGAAGAATTGTTGCCCCAAAGTGAATAGGAACTCCAAAGAGTCAATTAACCTGAACCATGGGGTTCTCAGAGACTGAACCACCAATCAAAGGACACACACGGGCTGGACCTAGGCCTTTCCCACACATGTGTAGCAGATGTGTAGCTTGGTCCTCTCTCTTGTGGGTCCCCAACAACTGGAGAGGGAGCTATTCCAATGTTGTCTGAGAATGAGATATGTTTTTCTAGCTCAGTTACCTTGTCTGGCCTCAGTAGAAGAGGATGTGCCTAGCCTCACAGAGACTTAGTGGGCCAGGGTGGGATAGGGGGTTGCAACCTGCTCGGAGCAGAAAAGCAAGGGGACATGGAGGGAAGGATTGTGCGAGAGGGCTACCAGAAGAGGCACAATGAGCAGGATGTAAAGTGAATAAGTAAATAAGTTAAATAATTAACTAATTTAAAGAAAAAAAGTATAAAACAAATCAAAAACAGTTATGTTTTGAGTTAACTTATGACTTTATTAAGAGAGACAATTCCTTCCTTCCTTCCTTCCTTCCTTCCTTCCTTCCTTCCTTCCTTCCTTCCTTCCTTCCTTCCTTCCTTCCTTCCTTCTTTCCTTCCTTCCTTCTTTCCTTCCTTCCTTCCTTCTTTCCTTCCTACCTTCCTTCTTTCCTCTCTTCCCCTCCCTGTTTCTCTACTCTCCTGCAATGAGTTGCACCTATAATTTTTCTTTTCTTCTTTTTCTCCCTATCCTTTTCTTTCCTTTCATTTGTCTTTACATCTATCTTTTCCAATCTTCTTATGCTTTTCTTCATGCCTGACTTTCTTCTTTTATACTAGTCCCTGTACCTTATTTTACATAACTCATAACATGCATAATTTGTTTTGAAGTACACAATTTATTGCAGTGCACAATTCATTGAATTACTTGCTCTATTAATGACTTCTTCTCTGGACAAACACAGTTCTTATAATTATTCTCTTTTAGTGCACCTCAATAATATAGTAACAATGAGATAAGGGCAATTTCCATAACTTTGATATTGACAAAGACTTACCAATAGGAAAAAAAGCCTTTTCAGGACAGCGTGTAGTAGTTGCTATGTTTTAATGAAAGAAGTCACATTTTTACATCTCTCCAAACCTCCTACTAAATGTTTGTTTTTTTCGTGGAACCTGTTTTGTTTCGGAAGTTGCTAAGTTCACCAGCATATGTCACCACAGCTTTCCATTTTCCTTTACTTTCAAATCAGAAGTTATATTATTTGACTAAATCAGAAATAATCTTTTCAATAAATATTTTCTTTATATATCAAACAGCATTTCCCAAACTGAGTTTTTACTCATATCTGATATTTTTGGGAAATATACATTTGTATTTCATTATAAAGTAGTTTACTAATGAAAGAATCTTGATTTCTGTTCCAAAGCAAATATTACTTGCAAATTCACATTAAAGATTAACAAAATATAGGGTTATATATCTACCTACTAAAAAGCACAACAGAAAAATATTTATAATATACTGATTTCTATTTTTTCTTTTTTTAAAGATCTTTATCTCTTTATGAAGGCTGTCATATGACATCAGTTCTATGGATTTTTCATGTTCTCTCATTCAAATTTCCTTGAAGAACACATCAATTATATTCCTATATTTCCATGGGAGAAGTCAACTTATTTTGTTTAAAGTCTCATGATTGGGATGGGAATGGGAACTAATCCATTCATTCAGCTGGGGTAGCAGAATTCTATTAGCATGTATTCCTTTTCTTTAAAACAAATAAATATAATAACCCAAAACCATAATTCAATGATAAAATTTTTCTTTATATCTGTTAATAATTGTAAAAATTCTATTCTGTTAAGCTAATTTTATAGCCTTGAAGAGAATAATTACCACTTATTTATATCTACAACCTTTAGTGACAGTGATTACTAATTTTATTACACATCTCCACTCTTCAGAAATGTGTTGTTCCTTCTGAGAGCTCTGTGTCCATCTCCATAATTCATCCTGCCTTTTTATGTACAGATGGAACTCATTAGGCCCCATTTTCACCTTTTGTTGCACATATATATGAATCATCATGTGGGAAGTACTTGTATCCCCAAAGTCTCGACAACTAGCATCCAAGAAATGCTACTAGTTGGGTAACAAGAAATATATACATATATCAACAAGATTATATATATATATATATATATATATATATATATATATATCATGATTAACTAAATTAATTTATGAAAAAACTCAAAATTTGTAGCTGCTTTCCACTAATAACCCTTAACATCTGGTTAAATGTCTAGGACATACTAGTTCTTTCTTGATTTTGTGACAATTAGTTTATACTCCCAAAGTACTTCATTTTCCTTTACTTTATATTTTTATTTATTTAGGTATCATTATATTCTCTGCTGACCATGGCCCAAATTTAGATAACATTCAGATATAACTTCCTTTCTCTGGGTTCCAGGGGATATTTTCACGAATTAATGTTAATGTATGAATGCATAATTTCATATATTAATATTAATTTTGATTATTCAAATACTGTTTATTTATGGACTCTAACAGTTTGCATATATGTGTGTGTAAGTAACTGTGCCATGATTCTTGGCATAAAGAATTCTAAATACTTTTCTCAAAGAGATCATTTGCCTGTAGTCATTCAACCTTTTTGAGTGATATTAGTCTACAAACTGTTTAAAGAATATAACCCTCAAGCATGAATTCCTTTAAGTCTTTTTTTATTAGATATTTTCTTCATTTACATTTCAAATGCTCTCCCAAAAGTCCCATATACCCTCCCTCTCATCCTGCTCCCCAACCCATCCACTCCCGCTTCTTGGCCCTGGCATTCCCCCTTTAAGTTTTAACATATGACTAGACTATGGAAGTACTAGAGTGGGTGCAGTAAGCAACTATACAATTATTTATTTTATTTCTTTCTAAAAATTATTCATTTTCTGTGTATGCATGCATAAATTTTCATGTACAGACAAGAGAATTCCACAGCATGTATAAAGAGATCAAAGAATTTTATTTTCTTCTTTAGCCTGTGGGTTATGGAGATCTAGCTCAGGTTGTCAGGCAGTAAAAGATTCGATACTACAGTTCTCATTAATTTAACACTATGGTGGTAAATGTGCTTAGAAACTCCTGTGCTTATTTTAATAACTTGTGTTGTTCTCACTCTGTGCCTTGATAATTAAAGCTCTGGCAGCAAAAATAAAATTGTCTAAAGCTAGAATCAAGTTTTATATTTAAGTTACATCTTTGCTGGTCATATTGAGTTTTATGAATGGAGTCTCCAATTCCTATGGGGATGCATGTACTTGTTCAGTATAAATATAATTTTTTATCAGCTTTGATTTTCTTTTTATGCTATCCTTTTCATGGTGAAAAAACTAACTTTATGACCACATCATGGTCCCTCAGTAGTGGGGAATCTTCTGATCCCTGAGATCATGGTGATCCTCATATTTTGCTTAAAAATTTTATAGTACTTAATAGCTACATAATAAATAAACAATTTCAAAACCAAGTCATACTATGTCCCTCTTCTATCTCAAGCTTTTCCTTATTACATTTTATCTTACCATGACATTAAAAAATTATGCCCTTTTGCATTTATCTAACTATATTGAAATTTTATATTTAAACAAAAGCTTAGAAATGGATTGTACAGACACTTTATCAACAATGGATAAATATTAAAAGCAAGTAAGATATCTTGTGATAGATGGGTATGTAAAGAAGGTATGTAGTTTGAGGAAACAGACAATGTTCATAACTCTACAAAATATTAGAAATAAAATCTGAGAGCACATGGAAATAGCCTAAGCATATACTACTACATAAAATGTTAAATCAGAAAAGGATTGGTTATAAGCACATGGAATTCTGGAAAAATTTTGAAGCCAGTATAATTATCAATGATTCCCAAGAAATTCAAGGAGAAGAAGAAATTTATAGACAAAGTTCAGAAGCTACCCAATGCCATTACAGTGATGAAATTGTGGTTAGATAGCTCTTCAAATCCATGACTGCACAATGTGGAGCCAATCTTAAAATAAAAAGAAGACTTGGTGTGATGTGTGGAGAGCCATTGGGGTTGTTTGGCAGGAATTTGATATTGGGCCAGGATATGGAAATAAGCTCAAGCAGGAATCTGATTTTGGGCTAGACCAAAGAAGTAGGCTTCAGGCAAGAATATGACTTTGGGCTAGAATAGAGAAGTAGGCTCAGATATCTTTGACATCCTGATACACTCCTAGAAACACTGATCTCTGGACTTCGTTTATTGCCTTGCTTGTTACTTGACTATTTGTGTATACTGTCTTGCTTGTACCTTAACCTAAAACTGACCTTATTTGCATGTAATTAAAATGGTATAAATGCAGACTGGAAAAAAATAAATCCACCTCATCCTCAGAACTGGCTGGGGTCATGCTACAGTGTTGACTAATTGTCTTTTTTCATTTTAATCCTTGCTCCTGCCCTGGAGAACCTGTTGACTGACTGAGCTGGCTTGGTCAGTGGTGATATGTCAATATAGGTCCACTAACTAACAAATACATTATTCATCTGATTAATAAGTATATAATTATAAAGAAACCTATGCATATTTGGGGTAGAGGGCATATAGCAACTCTGTATCTTCCAATCAATTTAGCTGTTCATCTAATTGCATATATATATATATATATATATATATATGAGAAAAAAATTATGATTTGACAATAGTAAATATTGTCTATATCCCATATCATTTAGTAGAATCTTTTAATATAAGTTGTATTTAATTTATATGCAGCTATCAAACAATTAAGTCTATATAACCTGTGTATGAAATAATGTAATACAGTCTATTTGAAGAAATACTTGAATAATACTTACTTATTGAATTATCTAAAATCACAAAAGAATGCTTGTGTAAGATAGATGAGATGTGTCTTAAACAATAGTAACTTCCTAGTGCACCTGGGACACATAGGTGACACCATAATTTGAGTACGTTTGATTATGATGGCCTTATGTACCATGTAGCATGCTAAGAATGTGCCTATCACATGAGGATAGGAATTGCACTAACATATTGTATCCAAACAACCCTAGGATGATTGCTTGGCATATTCACTGTGGCTATATAATTTGAAGCAGAATTTGGATTAATGTTCTTGGCATAATCTGCACAGAACACTAAATGAATTGAATAATCCACTCTTTGTACATAAAATCTATACAAATGTTCTCTGTTTCCATGAGAATTCATCCAGTTTCTACAGAGTTTGGGTAAAATTGGTCATCATATTACAATATTAATGAAGGCTGCTCACACGGTTGCTCCCAATTCATCAAATCTGCTCTGGAAGCTTCCTAGGCTCCAGCATGCTGAGACTGTCAGTGTCTGTGGAGCAGTCAAGCTTACTGAGTTCTCATCTGTTTTCAGTGACATGTAATCTAGACATAAAAAATATACCAGAAACACATCACATCTACAGGTGTAATTTGACTTCTTTTCTGCATAGTTTAGTTACTGAAAATTACTAAATTCCAATTTACACTTGCACAATCACTTTAGTAAGATTAAAAGTATGCTGCCTTATGCAAAGAAAAATAGAATGCATTTTAATGGAAGAGTTGACCTGCAGAAAGATGAATAATTTGCATCAATTTTTGTGCATTATGTTAAACTAACGAAGACAAATGTATTCATTCATTTTAGTAAAGCTGAAAAACTGAAGGCCAGCAATTTCATGCATCTGTAATGATGAATATTACAGTACTTATTATATGATAAATTGGGAATTCTAGAAATGGATGATGAGTAGAACTGGAAGAAAACATGCTTCTCATACTGATTTTTATTTTTATAAACATTGGCATCTGCCTCAGAAAAAATAATGTGCCTCCTTTGGTAACCATCACACATCTCCTACTTATTAAATAATACAAAATAAAGAAGCAGTAAATCTCACTTAATATTAAAAAGCAAACCAGAACAAATGGATATATATTTTTCATATGTCAGGGTAGAGTATTACCATCATAAAACTTAGTGACATAGTTCATAGTTGTGTGTAAGCTGAGATGGGCACAGATATTATAAGTTAAAACTTGTTCAAGGATGACTGATGCAAGTATTTTACATTCAATAATGCAAAATATTTTACAAGGATAATATTTATAGCTAAATTATTAAATATTATAATGACAAAATGTATTTAATAGTTGTATTGCATTAAAAATCCTTAACTGTGATAAGGCAGAAAAAGACAGCAACAATTGTAAGTCTTTGGGATGGGGTGGGAGCAACTCCTACCTTGGAGTTTGGTCTAAGCCAGCTGAAATGCAAGAACTCCAGCACACTGACATTTACTGTGAAAGTAAAGTTGCCAATATGGAAACAATATTCCTTTCTAATGTAGATATGTTAAAGTGGCAATCAACCAGTCTTATGTGAATATTACCTTGGGTAATGTGCTGGCTCGTTTTCTGAGAACTTGATACAAGCTGGTATCATCAGAAAGGAGGTAGCCTCAACTCAGAAAAATACCTTCATAAGATAGGGGCAAGCCTGTAGTATGTTTTCTTAACTAATGGTTGATGTGGGATAACCCAACCTTTGTGGATGGGTCCAGCTCTGAACTGGTCACCTGGGGTATAAGAAAGCAGGATGAGCAAGACATGAGGGACAGCCAGTAAGCAGCAGTCCTCCATATACTATGCATCACCTCCTGTATCTAGGCTTATACCTTAGCTGAGTTCCAGCCCTGACTTCCTTGAATAATGGACTATGATGTGGAAGTGTAAGCTACATACCCTCTCCTTCTCAACTACTTCTGTTCATGCTGTTTCATTGCAACAACAGCAAACTAAGCCAATACACTTGGGCTGCCATTCCCTTCATTGACACTTTCTTTTGCTATCCTGCACATCCTTGTGATGTTACCAACTGTTAGGTGACATTCAATAGCCATCATTGTCATTTTAATTTTCCAATAGCTCTTCATGATAGTTCCAAAAGCCTATATACAAAATGTTTTTACAAAAACTGTTTGTTTGTTTGTTTGTTTGTTTATTGCTATCATTATTTTTGTTGTTTGGTTTTTTGTGAAAGAATCTCCTGAGATTTCCTGTTTCCATTCTATCTACTGGCCCTCAGGGCTTCAGTCCTGTTCCCTGCTCAATACTTGATCATGTTCCCCCTTCCCTTCTCTGTCTCCTCTTCCATCCAGTTCCCTCACTCCCTCTGCCCCAGAGGAGGGTGGCCCCATAGGAATACCAGTGGTGTCAACTGACCTGGACCTCTGAGATCTTTCAGACACTTAGCCACCAACCAGGCAGCATACACCAGCTGGTGTGTGTTGGCACATATACAGTAGAGGACTGCTTGCTAGGTATAGACTCTGTCATAAAAGATACACCTAACCCTCTAGAGACTTGAAGTTCCAAGGAGTGGGGAGGTCTGGTGGCATGGAAGTAGGGTGGGGACATTTTCTTGGAACCCAAGCATGGGAGGAGATATGGGATGAGAGCAGTTGGGGGAAAGACTGGAAGGGTGATAATATCTAGGCTGTAAAAAAGGATTCAAGAATAAAAAAATAAGTAAAATTTTTTTAAAAAGAATCTCTTTGTGTAGTCCTGGAATACAAAACTACCTATGTAAACGGGAATTCTGAGAGATTGCTTGGGCTCTGCCTCTAAGGGCTGAGATGGTCCATAGAATGTTTTGCTTTGTTCCCAAGTGACTCATTCCTTCTTAAAAGGCTCATGATTAATTTTATACATCACAGTATGCACATAACTACACATGTTAAACCCAAACAAATTCCAGCACACAGAAAGGAAAGTGAGTAGAAATTCTTTCCCACACCTATCAGCAATTAGCTATTTGTAATTGATGGGTCTTGAGAGAGAGAAAATCTGTTTCCAACAAGCAATGGAGTAACAGAGCACACAAGCTCAAGAATAGGTGGCCAACACTAAAGGGACTCTGTGATCTTCTTTTATATGGTGTGTGCTTTTTTGTTTTCTAAGAAAGAAAGAATATGATGTTTCAAGGTAGAATGGGTCTGAGATAAGTAGTGTAGCAGGAAGAATATGACCAAAATATTTTACATATAAATTTTTTAAAAATTACAATACCCTTATTAATTCTCAGCTCTACTTCACATAAAATAATCTTGAAATTCTTTTCTGTCTCGACATCAGAAATTTTGGATTGTCCTGAGTCCAGGAAGAAGAGAAAAAGTTCTCAACTGCTTCAGGTGAGAGTGGAGCTGGGCCTCCAATGATTTCCTTGATATCACTACTAGTTTAGTACAGACAGAAACTATCTATTGATTGTGAAGCTATTTAAATAGTTATTTAGAATTTACTGTTGATTTAAATATGCTTGCAAAAGGGAAACCAACATGCAGAGACAGAAACACAGATTTCCAAATGCTCATCTTGGAGCCTCACATTGCATATACAGAGAAAGTGGTGAGAAAAGTTGCAAATGTAAGAAATACACCACTAGTTCGTTACTGTAAAACATAATAGTAATGAAACCCTGCAGTCCACTTACAATATTTGTACCAAAGCAAACTCAACAAAGCAAAGCAAAATAATTCTAACTGATAAAGTACTGCATTCCTACCAGCTTACAAGCCTGTTCCTCAAAGTATAATATGGACTCAATCTTCCCAAAAGAGAAACCAAATGGTTCTACTACAGAGCAGAAAAAAGTTCCATTAAAGAGAAATGCTCTCTGGTTTCTTAAGTGCATTATCACCTATGGTGTATTAAGAGGCAAGATTACAGCTGCTCACATGTTCTAAATATTCCATAAGGAAACTGCTGTCATTTGCCTTTCGATTTTCACATCTCTAAGAGGTTTTCTACAATATTATCTTGAATGAGCTAGGAAATTCAGTTAACTTATTATGAGTAAAAATATCTACAACTTCCAACGTCTACCACACAGTAAATGTCACATTAAAATAATATTGCTGCTGTCAGGGAAACTGTGAAAGGGATTTAACACCACCACACACTTAATTAAACCAGCTTGTGCTTATTTAGCTTTGCCTTCATATCTCCACTATGGTATTTGTGTAAACAGAGCTTCCCTAATTAAATAGCTTTTCTCCAAGCCACTCTGAATGTTCCCAGCCCACTTTGGGCAGTAATCATCACACTAAGGGTGATGAATGGAGTAGGAGGCCCCAAATGAAGCACACAGAGGAGCCTGGCTGGCATGCATCTTTGTAAAATGCAAACATAAATTCAGGAGCAGGCAAAGACTAATTTCTCAGACCTGTTTCAAATTTGCCATTACAAAAAAGTTATAGTATTTTATTTGTTAATTTATTTCCCCAGACACATATGACTCCTTGACAATGTCTAAAAATCTAAGTAATGAAAGAGAAGAAAATAACTAAATGGAAGTAAAAGGGAAAGCTACTTTCTCTGACCCCAGTAGAATACAATGCTGTCATTGAAGATTAAAGTGGCTAAAGATATAAGTCAGACTCCTAGGGAATTCCTGGAGGAGCTCTAAATTTTCCATAACCTAAACCTGTATTCCATTCTATTCTATGGATTTATTTCTAACTCTCTAAGACAAAAGAAAGAATACCTTTTTTTCTCATGCCCAAATATATTCCTTTAAATTTTTTTGATGGGAGCTTATGGGTAAATAAGATTTTAAACTATGTAAATGCAATAAAAATAGTCTTCAATGTGATTGATTATGATAAGGAACCAAATAACTATTTGAGAACAGTGGTTCTAATTCTGTCTGAAAGCTTATCTCATTCAAGTGTGTCATTGTGTTTACTAATTACTGAACAAGTATAAGTAAACCATGAAACCATACTGTAGCTGAGGTGTGAAATAGGAAATCACATTCTTCCTACCTGGCATCAATTGGTTTCCTTGACTTTCAGAACCTCTGAAGGTCATTTTCAGTTTGGAACCTGAGACCGGTTTGCCCATTTTTAATCCCTGCAGGTGACACTTTATCTTTCTTTCCTTTCTGTTCCTATTTCCTTTTCTGCACCTCTTTCCTTTCCTCTATTTTATATTTCAAATATAATTCCAGCCTCTGTTGCCTTTCTTTATTTTTTTTAATTTTTTTTATTTATTCTAATTTTTTTGGTTTTTATAGACAGGGTTTCTCTGTATAGCCCTGGCTGTCCTGGAACATACTTTGTAGACCAGGCTGGCCTCAAACTCAGAAATCTACCTGCCTCTGCCTCCTGAGTGCTGGGATTAAAGGCATGTGCCACCACGCCCGGTTCTGTCTGCCTTTCTAACAGCACTGTGAATACATTTAGACCCACATCCTAAACCAGGTTAATTTTTCCCTTTTAACAACTTGAATTTAATTATATCTGCATGGTAAGTTTTTCTGTTTAAGATACTTATCATAGGCTCTAAGGATAAGACAGGATAACCTTTAAGAAACCTTTTTTTTTTTTTGTCAATTACATTCACACATAGATTATGATATTTCATTTAATGTAATAACTTATTCATGTATATTAAATTTGGGCATATACACTATAAAATTCTTGTTTATTTTTTTCTAAAAAGATTTTTATATTATAATTATCGTTTTCATTCTCATTGTGAGGTGTTATCTTACAGATTTTCCTGGATTGACTCAAGTAATCCTCCATGAAAACTGCAATATCATGCCATCTTAAATGATTTTTAATTATATTATTATGACTAAAAATAATTATAAGACATATAAGAAGAGAAATGTTAAATACGGTTAAACTGGGTGTCAAATATTCTAGATGTGTCACTGTTAATTATTCTACTTCTAATAACTTCATTTGAGTGAAACATTCTGGAAGAACAAATTGTGGCTTTCTTTTCTAGATAACTATACACTTCAAATTTGAAAAACTCGCCAAAATTTGCAATATTTAATTCATTCACAAAACAAAAAATTTGAAAACCAGGCAAGGTGAAATCTGAGTTACATCTGTATGTGCAATACCCCTCCTTTGCTCATTTGGGGAACTGAGGCAGACATATAATCTATAAGTTTGAAATTGACATGTTTCACATAGTTAGTTTAAGGTAAGTCTGGGTTGGTGACTGAGACTATGTCTCAAAAGAAAATAACAATGATATTATTATTATTATTGTTATTATTATTATTATTTTGAGAATTGATTATTTCTGAGATGAAGGTATTGTAGATGTACAGTAAAAAAATCTGCTAAGTATCTGATATAAACTAATTTTCTTTTGACTTGTTCATTTGGAAGCAAATGTCGAATTCATTAAATTTATCATACAAAGTATTTTGATCATATTCTTTTTCCTCTTCCAGTTCCTTGTCATATGTCCAAACTTTTAACCTGCTCTTATAGATTAAAAGAGTTACTAAAATGCAGTAGGTAAAGAATTTTCCGGGAACTATATATATAGTCCCTGCTTTCCACTTTTCTCATAACAATTAAGATTAATGAGTAAATATAGAGTGGCTACCAAGCTACCTACCCATGGGAGTGCCAACGCCATAGCCTTTGGAGTCTATAAGGCCACCAATCTGCGTGAGGTTACAGTTCCGCTGGGTAACAAACTCGATGGTCGTTGACTCCATTAAGAAAGCATAATCAGAGGTGAGGACACGTTGAATCCCTTCCTCATTGCTTTTGACAAGCACAGACTGTCTCCTGCTGCTCATAAATGCCCACATTTTATCATACGTTGAGATTTTTGATTTCTGGAGGAAAATAAGATAAGTTTAAAGACAATAAAATAATATCTTAGGATCTACAGAATCCTACATTTAGACACAATAGACTGCACTTAGTCTTCTCATGCTATTTTGAAATTATTACATACACACACACAAAAAAATCAAATTTACAATGTTTCTAGTAATCCATCACATTTCTAGGTATACTACAATTTAACATATACATTGAGCATGTCCTACAGTTTAAACATTTGAACTAATAAATTGTAGAAAATAATAGATATTAGAAAAACAAATAAGCTTAATAAAGAGTCTTCTGACTGCATTGTACATAAGTCTTCTGTGGGTATCATTTTCTTTTAGCACCACTTAAAATCACATTTAGATACAACAGCTACTGGACTCAGATTGACACTTTCAGGCAACAAGAAATTTTTTTTGTAATGTACCAATTTGGTGAATCTATCAGAGACATCAAATAAATCCCTAAGAATATAAATCTATAGTTGAAGGGATCAGGGCATTTTATTGTAGATATGAAAGTACAAATAAAAATGACAGTATTTCCACTGAGACAAGACATAGTCACCAGAGACGTTCCTTGATTCTATACAAAAACAAATAAAAATCTGCCAATCCAGATTTCTGACTAACTAGAAACCCTTGGACCACTCAAATGGAACACATTTATGAGCAATAGCAAATTCTCAGTATAGGTTTACCAGTACTTCATTTAAAGGGAAAGAAATAAGTTTTGTTTAGAGGTTCTGGAAGAGCATATAAGCTACCAAGCTTCTCACCTGCTTGTTCAATGCATTTGCAAACCTCCTCAGTTTATGTAACCCCTTTCTACATAGGAATGCCAAGAACATGCTGACTCTATGGATATAAGGAGTCGAAACATTACAGGTTTATTTTCAAGAAGATATATAAATTCATGACATTAAAGGTGGAGAAAAAAAGAGTATTTAATATTATGCTGAAATTTGTATGAAGTCATGAATCCAGTGGTGAGAACATGTCCATTTACTGCTCAAATAATGATCATGAAGTGAACAAAAGCAGAGAAATTTGCTTTACAACTTCCTGACTTTGTTTCTACATTTTTTGCCACCTAAACCTGAAAAAAATAAAAATTAGAGTTTACATATAGGTGGAAGGATGTTTGTATAAAATAAAACTGACATCAATTTTGATTTAGTGAATCTGACAGAAAACACAAAACCAAAATCCTACAATTGGGCTATACTGAGTTTTTATAATTATAAGTATACATTTAGTGTTAGAAGACTTAAGCAATTCCCTTAAAGAATAAAGAGGAACTGGAGAGATGTCTTAGTATTCTAGAACAGTTTACTTTTACAGAGGAGATGGGCTTGATTTCCAGCACTTATGGTGGCTCACAATACCCTTTACCTATTTCCAAGGGCTTTTGACGTTGTCTTCTGACCTCTTTGTAGGTCTCTCACACACACAGTGCACATAAATGTATGGAAAGAAACCACTTGTACACATAAAAATCAAATAAAGAAATATAAGCTTTTGTTTTTTTTTTTTTTTTAATAAGTTGGAGCCTAGAGTGACTTCCCAGTGGGTAAGAGAATTGGTTGCTAGCCTAGGGGACCTATCTAGATTTCATCTCTAGTACTAACAGGGCAGCTCAAAATTATTTTCAACTCTCATTGCAGGGGGAAACAATGTCTTTTTCTGACATCTTGCAGCACTGTGCTCATGTGGTATATGTACATGCGCACAGGCAAAACACTCACACGTAAATAATAAAATGTTGATAATTTTTTAAAAAGGTAAAGATTGCTCCTCTTTATAACACATACATTCTCCATGAAGCCAAAGTCAACCAATAAAATTAGAGCATATACAAAATGATGATTTGATCTATATAGGCATAATATTGCTTGGATTTTTCCTTTGTTTCAGTTATGGAAATATTAGCAACATATTTTAATATTCATCTTGTTTTAATTTCCTAAAATGATTACACTTTGATGAATTGGATGTAAATAAACTTAAAGATTAGTATTTTGTCTGAAAGAAAAAGGAGAATAAATATTTTTCTAACATTCAAAGAGTAGAACTATATTTTCTCCTTTAAAATATTAAAAGTAATGCCATTGAAGTTGAACATTAATTATGTCACATAAACCATTTAAATCTAGAGTAAGAAAACTATATTTTGGAATATTCAATAGATGTGTAGATATTTACATTTTATAATATGTTATGTAGTAAATGTATCAAGCTATATTTAGTCCAATCGGGAAGAACGAAGACCAAGGTGTGGATACTTTGCCCCTTCTTGGAATTGGGAGCAAGGCACCCATGAAAGGAGCTACAGAGACAGAGTTTGAAGCTGAGACGAAAGGATGGACCATCTAGAGACTGCCATACTCGAGGATCCATCCCATAATCAGCCTCCAAACGCTGACACCAATTGAAAACCAATAGTTTTGAGAAGTACTATTATTCTGTGTATTACACATACATAATTTTGTTTGTTTGTTTTTGTTTGTTGAGACAGGGTTTCTCTGTGTAGCCCTGGCTGTCCTGGAACTCACTGTGTAGACCAGGCTGGCCTCGAACTCAGAAATTCGCCTGCCTCTGCCTCCCAAGTGGTGGGATTAAAGGTGTGTACCATCAAGCCCAGCTTGTATTACACATACTTTAATGCCATAAGTCATGCTTATGTTTGAAATAGAGATCTTTAATATTAACACCTACTTGGCAAAAAAAAAATATGTTATGAAATACTCCTTCATTTAAAGTACCTGAAATACTTTCCTATGCCAGTTTTCCCTTCTCTGGGCACTTTCTCAATGTTTTAATTAATGTTATTAATTTCTGCTTGTCATTTAATATCTTTCATTGTTGACCATTTGTTTTCAACATGGGTTGTGTACACTTTTTGTGTAGCTATTAATCATCCTTCCTTTTTAAGGAAAACATTCACACTTTTTTTATTCTTTAAAAATATTTTTAATTAATCAATTTAGTTTTATGAGTATGGGTGTTTTACCTGAATGCATAATGTACACATGTGAGCAGTGTCTGTAGTGCCAGATGAGAACATCAGAACCTCTAGGACTGGAGTGACATATGATATACGGGTGCTCAGAGTCAAATCCATGGTTCCAGAAGAGCCAATGCTCTTAACCACTGAGCCATATCTATAGCTCCACACATTTCTATTCTTACAAAATCAAAATGTAAACCTGTGGAAAAGTTACATTAATTATTTTTATTCTTACATAGAATGTAAGATCCTAATTTTAAGAAGTATAAATGTCTTCCAGTCTCTGCTACGCACAGATTGGAGTAGATTAAGCATTTAATAATGTTTCCTTGGGATCTCTTTACCTGTTTTGCCATTTAATTATTACCAAATGGCATGGTTCCTACTCCTGGAATAGGGCCAGCTGATGTGGATCTCCACTAGTGTAGATGTTTGTCACAGGCATAAGGCTTGTTTGTATAATAATGTACATATTTTACATCCCTCCTTTAAGGCATGTCCTCCCTTTTAACATAAATGACTCCATGGATATCAGACAATCAGTGTCCAGGAGGTGAAGGTGTGGCTAATATCTTAGCAAAATGGTAAACACTGGGACAGCAACCCCCCCCCTTTTTTTTTCTTATTTTGGTTTTTCGAGACAGGGTTTCACTGTGTAGCTCTGGCTATCCTGGAACTCACTTTGTAGACCAGAGTGGCCTCAGAAATCCACTTGCCTCTGCCTCCGCGAAGTGCTGGGATTAAAGGCATGCACCACCACCACCGGGCTAAAACAGCCCTTAAAGGCAGTGCAAAAGTACTCATAAAAACATGAGTTGGAAAATATACACTTTTCAATGATGCAAAACATGAGGATGAAATTATAGGAGGAACTTCATGAATCTAAAGGAACAAAGGCAGCTGCATTAATGAGTTAGCATGTCAGCAAGATACAAAGATAGGCAAATACAAAGGCGGGCAGATTCCTGAATTCAAGGTCAGCCTGGGACACATCAAGGTTAGACCCAGGGGTGGTAGAAATTGTAATTTCCCACTTGGCTAGTTTAGTTTTTTAATCTGTGCTTAACAGAGGCAGGCAGATCTCTGAGTTCTTTTGAAATGTTAAAAGAAAATTTATGCTGTCAGCTACCAATGAATTGAGGACGTGGGGTCACTGGATGCTGATTTTTAGGATAATCAAATGGAAACCTGAAATAAAAGACTGGATTGACATGTAAAAGACTAGGCATAGACCTGTAGGATCAGGAAATGTGCTATGTAGAGAATTTTTTGAATAGCAAGAGAGAACCACTTGGAGAACTGTCTCAAGCAGAATAAAAAGAGAGATCTCAAGAGAAGGGACGCTCCAGAAAAGCAGATCAGAGAGAAAGAAAGCAGAATGCAGAGGAAACAGGCTAGAAAGCTGTCTCTAGCAGAACACAGGCCGACAACTTGGACCCACGGTTTGATTTTGAGTGGCTTATTTTGGGACTCTCAGATACCCCTTCCTCAGAACCCTTCTCCATCTAGATATAACGCGGTGAAAAAACAAAAAACAAAGAACATAAGAGATATGGCTAAAAGACATTACTATGCTGATTGACTCACATATGTGTCTGTGTTTTTATCTATGTTTGTGTCTATGTGTTTCTATGTTATTGTACATCTATGTATATCTGTGTGTGTATGTGTTTGAAGTTGTTCAGCTATTCTAGGACAATATACATCAGTACAAGACACTGGGAACTGACCATTTTAGAAATTCAACAATGACTATGCTTTGACTTGTTGACATTTAAAAATTGCATTTTCTATAATTTAATCTCTGTAAAATGTAAACATATTTTTTATGATCCACACTAATCTTCCCCTGAAATTTCATATGAATCAAGCCAAATTTGTGAAATTGTAACCTACTAAGATCATCAAGTTGTACTGCTGATTTCTATATAAACATGTAAAGAATGATTAATTCTGAACAACTTTTGAGTATTTCATTCCTTTTAATGATGGAGGTATTATTGGTTTAGAAACAAAAGTCTTAGATGAGTTGTAGTGAAGACTACCATTTTAAAGATATTTACAGATTACTAGAAAGTATTTTATACAAACTCTTAGGCTGAATATCAAACTGCTTCTTTTGCAATTAATATGACCTCTCATGAATAACTGATTATTTTAAGTAACTTATATAGAAATCCAAAAGAGATATACGTGGTCTGATGTAATTATCACTACTTCCATCTTAATGAATATGTAACTGCTTAATCTCTTCCACTCTTAGTTTATGTTGTCAAATATCCTTGCCAGACTCACAATTTTATTATGAAGATGAAATAGGAGACCATGTACATACGAACATTATGTAATAGAGATTCCCATTCATTTTATATATTTTTTTTGAATGAGGCAAGCAATATCAAGTGTTGTATAGACATAGTCTACTGCTGTAAACAAGAAGAAAACATGGAATGGAAAAGTAGAACTTGGCAGTAAGTGGATTTACACATAACACACTCCAGACATCATGAAATTTTACATTTTCCTCTCAAAATAGGATATATTGAATTTCTACTTTAGTCAATTAAACAATACCAGTGACTTCTGCATTCTACCCACGAAAAGGCCTAAGACTATTCTTAGGAAGGGAAGTGAGAATTGACTACAGACACTAGTGCCAGGAAACATTCTGAGTCCAGAAGAAGCATACTATCAGGCTAAGTCAATTAACTTTTGTAAGAATTGCATTAAACAGTTATTCTAGTCACACTTTAATAAAAGAAACAACATAAAGATGTTAATTTTGTTAAACACATACAGTTGCTTATTTAAAAAGCAAGACTAAGACTTGGGCTTGTTTTAGGTATAGATTTATATTTTTAATCATTATCTTATAGTAACTCCATCTAAAGACACAAATATACTATTTCCGAGCTATCTTCCTCCCCCATGCATACTCTACAGAGAAACTTTTACCAAGAATTTCTATAGTCTGATAAGTATTGTTAAATATTATTAGTCATGGATGAGTAACTATTTGAAAAGAGATTCACACATAAAACAAAGATCTAAGAAATGATATAAACTCTTTCAGTGGTATAAAATTATGAAAAAAATATAAAGAAGGGTAAGGCTATATTGAAAAAGGCATTAAAAAAAAAAACCTGTTCTGAAGGAAAATGAAAGAACCAATATCTAAAGATTAGTCAGTAATACAGTGGGAATAATAATGTTCTAGACTGAGTAAACCTCAGAAGGTGAGGCATGTTTCTGTGGAGTGATCTAGATGTGTGAGGTCATCAAAGAGAACCACAAGTCAGACATAGCACTAAAGAATGATGGAGAAATTGTTAGGGTGGTCAAAGTAAAATTAAAGCATACCTGGATTCCTATTTGCCCAAGAACTTTTCAACTTCAGGCCCCAGATCCCAAATGTATCATGGATATTACACAACTGAGAGGGACTTCAATCAGGTACTTTCCTTCCCTTTTCTTAGATAATTTATTTTAGAAGATGTACAAATACAAATATAGAATATGTACAAATATCTTTTATTCTTTTTGAGGTGCAAATCTCTAAAGCTTCTTGGTAGTTTTATAAAGGTGGAATACCTATTTCCAGGAGTTGGACATGTAATCTTGTAAAATGTAAATCATTAAGGAGGATCTTCCATTCTTTGTGGGTGGAGAAGAGTCTTATTTTACCTGACGGTTTTATATAAGTCTGAAAACTCTCAATCAAGAAGCTAGTGTAAAAACCTATATTTAAAAAATAATAGCAATTATTAAGAACACAGTGTTATTATTCCCAAATTTCATCAGCTCTCATAAATGCTCTCAATATTAAAAATTCAACCTGGTCTGATAATCACCCTGAATTTCAACAGACTTGGGCATCTCTTTCTTTACTGGAATAATATTTTACTGAGCCCTCCTCAGGGTTGACACTGAACTTTTCTCAATGCAATCATAACTGCCATAGGTCCAAGAGACTCTTTTATTTAAAATGTGTTTTACTTTGATAATCCAGGAATAAATCTAGAAACTGACCAAGATGCACATATCGCAAGTAGTTAGCATAGAAAAACACAGTAAGCATTTTGATAATAAGAGCAGTAAAATGACAAAATAGGCAAGAAGCTAGTTGGAGAGGGACAATAAATTGAAATAGCCTTTCGAAGCACTCACTAAAGCTGTGTAAGATGGATCATTCAGGGGGAAGGTGGGTACAGTACATCCATTAAAGACTATGTGTCATCAATGAGAGTAGGGAAGAGTTCTTGCCCAGTGAGCTGAGTTGACAATGGAAAGATATCTATAAAGATATTTTCACACATGCAAACTTAAGGAGTTGAGATGGCACAAATACGGTTTTTTATTTAAATATAACCTTAACTAAGGGAAAAATCCCTAAAAAGAGTTCAAATTTGGGAACAAAACTATCCAAAGTAATGAATTGAAATTCCCTTTGGTATGCATAGGATTTGTTCTGTCAAAGTAGATATATGGATATGATAGATAGATGAATGTAAAGTTCAGAGTATGAGCTCAACCTAAAAGTTTTACCTTACTTATATCTGGTAAACATGACAAAGAGGGAGATACATAAGGACTATCTTAAAAGAATAAAAGAGTCCTATGAGCAAGGGTTCTAGAATTTTGAATTTCAGTTGCTTGCACAGATGATAAACCCTTTTCAAATCAGGCACAAAGAATGGACAAAGATTAGGAAGTTTATTTGAAATTTTCATTATTTCAGAGGTTGAATCAAGGGCATATTCTTCGAGGTAGTGAATGTGCTGATTTTACTAGAAACTCTAAAAACACCAAATAACTTCCTTTGAGTTGACACTAGAGAAGTTCTTGAATAATTGAGGGCAGTGAAACACTTAGAAGTCACCTTGAAGGGGATTAAGAAGGATTTGGGGAGAATATTATGGTGCCAGTGGGTGGGGGAAAAAACATTAAAAGGCTGATCTTGAAGAAGAAGAGGTAGAGATCAAGGCTAGTAGAAGAAAGGTAGTTCGATTTAAGTAAGATTATTTAAGATTGAAGAGATTTAACCATGTTTAAATGCCAATGGAGGGGATTTCAAAACAAAGAGAAAGGTTTTACAAGTCAAAGGATGAACAAGTACTAACACAAAATGCCTTTGCCTAACAGCATTGTCTCCACAACCTCTTCTCTGGCAATCATTTTTCTACAGTCTGCTTTTCAGAGATTACTCTTTCATTTGAACACTTAAGTAATATCTTGCATTATTTGCCTTTCTAATCCTGGTATATACCACTTAGCATGGCAACTACAATTAGTTATATTATATATTTGAACTTTATAAGTAGGTCTGAAGTATTCTTGTCAAGAAAGAAGTGGAAAATAATTTATAGGCTAATTAGATTGATTATGGTAATATCAATATGGTTTCATATATATATATATATATGAAACCATAATATTACATCATAATATATATATAATTTTGTCTGTTATACTTCAACAAATCTAGAATAAATGATATAATTTTCAGAGCTTGTTGAATAATGTTTATTTCAAATTGAATGAAGAAAAGCATATAATTCAGAATATTTATATGAAACAAAGATAGAACTGTGTTTAAAATTTAACACCTGATATATTTAGAAGAAATGAGATACTCTGTAAAGGTTTAGTGTTTTTTCAATAAGGTAGAAAATTGTTCAAAATTTTTAAAATAAGAAAAATGTAAAGTATTGAAGAAGTCAAAAGATGAAATTATGACATTTTAAAAATTATAAATAAACTGTAAGGTCTGTAAGGATTGAAAACAAAACCAGCAAACAAATGTTTGCATGTAAAATATCAATGTGATGTATACATTAGCCTTTATAAAAGACATATCAGTTTGCAGCATAGAATGAACATTTTAGATGGAAACATACAGGAATATTGAAAAACTATCAATGGCCAGTTTTGGTTAATTTCTTATAACTGTCTTTAGTTTAATTCAATGAAGAATCTTATGTCAGAAACTTGAAAAAACTATATGAGAGAAAAACAGGGAAGAAAGTAGGAACAAAGGGACGTAGAGACCTTGTGTTTGAGACAAACTAATACTGCTTATAAGCACTTCTGAATACAATAAAATGGAAAGACAAGTAGGAGTTTACAATGCCAAGAAAGATTCTGGAGTAAAGTCTCAGACTAGCCTGGTCATTGATATCACTGTGTTATTTAAGAAGAAATATAAGGGCACTCCCAATGGCTCACAACTTTCATCCCAGCATGTGGAGGCAGAGGCTGGTCAGGCTGGTCTTCATCATGCATTCTAAGACAACCAGGGTTACACGTGACGAAACATCCATAATTAAAAAAAAAAAAAGAAAGTCAGTCAGATGAATACACCATAAGATA
Source organism: Mus caroli (assembly GCF_978045245.1). NCBI lineage: Eukaryota > Metazoa > Chordata > Mammalia > Rodentia > Muridae > Mus > Mus caroli. Next base: position 47,499,222 of record NW_028227264.1, read on the forward strand.
ATTGTCTGCAGTGAGACAATTGAGGATATAACAAATACAGCATAGAAAAACTACAGTCAAGCGTGGCCATATAAAAGACTGATTTAAGTGCAAGAGAAAAACTGTGTGATGTGCTGTTCCTTGCCTCAACAATGAGAAAATAAGGCTAGTGGTTAGAAAACAGTGACTACTGAAGACAGATAGAAATATGTAACATGAATTTTTTTTTTCACTTGGAAGATTTTTATTTCCGATCTCATTCTCTCTTTTTTTTTTAATTTTTAATATTTTTTATTACGTATTTTCCTCAATTACATTTCCAATGCTATCCCAAAAGTCCCCCATACCCCCCCCACTTCCCTACCCACCCATTCCCATTCTTTTGGCCCTGGCATTCCCCTGTATTGGGGCATATAAAGTTTTCAAGTCCAATGGGCCTCTCTTTCCAGTGATGGCCTACTAGGCCATCTTTCTTTTTTTTTTTTCTTCAATTCCTTTTTTTTTAATTTTTAATATTTTTATTACATATTTTCCTCAGTTACATTTCCAATGCTATCCCAAAAGTCCCCCTTAGGGCCCCCCACTTCCCTACCCACCCATTCCCATTCTTTTGGCCCTGGCATTCCCCTATATTGGGGCATATAAAGTTTGCAAGTCCAATGGGCCTCTCTTTCCAATGATGGCCAACTAGGCCATCTTTCGATACATATGCAGCTAGAGACAAGAGCTCTGGGGTTCTGGTTAGTACATCATGTTGTTCTGACAATAGGGTTGCAGATCCCTTTAGCTCCTTGGGTACTTTCTCTAGCTTCTCCATTGGGAGCCCTGTGATACATCCAATAGCTGACTGTGAACATCCACTCCTGTGTTTGCTAGGCCCCTGCATCGTCTCACAAGAGACAGCTATATTTGGGTCCTTTAAGCAAATCTTGCTAGTGTATGCAATGGTGTCAGCGTTTAGAAGCTGCTTATGGGAAGGATCCCTGGATACGGCAGTCTCTAAATGGTCCATCCTTTCATCACAGCTACGAACTTTGTCTCTGTAACTCCTTCCCTGGGTGTTTTGTTCCCAATTCTAAGAAGGGGCACAGTGTCCACACTTTGGTCTTAATTCTTCTTGAGTTTCATGCGTTTAGTAAATTGTATCTTATATCTTGGGTATCCTAAGTTTTGGGCTAATATCCACTTATCAGTGAATACATATTGTGTGAGTTCTTTTGTGATTGTGTTACTTCACTCAAGATGATGCCCTCCAGGTTCATCCATTTGGCTAGGAATTTCATAATTCATTCTTTTTAATAGCTGAGTAGTACTCCATTGTGTAAATGTACCATAATTTCTGTACCCATTCCTCTGTTGAGGGACATCTGGGTTCTTTCCAGCTTCTGGCTATTATAAATAGGGCTGCTATGAACATAGTGGAGCATGTGTCCTTTTTACCAGTTGGGACATCTTCAGGATATATGCCCAGGAGAGGTATTGCTGGATCCTCTGGTAGTACTATGTCCAATTTTCTGAGGAACCACCAGACTGATTTCCAGAGTGGTTGTACAAGCTTGCAATCCCACCAACAATGGAGGAGTGTTCCTATTTCTCCACATCCTCGCCAGCATCTGCTGTCACCTGAATTTTCATCTTAGCCATTCTGACTGGTGTGAGGTGGAATCTCAGGGTTGTTTTGATTTGCATTTCCCTGATGATTAAGGATGTTGAACATTTTTTCAGGTGCTTCTCTGCCATTCGGTATTCCTCAGGTGAGAATTCTTTGTTCAGTTCTGAGCCCCATTTTTTAATGGGGTTATTTGACTTTCTGGAGTCCATCTTCTTGAGTTCTTTATATATATTGGATATTAGTCCCTTATCTGATTTAGGATAGGTGAAGATCCTTTCCCAATCTGTTGGTGGTTTTTTATCTTATTGATGGTGTCTTTAGCCTTGCAGAAGCTTTGCAGTTTCATGAGGTCCCACTTGTCAATTCTCGATCTTACAGCACAAGCCATTACTGTTCTATTCAAGAATTTTTCCCCTGTGCCCATATCTTCAAGGCTTTTCCCCACTTTCTCCTCTATAAGTTTCAGTGTCTCTGGTTTTATGTGAAGTTCCTTGATCCACTTAGACTTGACCTTAGTACAAGGAGATAGGAATGGATTGATTCGCATTCTTCTACATGTTAACAACCAGTTGTGCCAGCACCATTTGTTGAAAATGCTGTCTTTCTTCCACTGGATGTTTTTAGCTCCCTTGTCGAAGATCAAGTGACCATAGGTGTGTGGGTTCATTTCTGGGTCTTCAATTCTATTCCATTGGTCTATTTGTCTGTCACTATACCAGTACCATGCAGTTTTTATCACAATTGCTCTGTAGTAAAGCTTTAGGTCTGGCATGGTGATTCCACCAGAGGTTCTTTTATCCTTGAGAAGAGTTTTTGCTATCCTAGGTTTTTTGTTATTCCAGATGAATTCGCAGATTGCACTTTCTAATTCGTTGAAGAATTGATTTGGAATTTTGATGGGGATTGCATTGAATCTGTAGATTGCTTTTGGCAAGATAGCCATTTTTACAATGTTGATCCTGCCAATCCATGAGCATGGGAGATCTTTCCATCTTCTGAGATCTTCTATAATTTCTTTCTTCAGAGACTTGAAGTTTTTATTATACAGATCTTTCACTTCCTTAGTTAGAGTCACGCCAAGATATTTTATATTATTTGTGACTATTGAGAAGGGTGTTGTTTCCCTAATTTCTTTCTCAGCCTGTTTATTCTTTGTGTAGAGAAAGACCATTGATTTGTTTGAGTTAATTTTATATCCAGCTACTTCACCGAAGCTGTTTATCAGGCTTAGGAGTTCTCTGGTGGAATTTTTAGGGTCACTTATATATACTATCATATCATCTGCAAAAAGTGATATTTTTACTTCATATTTTCCAATTTGTATCCCTTTGATCTCCTTTTGTTGTTGAATTGCTCTGGCTAGGACTTCAAGTACAATGTTGAATAGGTATGGAGAAAGTGAACAGCCTTGTCTAGTCCCTAATTTTAGAGGGATTGCTTCAAGCTTCTCACCATTTACTTTGATGTTGGCTAATGGTTTGCTGTAGATTACTTTTATCATGTTTAGGTATGGGCCTTGAATTCCTGATCTTTCCAAGACTTTTATCATGAATGGGTGTTGGATCTTGTCAAATGCTTTTTCCGCATCTAACGAGATGACCATGTGGTTTTTGTCTTTGTGTTTGTTTATATACTGGATTACGTTGATAGATTTCAGTATATTGAACCATCCCTGCATCCCTGGAATGAAACCTACTTGGTCAGGATGGATGATTGTTTTGATGTGTTCTTGGATTCGGTTAGCAAGAACTTTATTGAGGATTTTTGCATCAATATTCATAAGGGATATTGGTCTGAAGTTTTCTATCTTTGTTGGGTCTTTTTGTGGTTTAGGTATCAGAGTAATTGTGGCTTCATAGAATGAGTTGGGTAGAGTACCTTCTGTTTCTATTTTGTGGAATAGTTTGTGAAGAACTGGGATTAGATCTTCTTTGAAGGTCTGATAGAACTCTGCACTAAACCCATCTGGTCTTGGGCTTTTTTTAGTTGGGAGACTATTAATGACTGCTTCTATTTCTTTGGGGGATATAGGGCTGTTTAGATCATTAACCTGATCTTGATTCAACTTTGGTACCTGGTATCTGTCTAGGAACTTCTCCATTTCATCCAGGTTCTCCAGTTTTGTTGAGTATAGCCTTTGGTAGAAGGATCTGATGGTGTTTTGGATGTCTTCAGGATCTGTTGTTATGTCTCCTTTTTCATTTCTGATTTTGTTAATTAGGATGCTTTCCCTGTGCCCTCTACTGAGTCTGGCTAAGGGTTTATCTATCTTGTTGATTTTCTCAAAGAACCAGCTCCTTGATTGGTTGATTCTTTGAATAGTTCTTCTTGTTTCCACTTGGTTGATTTTGCCCCTGAGTTTGATTATTTCCTGCAGTCTACTCCTCTTGGGTGAATTTGCTTCCTTTTATTCTAGTGCTTTTAGGTATGTTGTCAAGCTCCTAATGTGTGCTCTCTCTAGTTTCCTTTTGGAGGCACTCAGAGCTATGAGTTTTCCTCTTAGAAATGCTTTCATTGCGTCCCATAAGTTTGGGTATGTTGTGGCTTCATTTTCATTGAACTCTAAAAAGTCCTTAATTTCTTTCTTTATTCCTTCCTTGACCAAGGTATCATTGAGATGAGTGTTGTTCAGTTTCCACGTGAAGGTTGGCTTTTTATTATTTATTTTGTTATTGAAGATCAGCCTTAATCCATGGTGATCTGATAGGATGCATGGGACAATTTCAATATTTTTGTATCTGTTGAGGCCTGTTTTGTGACCAATTATGTGGTCAATTTTGGAGAAGGTACCATGAGGTGCTGAAAAGAAGGTATATCCTTTTGTTTTAGGATAGAATGTTCTGTAGATATCTGCCAGATCCATTTGATTCATAATTTCTGTTAGTTTCCCTGTGCCCCTGTTTAGTTTCTGTTTCCATGATCTGTCCATTGTTGAAAGTGGTGTGTTGAAGTCTCCCACTATTATTGTATGAGGTGCAATGTGTGCTTTGAGATTTACTAAAGTTTCTTTAATGAATGTGGCTGCCTTTGTATTTGGAGCATAGATATTCAGGATTGATAGTTCCTCTTGGAGGATTTTACCTTTGATGAGTATGAAGTGTCCCTCCCTGTCTTTTTTAATGACTTTGGGTTGGAAGTCAATCTTATCAGATATTAGAATGGCTACTCCAGCTTGTTTCTTCATACCATTTGCTTGGAAAATTGTTTTCCAGCCTTTCATTCTGAGGTAGTGTCTATCTTTTTCTCTGAGATGAGTTTCCTGTAAGCAGCAAAATGTTGGGTCTTGTTTGTGTAGCCAGTTTGTTAGTCTATGTCTTTTTATCGGGGAGTTGAGTCCATTGATATTAAGAGATATTAAGGAAAAGTAATTGTTGTTTCCTGTTATTTTTGTTGTTAAAGTTGGCATTCTGTTCTTGTGGCTGTCTTCTTTTAGGTTTGTTGAGGGATTACCTTCTTGTTGTTTCTAGGGCGTGGTTCCTGTCCTTGTATTGGTTTTTTCTGTTATTATCCTTTGAAGGGCTGGATTCATGGAGAGATAATGTGTGAATTTGGTTTTGTCGTGGAATACTTTGGTTTCTCCATCTATGTTAATTGAGAGTTTGGCTGGGTATAGTAGCCTGGGCTGGAGTTTGTGTTCTTTTAGTGTCTGTATAACATCCGTCCAGGATCTTCTGGCTTTCATAGTCTCTGGTGAGAAATCTGGTGTAATTCTGATAGGCTTGCTTTATATGTTACTTGGCCTTTTTGTCTTACTGCTTTTAGTATTCTGTCTTTATTTAGAGCATTTGTTGTTCTGATTATTATGTGTTGGGAGGTATTTCTTTTCTGGTCCAGTCTATTTGGAGTTCTGTAGGCTTCTTGTATGTTCATGGGCATCTCTTTCTTTAGATTTGGGAAGTTTTCTTCTATAATTTTGTTGAAGATGTTTGCTGGTCCTTTGAGTTGAAAATCTTCATTCTCATCCACTCCTATTATCCGTAGGTTTGGTCTTCTCATTGTGTCCTGTATTTCTTGGATGTTTTGAGTTAGGATCTTTTTGCATTTTACATTTTCCTTGATTGTTGTGCCAATGTTCTCTATGGAATCTTCTGTACCTGAGATTCTCTCTTCCATCTCTTGTATTCTTTTGCTGATGCTCATATCTATGGTTCCAGATTTCTTTCCTAGGGTTTCTATCTCCAGTGTTGCCTCATTTTGGGTTTTCTTTATTGTGTCTACTTCCCTTTTTAGGTCTAGTATGGTTTTGTTCAATTCCATCATCTGTTTGGATGTGTTTTCCTGTTTTTCTGTAAGGACTTCTACCCGTTTGATTATGTTATCCTGTTTTTCTTTAAGGATTTGTAACCCTTTAGCAGTGTTCTCCTGCAATTCTTTAAGGGATTTTTGTGCTTCCTCTTTACTGTAGTCTACCTGTTTACCAGTGTTCCTTTGTATTTCTTTAAGTGTGTTATTAAAGTCCTTCTTGAAGTCCTCTACCATCATCATGAGATATGCTTTTAGATCCGTGTCTAGCTTTTCCGGTGTGTTGGGGTGCCCTGGACTGGGTGAAGTGGGAGTGCTGGGTTCTGATGATGGTGAGTGGTCTTGGTTTCTGTTAGTAAGATTATTACGTTTACCTTTCGCCATCTGGTAATCTCTGGGGTTAGTTGTTGTCGTTGTCACTGCTTAAAGATTGGAGCAGAAGCTGTGTTCCACTCACCAGCAGTCTCAAAATCCTGTGGCAGGGGTCGTGGGTAGCTGGCGGGTGTCAGCCGACCCTGCGCTCTAGCTACCCCGGTCTAGGCCATCTTTCAATACATATGCAGCTAGAGACAGGAGCTCCAGGGTACTGGAATACCTCTCCTGGGCATATATCCAGAAGATGTCCCAACCGGTAAGAAGGACACATGCTCCACTATGTTCATAGCAGCCTTATTTATAATAGCCAGAAGCTGGAAAGAACCCAGATGCCCCTCAACAGAGGAATGGATACAGAAAATATGGTACATTTACACAATGGAGTACTACTCAGCTATTAAAAAGAATGAATTTATGAAATTCCTAGCCAAATGGATGGACCTGGAGGGCATCATCTTGAGTGAGGTAACACAATCACAAAGGAACTCACACAATATATATTCACTGATAAGTGGATATTAGCCCAAAACTTAGGATACCCAAGATATAAGATACAATTTGCTAAACACATGAAACTCAAGAAGAATGAAGACCAAAGTGTGGACACTATGCCCCTTCTTAGAATTGGGAACAAAACACCCATGGAAGGAGTTACAGAGACAAAGTTTGGAGCTGTGATGAAAGGATGGACCATCTAGAGACTGCCATATCCAGGAATCCATCCCATAATCAGCTTCCAAACGCTGACACCATTGCATACACTAGCAAGATTTTGCTGAAAGGACCCTGATATAGCTGTCTCTTGTGAGACTATGCCGGGGCCTAGCAAACACAGAAGTGGATGCTCACAGTCAGCTATTGGATGGATCACAGGGCTCCCAATGGAGAAGCTAGAGAAAGTACCCAAGGAGTTAAAGGGATCTGCAACCCTATAGGGGGAACAATGTAACATGAATTTTTATAACAGAATTTTAATTCAAGTAGATGGTAATTTCTTGAACAAAATGAAAATCATTCCTATGTATTATACATATAGCACATGATTCATTAGATGGAGAAAGTCAGCAAGTAAGTTCAACTCCTATCTAATAAACATTGAAAGTAAACAAATAACGACAGCAACAACAAAAGTCAAACAAGCAAAATAAAGCAACTCAAGGCAAAATTGTTTTTAACTATATTATGTATCTTTGTGTTTTAACTGCATGTATGTATGTTCATATGACTGTTTGCCTTGTGTTCAGAGAAATTAGAAGAGAATATTTGGCCAGGTGGTGGTGACACACACCTTTAATCCCAGCACTTGGGAGGCAGAGATAGGCAGATTTCTGAGTTCCAGGACAGCCTGGTCTACAGAGTGAGTTCCAGGACAGCCAGGGCTATACAGAGAAACTCTTTCTCAAAAAACAAAACAAAACCAAAGCAAAACAAATCAACCCCCCCACCAAAAAAAAAAAAAAAAAAAAAAAGAAAAAGGGGAAGAAGAAGAAACTGGAGTTACAGATTGTTCTTCGCCAACATGTGGGTGCTAGGGGAAAATGTGTTCCCATGGTAGAACAGAAAATGCTCTTAACTGCTGAGCCATGTCTCCAGTGTGCAAAAAAATTAAGTTTTATAAATAAAATAATCTTATTTTATCCTCCTCTTTATTTCATCTTCCACTGTGATTATTAGAAGAGATTACAATGTTATCTATCCTTTCCTCAGATCTCTGCACACTAAAGGCAGTTAGTTCAGTGCTACTATAAATGTTTCTGGGATTCGATGTTTAGTAGTGTTTATTTTAAAAATGCTGAGGCATGTCAGCTGATTTGACTCTTTCTAGGTCAGCAAAATCCAATGAAGAATGTTCAGAAGAGATCGTTTGCCTATAAAAGCATTTCAGGGATTATGAAACATCTAGACAAATAGAAAAGAAAGAATATTGGCATGAATACTGAAAGAACAAGAAATGCAACACTTGTTAACTCAAGTGATCAAAATACATTTTGTTTAAATAGAACACACAAGATAAAAACTAAGATATTTTAAATACATACCTAATGCTTTACAAAGAAAAGTTATACTTGTTTTACTTAAAATAATATTTGCTATTAAAAACAATTTGGCTTTCAAGTCTCAAAAAACTGAGGAATATAGAAAATTTTCTTGAATATTTTAAATGCGAATTTAAAATTTGATAAAAATATTCACAAAAAGGTAATACTTTGAATTCTATTTCTATTTTTTCTAAAATAATCTGAAAACCTAGTAAGAAAGGATTAATCATGTAATTGCATAGACATTTGTTTTGTTATATTTAATATACTTAATCAATATACTTAAATAATTTATATTTATTTCAGGACAGTGTTTCTCTTTATCTCTTTGTAGCTCTGGCTGCTCTGGAACTCACCCTGTAGTTGAGGCTGGTCTTGGACTCACAGAGATCCATCTACCCCTGACAGCCATGTGCTGGAATTAAAGGTACACACAAGCACCATCACTTTAATTTTATGTGTATTATGAGTATCTGTTGTTGTGCTTTATTTATTTATTTGCCTATGTTTATGTAAGCATACCACATTTCTGTAGTTGCCACGGAAACCAGAAGACAGTTTAGGGAATTCCCTGGCACTGGTGTTTCAGATGTGGTGAGGTACCTTGAGTTCTTTTACCTGAATCTGGGTTCTTTGCAAGAGCAATAAGTTCTCTTAACTTCTGAGCCATGTTTCCAGACCCATAAATTTATATTTTCTTTAAATCGATGTTTCAGCTTAAAATATCTTTGATTTAAATACATTTTTGAAATTATGATGTTTAGTTTACTATCAAATCCTTACAAATTAAAAGTTAGAAAGCATCTTCTGCTCACAGATTTTAATCTTCCAACTCTCACACTTGTTAAGAAATGACAAGACAATCTTTTTGTCAATATTTAACAGTAAGATTTAGAGTTAGTTTTAGAATGTTCTCTAGGAAAAAAGCTGCCTCCATGTATTAAATTGAAACACAGTTATTTTCAGTCTGTCTTTTAATGCTATATATACAATGCATAGGTAGAAAGAAAACTCAGACCTATTTCAATCTTCAATTACTTATAATGTTAGAAATGCTGGACCTCACCAGAATAGCTAAGATTAATAGAATAGGTGGCAGCTCATGTCAAGGATCTGAAGTAAGGGAAATCCTCGTGCACTGCTGGTGGGACTGCAAAATTGTATAGCCAATATAGAAATAAGTTCCACAGGAAAATGGGAATTGGTTTACCTCAAGATCTAGCTACACTATTTTTGGGAATATAGCCAAGAGATGCTTCATCCTACTGAGTGACACTTGCCCAATCATGTTCATTCTTATTCATAATAGCTGGAAACTGGAAAAAAATAGATATCTCTTAACAGAATAATAGATAAAGAAAATGTGGTACATTTACACAATGGATTATTACTCAGCTGTTAAAAAATGAAACCTTGAAATTCACAAATATATGGATGGGGACAAGAAACACTTATCCTAATTGATGTAACCCAGACCCAGAAAGAAAAATATGGTACTTGCTTACGTGTGAATTTCAGTTGTTTGAACCAAACTACAATTTTTAAAGCATAGAGGTTAGGTATAGAGTAAGGGACTTTAGGGTACAGACAGATCTCTTTAGGAAAGAGAACTAGAATAGTTATGGATGGATGGATGGATGAACTAAAATGAGAGGATTATATGGGGATGGAAAAGAAAGAAGGAGTTGGGGGTGGAATATGGAAACAGCTAAAATTAAGCCTAATAGAGTGTTAGTTTCCCAAACATATACAAATTTAAAATCAATCTACATGAAATCACCAGATGAGGGAGACAGCCCCAACTGGCCACATATTATCTTAAAATGAAGCTTCACATCCTGGGATCATGTTTCATCTAATTGAGTGTTTGGGCAAAGGGGTTTAATGAAATTCTCTAAACAACCCAGCCCGTTGCCAAGACTTTTAGGTTGCTCTGACACAGGATCTGATTGCTGAAGATAACATACACACAAGTCACTTAACATGGAGAAGTCCAGCTGGTGTCTACATTGTGCCTTCACCCCTATTTATTATCATTGGTATAGGCAGGTACTCTACAAGCTACTTAAGAGAAAAATAAATATTAACCTATTATATATTCTTTGATTTACAAAGGTTACTTAACTGTACGGAGTGCTAAGACAATACTGGTCGAAAGCCTGGAGGAGTCACCAGTAGCTTATTTGACTACTCCATCTGAGGAAAGGCATACTCAAAACTGTTAGACTGACTAAGAACTGGAAACTAGATAGTCCAAGGACCTAGGATAAAGTCAAATATTAATGGTTGAAACTAAAATTTGGAGATAAAAGGACTCCTAATCAAGTTCTGTATATTCCACAGATCAATGCCTTGCTTGGCCAACATTAGAGAAGCTTCCTTCTGTAGCAGATGAGAAGAAATACAGAGTCCCAAGCCAGATATTATGCAAGGAGTAAGAAACCTTTAAAAACTCAGTGCTAAATGGGATGAGTCTGACAAATATGTTTCCTCATGGGTGAGGGAAGCCTAAGGAGAGGAGAAAATAGTGTCTCTCTTCCAGGGTCAGGAGAGTTGCATGACAAATTACCAGGAAGAAGAGTGAATAACAGAACAACTCCAGAGGGTATTGGTTTCATTTAATAACCTGAGAGTGTTATATAAACTTTCTGTATCTCAAGATTTCTTTTTGTTTGGTTGGTTTTGTTTGTTTGTTTTGTTTTTCGAGACAGGGTTTCTCTGTATAGCCCTGGCTGTCCTGGAACTCACTTTGTAGACCAAGCTGGCCTCGAACTCAGAAATCCACCTGCCTCTGCCTCCTGAGTGCTGGGATTAAAGGTGTGCGCCACCATGCCTGGCTTTCAAGGTTTCTAAGTTTATGAGTATGGTTAAAAATTTGTAAAATAAATGAAAAAGTTTACTTCAAACTTGTAACACAGGTCTCTAAGATATTTTAATTAGGATGGATTTTTATGTGATGATTTTTTTTGTACCGAAAACATGGCTTATGTAAAATAAAATGTAAAACAATAATTGCTTAATGTATTAAGGCTATACCTCCATGCATTCATATATAAAAATGCACCTCGTTTTAGCAGCCAAACTTTGTAAAGTCACCGAGTTCATATTGATTTTAAAGGCACAAATGTATATAACAAATGTGAAATGTTTCAAATTTCTTTCCCTTTTTGTGATATTGTTATACCAAGATTTCAAAGGTTCAGAATTTTAACCTTGATCAATGGAGTCCTGATGAGCTTTTTCTACAATGGATTTCAGCATATATTATAAATAGTGGTAACACTAATGTATCTAATATTCTTTCTCTTTTGTATGTTAAAAATTCATGTAACTTTCATGGGCTCAAAAAAGTCATAAGACATGATCTCACCTCTCACAAATCAAATGGACTCCATATAAGTGCAGCCTAAGTTTCTCTACCTGTCTATTACTGAGGATAACATTTTCTTTCCCTTGGTCTTGGGTCTCCTCCTATCCCCCAGTTAATAAGATTATGGGACTGAATGTTCCAAATATAATTTTCTTTATGTTCCTAAACGTTCCTTTCTCTAGTTTATATCTGACTCAATAGATTTTCACTTGGCTGACAGACACCATCTATATATCAGCTGCAGACAACATATGGCTGTGGGCTTTTGACTTGTTTTGAAAACTGTTTTAAACCCATCCAGCCTGTGTGATTTGCTCCCTGTCTCTTCATCTGGATCAACTAACTAACCAGATGCTTTTAATTATTGTCCATTTCCCAGTCTTTGACTAGCCTTTCACCTTTCCTGAGCCCTGAAAATGATGGCCTAGTTTCAGCTGGAAGTATATACAGAAGAAAATAATAACTTGTCCCTTATTCCTGAAATAAGCTGAAATGATAAATCAAAAAAAATTGGAAAAGGGAACAAAGGGGTTATCTATAATACCAATTGGTATACTATTTGGTTTGCTAAAACCAAATAAACCCATATCTGTCAATAGTTAGATTCACTAGCTTAAAATAGTTCGACAGTATGAAAAGGCACTACACTTGCTCTATATAAAACAGACGGGACTACTGTATAACCTTAAGAGAAACTTGTTGTTTCTATAAAACTGTTAAGGAATTATTAGAGATAATCTAGCAATACTCAAAGAAACATTACAAAAAAAAGGAGAAGTAAATAACGGGTGCCCATTTTCATTACCAAGCTACCCCAGGTATGCTAGCCATTGTATGGCCTTTGAACCTTCTGCTTCTTCTAATTACTATTGACCTTTGCACCATTAAATCTCTAATTAGAAACATAAATTTCCATTTGGGTTCCATTAAACTGATGCTTCTCTTCTTTCAGTTTTCTCTCCCTTGAGAATTTTCCTATTTATCATAATATTTGGGCACTGTGAATTCCAGTGCATAACCCACTGTAGTACCTGCCAGATATTTAGTGCCAGAATTCTTATTCCCTGCCTCAACCACAGCCAGTAAGTGCTCCCTTATAAAACATTTGAAAAAGTTACACAGGCCAAAGAAGAGTTACACCAAAATCAAAGTCACATTGTTCTACTTTCTATTTCCTAAACCTAATATATTCAACAAACTCTAGTTTTCAAGCTATACCTGTAACCTCATAATGCATAGCTACACCTTTGCCTGGCTAAACTCCTGTCTACCTGTGATGACACCCCTTACACACAATGTACTCTTGTTCTTGTGACCTTATCAGCAGCCTTGAGCTCTGATTACCCCACTCTTCTGTTCAGGTACTTAACAGCCAGTTTTCTCAACAGCCATTCCCTCTCAACCTTAACCCTTCCCCCATAAAAGGAAACTCAAAATCTCTGAAACCTCAACTTAATAAGAGTAAGTTGTCTGGCCAGTCACATGTACTCTTCTAAATATAGCTTGCTTTACTCAGATAGTCATGGAAATGTTTTTGTTATTTTTGTTTCTTTGTTTATTTGTTATTTAACCCCAGTTTTAACATAAACTAACTTCTTAAAAAGTTGATCAGGTGTTAAAATACCTGCAGCATCTTGAAATAAATTTTGAAAAGCATTTTTCTTTGAAACAAATAAATTTTGCTTTTTTTAAAAAGCAAGAAAGAATCTACAAATTGGTATTGAACTTCTATAGCCTAGAAGAATTAGATAAATTCTGGTATATAAGTAAATATTGGAAAATTACTAAAATTGAAAGAGTTTCTGGTTACTTTCCATAATTAAGTAAATTTGGCAGCATCCATCTGTATAATTATTGCATTAAAACAACTTTCATATTGTAAATTTTCTTTCTAGTATAAAATGTTTGCCTGCGAGTAACACCTTTTATTTAATGCTTAGCAAGTTCATGTAATAGTTCCAAATGTTTGTCTTGAGAAAAGCTCATAGCATGGGAAAAGACTGTGTGTCTAAAATTAGCATTTTAATTTTTTATTAGAGTAAATAAATTACCAACAACACTGGAACATATGTGCTAGGTAGGAACAGCTGAGCCCTATCTGGACCCATCTGACCTTGGTCACTAGGAAATTAGAGTTAATTCAGGGGAATAGGACTGACACCATATGTGGTTCATACCGAAGTTACATCTGATGCTAGGGAAGCAATCTGAATGGCGCTGGCTATGAGCAAAACTGTCAGTCCATGGAATAACTGTTCCACTTATATCCCAAAGCATCTGCAATTTTTTTAAACAAATTATTTGAAAGGGAGGACACGGGAGCAGAGAGAATGCCTTTGTGTTATACCGAATTAATAGAAGAGAGAAAGCTGTATTTCTGGACATAAAGATAGACAGCAAGTTCAAAATCTCCTGAAAGTAGGAGGCTATGTTTAGGTATCTGAAAGAGTATGAGAAAGCTAATTTTATCCTTCATTTTGTCCTTCACAGAGTTTTCTGGTTATTGAATTTTGTTGTTAAATACAGTGTCTACCTTTCCTGCCACTGTTTCATCTACATAGTATCTTACTGCCATGTAGAGAGATAGGAATCAAGCTAAAAAAAAAAAAAGTCTGATCACACTGTGTCTCTTCAAAGCCTTGCATAAGACACAATTACCCAGCCATGCTGGATGAAAATAGAGAAACATTATAAGCAATAATGAGAATATTCATCCAAAGTGTGTTTGACAAGTCATAAAGATTTCCAAAGAATTCAAAATGTCTTAGTGCATGAATTATGTACTTAAATATAAAGATCATTATCTCATATGCACAATGCTCTCTTGGGGTTATAATTTAGAATCTTGCAGGAACATGAAAACATGTACTATCTGCCAATTATTTGCTGTGCAAGATTAGCAAAAGAACCCGGAGTGGCATTTTTGCTGTGGAGAGTAGCTTTGTAGCTTCCCTGAACTGGAATGCCTTCTGTTCCAAGTGAGGAGTCTCAGAGGGCCAAATGTATTGCCTTCTGTAGTTCTCTTGCTTGCACCTTCTTCCCTTGTTTATCCTAGTATGTGTTGGGCACCCACATGATAGAATGGATCATGCCAGTTACTGCAGGTTACATGTTAAATAAAAAACAAAAACAAAAATAAAAGTCAAAAACAAAGCATAGGACCTGTCCTAGAATGGCTTAAAAGACTGTATGACAATGTATGACAAGTAGACTAAGAATCTTAACAGGATCTTGTGACTTCAGGACAAATGATAAATGATATGTAACCTATCCTGAAAATGTTTGGTGTGATAATGACAGAAAAAAGAAATCCCTCTCTCTATAATCAGTCACAGCATGTCCAAATGTCTTACTTCTCTCTGCAACCAGGTACTAACTTACAACAAGGAACTAGAATGAACGAATGTATGAATGAATGAGTGGACAAATAAATGGAAAAAGGAAGGAGGAAACAAAAACAAACAAAAACACTTGCATATTTGAAAGTCTCAAAAAAGATATGATTTACCCATCTACCTTCACTTTGCCTAAGGTTTCTGATCTTCCTTGAGTTCATGCCAATCTCAGCATACCATGTCAAGGATGCCATTTAGACATATAATATCTCATATTTATACCTATATTTTCCTTCTTCTTGGTCATGAATTAATAATTGTTTAACAACTGGATCTCTGGGGAAAGTAGGCTTGCTATAGTAGTAGTATTGGGTTTGTACATTCTATTTCTATTTTATAGGTTTTGGTGGATTTACTCTGGCTACTACTGATTTTGAGCTATAAGACCAATGCTACCCAAGTTATAAAGCTCTTGAAAGTCAATACAAATCACCTCCAGCATATGCTGCTGCTGCTGCATGTAAGCCATGAGCCTCTTCTCAAGTGACCCATGGACACCTCCAATAACCTTGCTAGTGGCTCTGCCATGAACATCCATGATCATATTACATTTTTTCTGCACAATAGATTGCTTAGAAAACCATTTCATATAAGCTCTTCTATTATAAACTGACTTACTAAATATCTTTGATGTTAATATTTTTTCAACAAGGTCATTAACAATTATCTCTTAATTTTTTTAAATTTCCAATTTATTCATGTGAACTTCCATAATACTATTTCTCAATATGCTGTCAATATCCGTCCTTCATTCAAATGTTTTCCTTTCTACCTGTAAGCTAAGTCTAATTCTAAATGACTATAACTGCAAAGTCCTTACAGCAACTTGAGAGTCACTCTCCCTTCTGTGTGAAAGCTGAAATCCACATTCAATTTTGCCCAGAAATCCAAGTACTTCTCTCAACTTATTCTGTTCTATTTCAAATTGTCTTTTTCTAAAACTCCAAATCTTCTATGAACTCATTCACTCTTGGTCTCCTCTATACACAAATTTTAAATTTTCAAAGACCCAAATCCAAGTTCTTCATACTTCAAAAATCTTTTCATATCAAAACACCTTCACCTTTTGTGTAACCCTCCTACAGCGAGTCCTTCAAGCTTGCCTTTGTATTCCATCACATCCCTGCAGCCATAAAGAACTCTTATTCAACTAGTTTTCTATTGTCACTTCCCTTCAACTGTCATCTTAGACACATGCTTTAGTGCCTTGTCTTCAGTTTCTTTTGTCTGGTTAATGTCTATCCCCATGTCCTTGCCACACTTCCAATCACCCCTTACATAATCAAATGAGAATTGTGTTCACTATTGCATTTGTATTTTCCCAGGTTTATGCAATTTCCATATGCCTTCCAATCTATTGTTTATTAAAATCAAACTAAGTAAATATATCAAGGATCTCAATACTTTTATTAAAATATAATTCAAAACTCAATTTATTTGCATTATTGAGCATAAAATGCCTGGCCTTCTCCAACATACTAGAGGAAACTCCCATGACAGCTCTCAATCTCCCATTGTCTTTTCCAAGATACTCTTGGTACTCAGCTGGCACAGTTACTACAAAACTCTAATATGATCATATCAACCTACATTTTATCTGTTTGCTTAATTTATAAGACTCCACATTACTAATATAATTAAAAATCATGGCTGCCTGTTACTCTTAAGATGAACGAAATTATAATTGATTACAAAGTTCCAGCAGGTGTATCTGGTATACAGCTTTTCATTGCTATTTTTATTCTTTCTAAAAGAATGTACATTTCTATTCTTATTTTCATACATGTACACTGTGTGCCCAAATGAGTACAGATGATGCAAACAAGAACATTAATGAAATCTAATTATAAGGCAATTATGAAAATTCTTATACACATTTTAGTCATCAATATAGTTTTAAATTACATGTTAGTGATAGCTACTATTGATGATCAAAGTACAAAATTAAGAACCATCTGAAGCCGGGCATGGTGGTGCACACCTTTAATCCCAGGATGCAGGATGCAGAGGCAGACAGATTTGTGAGTTTGAGGCCAGCCTGGTCTACAGAGTGAGTTCCAGGACAGCCAGGGCTACACAAAGAAACCCTGTCTCGAAACCCCACCTCCCCCCCCCAAAAAAAAGAAAAGAAAAGAAATATAAGAATAATCTAAAAGTGACTGGATTCTGGTATGACTGTAGAATTATTATTTTGATAGCCTTAATTGGAGTGGGAAAACATGCCCACTATAAGTGGTGTCATTTCTTGTATGAATCCTAGTCTGTATAATTTGACAAAGGGGGCTGAGCAACAAGCACACATTTGCTGGTTTCTAATCCTGACTATGAATGCCATGCGATCATGGCTGCTGCTTATGTGGCATTAACCTGGAACTGTTACCTAAAATAAACCCTTCGTCTTGTAAGTTACTCTATAGGAATATTTTATGATAGTAACAAGAGAAATACGAAATGTTTATTGCCTCAGTCAGTGATTATCTGGTTGTAGTTTTCAAAGTTTTCGTAACTATCAATAATTCTAAATAAAACAAAATTTGAATTGGATGTGGTGACTCAGTGGACCTGGAATTGATTCCTGGAGGCCATGTAAAATGACAGTGCTGTGGCATACATCTGTAATTAAGCCCTGGTAGGCAGAGATATGAGTAACACTGAGGCCTCCTGGTCAGCCTGTGGAGATAATTGGTTAGCTACAGAAAAATAAGAAACTATCAAAGGAAGCATACAGTTATTCTGGGGATGACAACAAAGACTGTTTTTTAGAGTTTAACTGCATGTATGAACACCAGAACAGACACACATTCAGTTATTCAACAATAATTTAATCTTAAAAAGATGGTCAAATGAGTTGAAGTGTGTGTGTGTGTGTGTGTGTGTGTGTGTGTGTGTGAGAGAGAGAGAGAGAGAGAGAGAGAGAGAGAGAGAGAGAGAGAGAGAGATGTGAAAGTTTGTTCAAACCAACTTATATTCCTGACTAAATTTGAATCACCCAAACAGTTTAGAAAGAGTGTTCATTATTTTATCTGTGCTTTAATACAAACATCTACTGAGATATTACAATAATTTAGGGTGGCTTATTAAAATATTAAGTGTAATAAAACACCAAGTTAAAAATTAAGTCAGACTTTAAATGTGTAGGTACAATATTATGCTTCTCTTTATGGATGAGAAAAAAGCTCCTTAACTGAGAAATTTATTTTCCACTAATTAATTTAACAAAATCACATAAAACTTCCTATTATTTTTTATGGAATTAAATTTGAAATGTTAGCTAGTTAACTACACTTTCCTGGTTTGTCAAGTTATAAGAAAAGGAGACTCACTTTAGAAAATAAACTTTAATAACTAGTAAGGGTCATGATTGGCACTGCAAATTATCATTAAAGACAATAAAATAACGTGAATTAATATCTATCACTATAGTTATAATTACCAACAATATTTTGACATGTTTATATCCATAAAATTCATCTTGATGTGTATAAGCATCTGCTTGGACATATTGTACTGAAAATAAATAAGGGAAAGATGTGCTGTGATTTAAATCCCAGCTGAATTCTAGTTACTAACCTAACTTTTTAAAATTCAAACTTCATTTTAGAATGGGTTGAAGTTTCAAGGACATTTTAAAGAAATTATAACCATTATTTAAACTTCATAATACATAGAAGTACTGAGCTATGACCAACAATGCATGAGAATTAGATATGGATGAATTTATTTAAATAAAAGAGATATCAACTGAAAATATAGCACAAGATAAAAATTAAACCCACTTAGTAGTTTTAATAAAAATGTCAATCTCTGAGGAAAATAGCAGTATAGATATTAGCAAGTTACTATATACATAATTATCAAATTCATATTGAAAGCCAATGTGTAACATTAGGGAGAATTGTACTAAATGTATAAATATTACCTAAAATAAAACTGAAGTCTAGCAAATATACCAAGATAGATCTTTCTGCATATTTTTATATAATTATTCTTCATGTTTAGGAATACTTTTACTTTAACAGAAGAAGGAGGTCAGTTATTGCACCATAGGTTAGGATATTCTACAAACAATTTAGTATTTTTAATGGTTACAGCATCAGAGACAGTCTCTTAAAAATCTTCCTCTATGGGACATGTTGATTCTTAGTGAGAAATCCCTAATATTTTTAGTCTAGTGCTTTTAAACCTCTGTGATTTTCCTTACAATAAATATATTTACATATTGGACAATTTATTTTCCAGAAAATTAAGTAAATATCACTTTAAATATCTTGATATTCATATGGGTACTATGAAATAAAATTATATATTTCAACTGAGGATCTAAGAAATTATTGGTATAAAACACTAAGTAAAATGTGAATGTCAACCATGAGGACATTACATGGTAAGGCATCTAGAAGCTATTGGGCATTTGGATTACAACAGGACTTAAAAGTGTGAAGATGTAGATTAAGATAGGATATTTTAGGGAGAAGGGGAAATTTATGCTGTTTTGTGCACACTAACATATTTTTGTCTTTGCTGAAATGGGTTGTATGTAGCTTGGCTTTCTTATCAATGTGATGAACACTAAGACCAAAAATAGCTTGGGAAGGAAAGGACTTATTTGGCTTACAAGTAAATCATTAACTAAAGTCAAAGGGAACTCAAGCAAAGCAGCACCCTGAATGCAGAAAAAAATCAGAGACCAAAGATGACACTGGTCATCTTTAAACACAAACAAATAAAATATGCAATAAAAATAAAGGAAAATGTTCACAGGTTCATCTACAAGCTAATTTGAAGAAAGCATTTATTTAGTTTAAGATTCTGCTTCCCAAGTGACACTGACCTGTGTCAAGTTGATCAAAAAATAATAATAACCAGCACAAACTAGATATGGAATATACCTCATACTTTCTGTTTGGGTTGTACTAGTTAAAGTAATTAACAAAAATATCTGTCAACACAAAGAACTGATATACTTTAGTGACAGAGAATGTAAATAGTAAATTTCTGCATATAACAAGGAACTGCAATCTTTTTTCAGGGTTGGTAGAGAGGTAGCTGTGTTCCTAGAATACAGTAGATGCATATGGGTAAGAATGTCTATCTTTGGGGCCATTGTGAGAGCAAGTTTTCAAGTGGGGATATTACAATGTGAGTAGGAAATCTATTTTCTAGTTACCATAGATTGAACAGCTGCTTTAGTATGTGTCAAAGCAACTTCACCACATGCTTTTGTTGATTGAAAGAAAGCTGCAGTTGTCTAAGAGTTCTGCCTTTGCTGACATTGTAAACTTCTCTCAGCATCAGAAATATGTCAAGAAGGTATTAAAGCCAGATGGTAAAGATGGCAGTTTGACTGATCCATCCCTCAATTTCAGCTAATATTTTTACAAATACTATTAACAAAATACCTACTTAGATGGAGTAAAAAAAAAAATCTTCATCACTATATAAAAGTTGGTGTGTAGATAACAGAGGGCATAGCACAAAATTATTTATTTACATTATTCAAAAGCAAAGAACCCTTGAAAACTTATTTCAAACTAAAATGTAATAAAATTCTCTAATAAAACACTGTGGGTATTTATGTCCTTTAGAAACATAACTTGCATCATTAGTAAAATTGTTCTTTGGTAAGATATTTTGAAAAATTCAGCTTCTGTCTGCAATTAAGAAACTTATGAGTCTTCGTTCTCTTCTAATAAGTAAAGTGAAGAAGAAACTGAAAATGAACTAAGAAGCTAGTTCACAAGAGACACAGCAACCCTTATGTTTGTAGAGAAAACCAGGTATATGGAGGGAATCCCAACTTACTGAAACTGAAACTGCTGGTGTAAAACCTTTATGTTAACCATGACTTTAGTACAACAAACTGATGTCTTGTTAATGGATTTAATTGAAAGTGGCTTAGAGTAATATTTCTGAGTGGTATCAGTAGTCATGGACCACCACACAAGGAAACAACTAAAAAAGGATCATTTCTATGCTAAGAAGCTAAGACTTTCCCACACAGATTATGGTAGAACCCTGATTTGGGATCCAAAGCTCATAGAACTTTGAGTAATACAATACCATCAACATCAATACACACTTGATGAGGAACAATTTTTACTTCTTTCGAGTATTAGCTCCTAAGGGTTTCTTAAAAGAAACAATTTATCAGAACCTTATTTGATAGGGTTACACAAAAGGCTTTTCTATCTAAGAGAAAGTTCATATACAATATAAACCCTCTCTCAAGCCTCTGGTTGTATATCTTTGAAGATACTGCAGGCTGAATAGAAGTGCTGGAGTGAATTTTAGCAGTAGGTTCAGTTAAATCTTCATCATATTATTAATGATACTCTGCTATACTTGCATTCGGGAAGCTAGTATGACAGTCTCCTGAGATGCTTCATCCAGCAGCTGAAGGGACTCAGTGACAAACATCAGACAGAGCCTGGGTTGTCTTATGTAAAAGTGGATAGAAGTGAGCAAGTCAGACATGTCAAGGACACCACAAGAAGACCTACAAAGTACCATAACCTGGAACCATAAGGGCTCACAGAGCCTGGGCCACCAACCAGGGAACATGTAAGAGCTGGACCTATATCCGCTGCACATTTGTTGAAAATGTACAGCTTAGCCTTCATATGGCTCCTGTAACAAGTGTAATGGGAGCTGTCTCAGTCTCTGATCCCTGTCTTTGGATTCATTTCTCCACACCTAGACTGCCTGGTTGGGTCTCAGTGCAAGAGGATGTGTCTAATCCTGCTGGAACTAGGTGTCGCAGGGTGGGGTGGCATCCAAGGGGGTTCCACTTTTCTGAGGAGAAGAGGAAGAGACAATGGGAAGATGGAGTTGTAAGGGTGGGACTGGATGGAAAAAGAGAATGGACAGATGATGTTATAGGGATATAAAGCAAATAAAAACAATAAAGCACTGAAAAATATTTCATCATAGGACTAACCAATGTTAATAGAAAAAAGTAACCAAGTCCTATCCAAAATTTATAACTATGAACCAGTACAATAGTCATCATAGCTAAATGTTCCTAACTGAATTTTGTATCTGTATCCATATAGTAACAGACAAGTATAGCTCTGCATCAGAGAAACTTCCTTTTTCAGCCAAAAAGTATCATTAATGAAAGCCACATGAAGTGAAAATAAACAGAACAGCCTAAGCATTGCATTCAAGAACTCAATTTTTACACACACACACACACACACACACACACACACACACACACATATATTCTTGCACCCAAGATTCAGAAACTTTCTTAAGAAGAGATATAAAGGCTGTATGAAACAGAGAAAGGACTGGGCAGTAAAATTATCTCTTTTAGGTCCCCTTTAGGGAACCCATAACCATGAAATCTCAAAACTACATCTATCTAAAGGAGGCCTAGACAATTCCAACAACAGTTAAGACCCTAAATTATGTGAAAGAAATCACATGGGCTTTACAACTAGTAAAAGAGCTACAGGAGGAAAATTAGCTGCTGAGAGAGAGAGAGAGAGAGAGATATTACCTAAAGTTACCCACAACCATGTTGTTATTATCACTGCTAATGATTTTAATGGATTATTCTATTGCCAAAGATTTAATGAACAATGCATTTCATATGCAATGACAGATGAGAAAAATATTAAAGTTCTAAGAAATATTTAAATATAGGCCATATAACTAGGATGAGAGATTAACTGTGATGTCAGACTATACAGAAAGCCAAGTTATATTATGCTAAGCTTGAAATCATGCTACCAGACATTGTCCAAATGAAATAAAAACATGGAAGAATTAGCAGCAATAAAACAACTGAGTTGCTGGAGAATTTTCTGACATTTCATATGCAATGGCAGCAAAATAGAAAGGAAATAAAAACAGAACAAAAATGAAGCAGTGCATTATACAAGACAGAGGATGCTCCCACATTCATATATTATATCTGAGATTAATTTACAAGTGAAGGTCATGGGAAAAGCCCAAAATAGTATAAAAAGAAAATTTAAAAAGCTTCAAAAATAAAGAGAAAATTTTGACACCAGGCAGAGGGTAAAACTATCTTGTCTTTAGGAGTTCAGGGATTACATCCTCTTCTTGATACCCTATGCAACAATAGCAGTGTTGAGTTCTCTGTTCTTCCTCACCTTCCTTAGGCATTCATTGATTGGCTTTTATAAAGAGATACTAGTCTATAGCTAGGAAGGAAAGACAAGGCAGGACTTCCAGGCTGAGAGCTGGTCGCTCAGAGAATTGAGGATGCCCCAGTGTGATATGGAAGAGGTTGGACATGCAGGAGTCAGAGAGAGGTAACAGGCCACATGGCACACATGGACTAGATTAAACTAGTTAATTAAGTTAGAGACAGCTGGGAGGCAGTCTTGCTACAGTGATTAAGCTTTTACAAATAGGAATAAGTCTCTTGGTCTTTATTAGGCAGGTCCAAGAATGTCTAGCAATACAGCAGAGTGTTCAAAGTGTCTAGATAGTGGATGGAATATTTACAGAGTTGAGAAAGACAAACCAAAAATTGAAGTAAAATGCCAATTTAGAATTTCTATTGGATATTTTCTTTATTTACATTTCAAATGTTATCTCTTTTCTTGGAATACCCCTGGGAACCCCATCGAATTTTATGCTCAGTGAAGATATCCTTAGTTAGAAAAAGACCATACTGAAGGAAGCATATTGAGAATATAAATGCATTGAGAGCCTCAAGCGAGAAGGAAAACATAACAGCTGTGAAGCTCAGACCTACTCAGCAGTAAGAACAGCTAAGAAAGAACATATGAAGGTATAGCAAGAATTCCCTTGGTCCATGCTCCTCACGGACTTGATAACTTCTATAGAAAGGCCGAATTTCAGAAAGTAGGGAAAACGGATATATTCACCCCTTTAAACATTTATTATATATTCCTCATGTACACAAGTAAAATAACTTTATATAAATACACGTTGGAGACCATACCATGAGAAAGCAAGCCTTTCACAGTCTCCCACCCTAACAAGCCAAATGGCCTTGTGCTAAGGAGCCGGTCATCACCCCCCTCCCCATTCTCTTCCTGGCACCTGAGGTTGTAAAAAGCTGAATTATAGTCCCCTCTTCCCTATCTCTTCATGACTCCCAAGATTTCCAAGGACATGAGTTACTTGCTGAGCCCAGCTTGACACCCAAGGCTGTTAAGGAGGACCCAAATTCCAGAGATAAGATGTGGAGTGCCCGCTGCCTAGAGCCTGACTTTGGCTTTCATGTCCCCAGATGCCCACTTCATTTTTCTTTGTTAATTCCCCCTCAACCCCTCCCTATTCCCCTCGCTGTATGCTTAAAACCCGACTTTTCAGCCTAATAAACTGAGACCTTGATAGGACTCCCTTCTTGGTCTCCGCTTCTTCTTTCTCTCCCTCCCATTTTCACACAGGTTTGTGGTCCTGCTCACACCCATAAATAACTGAGTCCTGCTGGATGAGACAAGTGGCGCCTAATGTAGGGCCGAGGGAATCATATTGCCTTCAGTGGAGGTCCCAGAGAAGTTCGTTGCGACCCCAAGAAAAAATAACTAGTGAAGGACCTCTTCCCCCACTCACGGGAGAAAGAAGTCCTTGGTGTGTGATTCATCTCCACTCAGAAAATGGGGACTAAGCTTTCTTAAGAGGCAACCTTCGTTAAAGGCTTAAAATGACTTTCAGGGAAGGAGGAGTTAGAGTTAAAAATAAAGATTTGATAAACTTTTTTATTTTCATAGACCAGGCATGTCCATGGTTTATTATAGATGGAGCAGAGATACCCTATAAAAAATGGTGAAAGGTAGGTAGAGATTTAAAGATAACCTAGCTAATGAGGATCCCGATGCGGTCCCTGCAACCATCTTTTCTTATTGGAGAGTAACTAACAGAAGCTACCACTGTGCCTCCTCTCCCTTCTCTGGCAGAATTCCCAGAAGAAGGAGATAAAGAATTAGAGTTTTAACTTGAGAGAGAGAATAAATTTCAGAAAAGCAGTTATTCCCTGTGTGGGACCTTTTAGCTAAAAAGAGGAAAAATGAAAATAAGCTATTTCAGAGCTCTCCTAGGGACAGAAGGAAAACGGGAGGCGTCCTGCTTCCGCTCTGCCTCCTATGGAGATATTCTTAGTTCTGGATAGGATATCTGGGTCCCTTTGAGACATTAAGTTCTATTCCCTCTCTGACCATTGTCTGTCCTTGGTGCACCATTTGTCTATATGTCTATCTATTTATGTTTGGTTTTGTTTTGTTGTTTGTATGATTGTTGTTCTGTGTTTCATGTGGAAAATAAATGGTTAAAACTTTACCTGGTGGCTGTCCATCCTTTAATTTAGTTTAATTTGTTTAAAAAGCAGTCTCAATTTGCTCAGCAGAAACTGATAAGTTGCATTGCACTGTTGGCTAGGAGTCAAGTACAGCTAGAAAAGCCCTGCTTGGAGCTCTTAAAGCAGCCTTTTGCTTGTAACAGAAAGATAGCTTAAAATTGGGAACTCAGGGTTGGAGTCATTCTAAATGACATGTGACATGAATAAACTCAGGAAAACAGGTCTTTAAGGATACTTCAAAATAGGGATAATCTTTAGGCCAGGGCTCTGGCAGAGTGCTCATATTGAGAAATGTTTGCATTTGGGTTGAAGCTGAGCTCAGAGGGGAGCAACCTCAGCAAGGATTGTGTGGCACTTCTTTTGTTTTGCAAACTGTGACTAGGGAAATTCCTGGGAATCAGCACTCCCTCCCTTCCTTTTAGCTAAAAGAGCCTTGTTGCAAACCTATCCAGATGTTGTTCTAAATAAAGTTTAAATTCAGAGTTTATAAAGGGTCAATCAGGCTGTGAAATTTATCAGTACATTGAAATTTGACTTGCCTACTTTATATAAAGTTATAGTGTACAGAGTTTGCTTATATGTATATTGTTTCCTAAGTGAAAAGTATTTTAGTTACTAATGCTTTTAAGGGGAAGTTAACTTTAAATCCTTGCTCTCACACAATGAGCTTTTAAGTTCTGGGGAGTAGCTGTAACTCCAGATAAGATTCAGAGGCAATATCTTTTAATACTTAGGATTTTTAGTTATATATTAGAAAATAATGGTATAGAAAAGCTAAGAAGAAGAAATTGATTTGCTTCAAAATTTTATTTTCAAAAGCTTCCTGGAGATGTTAATTGGCTAAGACCTCACATTGAGCCCTTAAAGCGACTTAAACCTTTGTTAGGTGTTATCTAGTGGGATTCAAAATTACTGGTGAGAAACAAAAAGGTTTCACAAAAAGCAGAGGAAACTTCTGTGATCAATTGTTATCAATTATAATCAATGGCAATTAAATATTACCTGCTCATTTTATTTATGTGCCCACAACAAATCTTTGGCAAGAGAAAACATTGTTGTAAAAATCATCCTTCTTCACCTCTAAATAAAGTTTTAACACCCTATAAAGCCACGGTGGTGCTAATAAAGAAGTGTAAGATAAATTCATATATTTTAGAAAAAAACTATAACAAAAATTGTGTCTTAAGAACCTGACAAAGTGTCTGTTCCTTGTTCCAAGCAGCCATTAATTTGGTTATTGCAGTATATTAACATTTTATCTATTGCATACCATCATATTAAGTAAAATTGATAATCATTATCCTAAGATATTTAAAAAATTTGTTTTTATTCATGCTTCTATATCTTCTATAAATTCATACATGCATACATCCCATTTACTGTGTTTAAAAACAGCCCTTCTATGGGAGAAAAGTATATGTGAATTGGATCACACACTTATTCTTTTGAGTTTTCTCCTGCTTCAGCACAGATAATTAAATTGTGTGCTGTAGATTGTGTTTTAAAATGTTGAACAATCAAACTTTAAGTTTTATATTAATAGTCAATATTATATCTCAGAGCTTACAATTACTTAAAATTGTTCATCCCTCAGATGCTATTAATCCTCAAGCTTGCAATTGCTTATGCAACCTATAAGAAAAAAATGCTGTTTCTTTAAGAAGACTGTTTTGGGGCAGTTAAGAAATTGTCCTGGGTTGCCTGGAAAACACCCCCAGGATTTGCTTTTGTGTTATAGAGATTTACATAAAGCTTTAACTGATAAAGATTACAGATAGCTTCTGAAAGGACACAAACTCAGGATCCTTATAATTATTTGGGTTTTAGACTTTCTAATCAAGCTGTTTTTCCCTAGAAAATAGTTATTCGCAGAGACAACTTAAGGACTTTGAATGATTTTCAAAAATTGTTAGGTGATGTTAATTGGTTTTGCCCCTATTTAAAGCATACTACAAGGAAGTTGAAATCTTTGTTTGATAATCTTAAAGGGAGTTCTGATCCAACCTCCCCTAGATCTTTAACCTCAAAAGGATTGCTGGTCTTACAACAAGTGGATAAAGCTATTGAAGAGCAATTTGCCACTTATATAGATTACTCTTTGCCTTTACATTTGTTAATTTTTAATATGACTCATATGCCTACAGGATTGTTATGACAAAAGTCTCCTCTAATGTGGATACATTTGAGGATTTCTCCTAAACGAAATATCTTGCCATATTATGAAGCAGTAGCTCAGACTGGAAAGAAGCAGGCACTAACTTATTTTGGCAAAGAGCCAAATATTGTAAAACAATGTCCTAAATGTATTACATTATCTCCAGTGCCATATTTAGGAGTTAATCCACGAGGTCTTATGCTTAATCATATTTGGCAAATGGATGTAACTCATTATGCAGAATCTGGAAAATTAGAGTATATACATGTTTGTATTGACACTTGTTCAGGATTTCCTTTTGTTTCTCTGCATACAGGAGAGGCCTCTAAAAAATGTAATTGATCATTGCCTACAAGCCTTTAATGCCATGGGATTGCCTAATCTTATTCAGACAGATAATGGGGCATCCTATTCTAGCACGAATTTTGCTTCATTTTGTAAAGAATATGGTATCAAACATAAAACTGGAATTCCTTATACCCCCATGGGACAAGGATTATTTGAACATGCTCATCATACTTTTAAAAAAAATTGGCTATATAATCTCGTTCTTTATATATTCAAAATAGTAATGGTTGAAGATAATATTTTGGTATTTTTAGAGAATGTACATGTGAAATTGTAAAACAATTTGCTCTGGTGTCCTCAGTTCCTACCTGTTTCTACATAATGGTATTGATTCTTGAGGACCTATACTTAATCAATTGCTGCAAATAAGAGCTCTTATTTCTGATTATTAAATAAGTAAATTATACACATGTGACTATAATAACTTTTCAAGCATTCTAGTTACAATCTCTCTTCAAGAGAAACAATTAAAAGTGTAATTAGTCATTGCCCATGTTATATTAAAACTGACTACAACAATCAAGTATTTGAAATGTTTTGCCAACGATTTAATAATTCTGAAAGACAAGGTACTGTAGAACTTTAAAAATTCTATCTTCTTAAAAACAAAAAAAGGGGAGAAATTATACTCCCATACACATTATTTAAGTCATACTTTTATTTTTAAGAATTTTGACATTTGGATCTTAAAACTAGACATAATTATGTCTAGGTGAGATGAAAATGATTCACTTATTGACAAAGGCATGATCCTGAACAGAAAGTTAATATGAGGAAAAGGGGGCGATGTTCTGTTTTTTTCCACAGAATGCTACAGAAGCATGGTAGCTTCCAGAATGTTTCGTGTGACAGACTGACCTGTGAGTTCATGAGTGCCCTGGCAGTGATGACAAGAAAACTGTGTTGAGTGCACAGAAAAAGAGGAATCAGGGAGAGCAGCCACTTGCAAACAAGATGAAGAAACTTCCTTTCTCCACCAAGGGCAAGGAGAACACTCGCTGGTGTTTTAAAAAGATGGGCATATATATTTACCCTGGCCCCAGTCACAGTAGCCGCATTCTTAATTATAAATGTGGTTTTGCCCCTGATTATTTCTGGGCTGTGAGACCACAGGAGACACCTATTGGAAACCCACCTCTAACTGGGACCTAATAAAGGTCCAGAGCAGGCCGGATCGTGCTGCCTGTGCTAGTTCCAACCAAACTTCCCGAGGATGGTGCAACACATTGGAGATCTCCTTTACTGACTCAGGGAAAAAAATTAATTGGGAATATTCACGAGGGACTGTATTTACGCATCTATAGAGATGAAAGAAATTTCAGAGTGACTTTCAAAAATCCAGTTACTTAAGAACCCCCATCCTTAGGGTCGGCTGCTATAGGCCCCAACCTTATTCTGCATCCCTCATCACCTAAAGAGCCAAGTCTCCCATAGGCTGTTACCCTCGTCCACCTGGAACTATTATATTCCAGCATACTTTACCTGCTGTATCTCCCACCTCCTCAGAATTGATTTTACCCTTGGTAAATGCATCAATTGCTACTATGCATGCAGCTAATGCTACTCAATATTAAGAATGTTGGGTGTGTTTTTCTCTTCAACCTCCATTTTACAAAGGGGTGGCAACATTTGGATCAGTTATTGCTATTAATGATTCCAGCAGACTTGGATGGTACCCGAGAACCATGATGGGCTCACTCTGAGTCAGGTGTCTGGCATAGGCTTATGCCTTTTGGGGCTTCCCCCTCAGGCCTTATTAGAGGTTTGCAATCAGACTATTATGATAAATGCCACCCCTCGATACCTTGGAGCACCTAATGGTACTTATTTAGCATGTTCTACTGGACTTACTACCTATGTAGTTACTCAGACCTTTTCAGATGACAGAGATTATTGTGTTGTAGTTCAGCTTCTCCCAAAATGACAGTGCACCATGCAGAGGACCTCCTCCAATTCTGGGAGAGTGAGACAGACCTACCCCGTGATAAGAAAGAACCTATTTCTGCAGTGACCTTAGCAGTGATCCTGGGCTTAGGAGCTGCAGGCACAGTAACTGACATTGCCTCTTTGGTCACTTCCCAACATCAATACACTCAGCTTCACCTTGCTGTGGACAGAGATATACAAGAGCTACAAAGGGGCTTGAAAAATTTAAAAGACTCCCTGGTCTCTCTGTCTGAAGTGGTATTACAGAACAGGCGAGGCCTTGATTTAGTGTTCCTGAAAAAAGGAAGGTTTATGTGCAGCCCTCAAAGAAGAATGTTGTTTTTATTCTGATAAGACTGGCTTAGTTCAAGATAGCATAGACAAAGTTAGAACTAGTTTAGAAGAGAGAAAATGCAACAGAGAGAAACAAGAATATTGGTATCAAAATTGATTTTCTACTTCTCCGTGGCTCACTACCCTACTTCCCAGCCTTTTGGTACCTTTTGTGGGTATTTTACTGCTTTTGCCTTTTGGCCCTTGGACCTTTAATAGATTAACCAGTTTTGTTAAGTCACAGATTGAAGCTGCTTTATGCAAGCTGGTTGCAGTTCACTACCATCAACTGGATATCTGAGACTCAGACAAAGATGTCCCTCCAACCCAGGCAGAAAGAGCAACTGCTGGTCTCCAGTTTTCCACCCTTGCTACAAATGCAGGGTCCCCTTGGTTCCTCAGGCCTTGGAGATAATAGAGACGAGGAAGGGTGACCTCCATGCCCCAATATAGTCTAGAGCTACAAATTGTGGTGTTACAATTGGCATAATTCTTGTAGAGTCCTTGCTGAATCTCAGGTTGACAATTCTCCTTTGGGAGCTGCACAGGACTCAGAACTATGCATGCTGGTTTGCGATAATACGAATTTAGTATGGGCACCAGTGTGGATACAAGGTTAATCACTGCAGGGGAAGGTCCAATTAGACCTTGAGTTCCCTGAGAGACACACCCGGTTTGGATGGAGGTTGGTATCTAGTTCCAGTTACAACCAAAGAATCTTTCTAAGGCTCTGCCTCCCCTCCCCAAAAGATACCAAGAGCCATGAGTGTGGGTCGTGACAGCACCCACAGAAGGAATTGGGTCAATGCTCCCCCAGCCATGGTTAATGCCCACATATCCAAGGATGAGAAGATCATTTGATCACCTCAGTTAAGTGTGGCCTTATTAAATTTAATTGAAAAGGGGGAGATTTTGGAGACCATACCATGAGAAAGCAAGCCTTTCACAGTCTCCCACCCTAACAAGCCAAATGGCCTTGTGCTAAGGAGTCGGTCATCACCCCCTCCACCCTGTTCCCTTCCTGGCACCTGAGGCTGTAAAAACCTGAATTATAGTCCCCTCTTCCCTATCTCTTCCTGACTCCCAAGATTTCCAAGGACATGAGTTATGTGCTGAGCCCAGCCTGACACCCAAGGCTGTTAAGGAGGATCCAAATTCCAGAGATAAGATGTAGAGTGCCCACTGCCTGGAGCCTGACATAGGCCTTCATGTCCCCAGATGCCCACTTCACTGTCCTTTGTTAATTCCCCCTCAACCCCTCCGTATTCCCCTTGCTGTAGCATTTCAGCCTAATAAACTGAGACCTTGATAGGACCCCCTTCTTGGTCTCTGCTTCTTCTTTCTCTCCCTCCCATTTTCTCCCAGGTTTGCAGTCCCCCTCGTACCCACAAATAACTGAGTCCTGCTGGATGGGACAAATACACACACACAAAAAATGAGTGCAGTTAAGCCTCCTAAACACAATAGAGATTATGCCTGGTAGACGTCAGCTAGGCAAATATATAGAGAAAATCAAATCGATATTGTGAAATACTATCACTGTTGCCACAACTGAGTTAAAGATGTATTGTCAGTCTATAGTGATTGCTTATGAAAAATAATTTTTAATATCAGGAGGTTAAAATCAACAAAGCTCCTTTTACTAAAAGACGAATGCATGCAATATGATAGTCAAATACTCAGCAAAGTTTTGTTCAATTAGAATCATTGATAATTCCTAAAAATAACTATGAATAACAATCTATAATAAAAACACGAGTTTAATTTATTTGTATTGGAATAATGTCTTATACCTTCTATGGATGGTGTCCATATGTTTGTGTATTTGTGTGTCTTCTGTGTGGGTGTGTACCCATAAGATACAGTTATAATTAAAGAATTATAAAAGAAGCATTCTTACCATCTCCTTATTGATTCAGTGACTCTGCCAGCAATGAAGCTATTTTTGATTTTTGTTTTGTGTGTATGTGTGTGTGTCAGTGTGTGTATTTGTTAATTTGAAAATAATAGAATAAATTGGATCTTGCATAAACTAGTGAGAGTATAATAATAAATGAAACTAATTCTACCTGCGATTAAATAGAGGAACAAAAAGAATTTTTTTTAATAGTTCTTGTTGTTGCAGAATTCTTTCACCTTCACGAGCCTAAAGAAATTATAAACTCCTTATCAAGCTAGCATTCTGAACAAATGGGATGATACTTCATGTCCATTCTGAAAGTAAAGAATATTTGCCTTAGAGTGTGTGGTAGAAACAGGATGGGTTTCATTGTTCATCTCTGGATGTTTATGGAACTCAGCAATGATAAAGAAGTCAGCCTGAATTTAAAATTTGTAAATGGGGGTTTCTTCCTCTTCTGAATCACCTTTACTCCCCTCCTCTTAGGTGAACCATTTCCACAAATATAATAGCATTTTTAATAGAAAACTTTAATGTAAATAAGAGTAAAGAAAAAGTTAAGAGTATAAGTACAATTTACCATTTTCAGTGTATCTATCATACACTGATATATACTTGAGCATCAGTACATTGGGATTTCTAAACTACTTAGAGAATATAATTATTTAAGCACTATTGTAGCATTACATGGGATTGAGTTTCTGGTAAGAACTGACAGAATGAAATTTGTAACTTTTCATCCAGATGGTTCTGCACTGCTTTCCATTCCAACCTTCCATCCATGTTTTTCTTTTGTTTGTTTGTTTGTTTCATTTTGCTGTTTATTTGGTTTGGTTTTGATTTTCAAAATAGGGTTTCTCTGTATAGCTCTGACTATGCTGGAATTTACTTGGTAGACCAGGCTGGGTTTGAACTCCAACTCCTGAGTGCTGGGCCTAAAGCCATCACATGTTGCTTTCAGTACAACTATTGTTAGGTTCACTGAGAAAACTTCAGTTTCATATTCTCTATGAACGATCTCCCAAGTGTACCATATTATGTTATCTAAATGCACATGTAGAATTTTTTAAACCAAAATAGTTTTCTAATATACAGTCTTCTTAGTACATTTAATTCAAATAGACATCTTTTTCTTTTTCTTTCTTCCTTCCTTTCTTCCTTCCTTTCTTTCTTCTTTCTTTCTTTCTTTCTTTCTTTCTTTCTTTCTTTCTTTCTTTCTTTCTTTCTTTCTTTCTTTCTTTCTTTCTTTCTCTTTGGTTTAGTTTGGTTTGATTTTTTCAAGACAGGGTTTCTTTGTGTAGTCCTGGCTTTCTTGGAACTCACTCTGTAAACCAGGCTAGCCTCGAACTCAGAAATCTGTCTATCTCTGTCTCTAAAGAGCTGGGATTAAAGATGTGTGCCACCACTGCCCAGCTCAAAGAGATATTTAAATTGTTTTTGACATAGACACTGTCATAGGCTTATAATTCCTAATGTGTGATTCTTATATTAGTGTAAGTATAAGAATTTTATATAGGTCATTTGAAAAGGTGCATGCTTTTAATCCCAGCACTTGGGAGGCAGAGGCAGGCAGATTTCTAAGCTCAAGGCAAGCCTGGTCTAGAGTGAGTTCCAGGACAGGCAGGGCTACACAGAGAAACCCTGTCTCTAAAAACAAAACAAAACAAAATGTTCTTAACACACATAGAAACATACACACACACAAACACACTACACATATGCATTTTATGCATATACATTTTATGATTGTATGACTTGAATAAACTTTATTCTCTGTGAAACCTTGACTGGTGTGAAAATAAGTCAGTGTAATGATAAAAAAGATATAAAGAAACATAAAAGCTTTGTGTTTTAGGATGAAAATTATCAATAACAGTAAATACATAGATTTTCAAAACCAGAAAAAAATCAAGAAATATTAATGTGAAAAGTTTGTTTCAAAAGTGAAATATGTGAAGTATCAATAAACAGTACAGGATTTAAAACAAGAAAAGGCAGGATACTGAGATGTAAGAAGGAACAGGAATGGGTACTTACTGCTAAACCTCTGACAACCCAAGATTGTCTTTAACACACATATGCAAACTGATAAGCAAGTAAATATTTGCAACACACATTAAAACACATTATGCTTTTGCTTCACTTTGTTTTTGTAACCTTTGCTCATCTTCACCCTCCTGCTCTTTGTAAACTCAGTATGCTACTGAGTGATGGAAAGATAGACAGTCTCCTCAATAAACAGTTGTCAAAAAGGGAATGATTAAGTTCTAAGAACATAAGAGGTTGAAATAATTTTAAAGCCTCATAAGTATTAAAGGAAGATACTGTAATAATGGAAAGTATTTTAAAGCTATACATACACACATGCATTGTTTCTTGTGACATAACACATGGCAAGCATGATGCCTCGTGGGTCTGTACTGTGTCCTCTGAATATAGGTCTTGGCTTGGTGTTTTCATGAAACTCCTAACTGTGGGAGAAGATGTGTCTCTGATTATTTTGCCTGCTCTTGAGACTCCTTTCCTCTTGTTTGGATGCCTTATCCAGCTTTGGTCTGAGGGTGCATGCTTTGCCTTACTGTCTTGTTATCTCATGCTTGTTGTCTCTTGAAAGCCTGCTGTTTTATAATGGGAAATGAATGAGAAGTGGATCCAAGGAAAGGGAAAATGTTAAGGTAGGGGTTCTAAGAGGAGTGGAGGGAGGAATAATTGTTGTTAGAATGAGAGTAAATTCTCACTAACAGTAAATACATATATGTATAAATAAATATATAGAGAGACATGTACGCAAACATAATACATATATACATGCCATATAAATATACACATATACATATATGTGTAGATACATATGGATATGTACATACTTATCATAACCATGCACTTTAAACATGTGTACATATATGTGTACATATGCATATATATATAATTTTACATATTATTTAGAAAAGTTACTTTAATTACAAAAAGTAATAAAATTTCTTAATAAGACTAACTTTAAATTTTTGTTTAATCTTTAAAATATCAAATTTTCTTCAACTGATAAAAGCAAACATCCCAGAACTATTTGATTTTTTGAAAGCTTATGGAGTGCTACTGTTCTCAAGTTTGGCGATGGAGTTTGTGCTCACCAAGAATGCCTCTGAAAGTGGAATCTGACTTTCTGACTTTGTCTTTTACTTTGGTAATTTCAATCTGTCTGAAATCACCAGCTTATTTTTTTGCTTTAACCCAAAGCCTTCCTATTGACCTTATTCATTTAGCTCTCACTAGAAGACATCTGATTAATATCAAAGTGGAGCCGCAATAAGCATTTCCTTTGATGGTTCATTATCTTTCCTCTTTGTTACTTGTCTTTGAGTACTTTTTGATGTGTCTACATTCTTTAAAAACTGACAAGAGGTTTATGGTGATCTTATGCCCTGCTAAATAGGCTTTTATCTGTGCCATTTGTGAAGCTATAGCAATGTTAGACTGCATCACCCTTTTTACCTTGAGAACAGAGTGCAATTTTTATTCAAAAAATCATATAATAAGGAAAGATTAAGTGGAGGTCATGCTACTGAGTCTTACTTGAGGATAAAATCATGAACCTCTATAAAAAGCTGTTTGCATAGCTCACATATGTAAATGAATGATCCATTCATTTATAGTTCTTTCTTAACTGACATGTTTTTACTAGCAAAATAAGGGGCATCTGGGGATAATAAAAAACTCTGCAGTAAACAGAAATAAAAATGAATTTCTTAGAAAGTCATTTCACTATTCTACTAATATGCTGACAGCAAAACATTATGTTGCTGGGCAGTGGTGGCACATGCCTTTTATCTCAGCACTTGGGAGGCAGAGGCAGGCAGATTTCTAAGTTCAAGGCCAGCCTGTTTTTTAAAGAATGGGACTGGAATTACTGTTATTTTATGGATTTCCCTGAGAAAATGTTTCATGACATATTAGACTGAAACATATTACTATTATTATTTTGAGTTTAACAATGTGTTATTATTTATAAAAAAAATAAGGGAATGGGTTGTAGTAAATCGTGAACAAGCCATTAAGCTTCTGCCTCTTGTTCTCAAATTAAAAACACACAGCAATTTTTGAATCTTATTTAAGCCTCCTCCTCCTCCTTATTTGTTAACTGGAAGTAAAGAACTAAGACTAGATTGTGTTGTGAGACACTTAGGTGAGTATTGGGCACTGAGGCAAGATGCAGCAAAGAATAGTTATTTATAGAGAAAAAATGTCAGTCAATAATTATTTTGTGAGCTCAAAGAATGTTTATGTATACCCTGGCATATGTATCTTAGACCCACAGAATCTTCCTTGAAATATTATGGTCAATAAATACTTTAATTATTATTTACCTAGGATAAGGCATTTATTTATTGCACATATTTTCCAATAAGTAAAATGTTACATAATTAGAATATTAAATTTTATGGAACATTGATTAATGAGACTTAGTAAAAACTAATACTCATATGCTCATAAAATAAGTATCTGCATATGCCTTGCCAGGTCTGGCATGGCCTTGGTGGGGATTGACACAGTTCTGAAGCCTGGGACAGGGCCAATGGACATGGGCCCCCATAAATGTCGATGGCTGCCATGGCCCTAAGGCTTGATTGTATAATAATGTACATATATTATATTCTTCCTTTAGGGGATGTCCTCCATTTTAACATTCATGACTCTATGATAACCAGAAAGCACAAGATCAGGAGGTGAAGGTGTGGCTAAGATCTTAGCAAATTGGTAAACTCTGGGACCTTCAAGACATGCTTAAGGCTGTGGAAAAGAACTGAAAAACATAGGTTCAAAAATAATTTCTCAACTATGCAATATGAATTACAAGAGGTTTCTGAAATCAAAGAAAATCTCAGCTATCCTCTGAGCCAACTTGTCAGAAGGATATTAAGGTCATTTAGATAAAGTAATTTAGGGAGTGGTGCTAGAAGGATATCCCACTCATCTAAGATTTTGTTTAAGCTTACAAAAGCAGCCAAATTCTTGAGTTCAGAATCAGGCTGGAACAGAGCATGATCAGACCCAGGTGTGGTAGAAATGGTAGTTTCAAGACTGGGTCCCATCCAGCTGGCATCTGTGTTTAGAATCTGTGCTTAACAGAGGCAGGAAGATGTCTGGACTCTTTTGCATTGTTAAAGAAAAATGTGGACTTATTTCCTAAGAGTTAACAGGCTGGGGTAAAGGACTGAGGTAAAGGGATAATGATTTTTAGTATCAAAAGAAAACCTAAGAAATAATCTCAAAGATAAGCTTGAACCCACAAAAAAAAAAAAAAAAAAGAAAACCTGAAGTAAATGACTGGATTGATGTACAAGAATCTAGAGAATTTTTTTAGAATACAAAGAGAAAACTGCTTGGATCAGAGAATAGAGAGATAGCTGTCTGGAGATCTCCAGAAAAAGCAGTTCAGAGACAGAGAGAAAACAGATCTCCAGAAAAAGCAGGTCAGAGAGAGAAATAAAGCTGAGCAGAGACAAAGCAGGTTGGAAAGCTGTCTCCTGCAGAACATAGGTCCCCAGCTTTGACCAATAATTTGACTTGGAATATGTGTTTTGCCACTCCCACATACCCCCTCCTCTAAGAACCCCTCTCCAATCTGAGGCTGGACCTTGGCAAAGTATATTTGTTATTTTTTGAAATTCACATACTCATCTTTCTCAAAGAAGAGCAAATAATGTTTTACAAACCAAGACAATATGAAAATATGTGACCAACTTTAAAACTCCTTTCCTTAACCACTCCTATATTATTAGAATGAGTTCTGAGGGCATTTCTGCTCACAAAGTTGTCAAACTTAATATGCATGCATGTTCATACATGTATATCACATGTTTGCATGTGTTCTGCTTTTTCATGGTCTATATTTTTATATTTTGTCTAAGAAATTTCAGACTTTGACTTAATGTTTCTTTATATATATGATCAAGCATGGGCATTACAGTGTTCATGGAGGCCAGAAGAGGGTCTCAAATCCTGGAATTAAAGAAAGTTGTGAGTCACTATTTGAGTGTTGAGAACCAAACCCTCTGTAAGAGCAGTCAGTGCTCTGACCACTGAGAAATATATCCAGCTGTAACATGACTGCGTTAGAGGAAAGCAGATATGTATTGGAAATTATAGTCAACAGAGCACTCAATCTTGAGCTGAACTACTCCATGTTCTAAAGTTGAATCTATGCCTGGTATGGTGTTTTGAATATGCTTAGCTCAGGGAGTGGCACTATTAGGAGGTGTGGCTTTATTGGAATAGAAGTGGCTTTGTTGCAGGAAGTGTGTCACTATGGGTATGGGTTTTAATATCCTCATCCTAGCTGCCTGGAAGACAGTCTTCTCCTAGCTGCCTTCAGAACAAGAGGTGGAACTCTTAGCTCCTCCAGCCACATGTCTGCCTCGGTGCTACCATGCTTCTGCTTAGATGATAGTAGACTGAACCTCTGAACCTGTAAGCCATCCCTAATTAAATATTGTCCTTTGTAAGTGTACCTTCCTCATGGTGTTTGTTAGTAGCAGTAAAACCCTAACTAAGACAGAAATCCAGCTGCACATCTGCCTGGGCTCTTCGTATATTTTGAACAAGTTCCTAAATAATATAAACTATTATATAAAATAGTATATTTAATAGTATAAATAAAATAGTATAAAATAATTCTTTTATTATTTAAATTTTGTTTTTACTATCATATAATAATTGTGCAAACTAGCAATTTTATGGTATTGTATATATATATATATATATATGAATTATGTACTTTGTTTAATTCATTGCCTAGATTACTTTCTTTGGTCTGTCTGCATCCATACACACTTTTTTTCCTTTTCCTTCATAATCCCTTTCATTTCTACTGTCATCACACACACACACACACACACACACACACACACACACACACACAAGCATTTATATGCACACATGAGTATACATACTTATATGTACATGCTTATACACATCCTAGATTTTCAAAATAATGTGACAATTCATTCTGCTGATTATGAGGTTCTACAATTCCACCTATGTTATTCTATTTGTAGATAAAGCTATACTTTGTATTTAAAACACATGTTCTATACCCCTTCAATTGTTGATGGACATCCAAGATGAATTGGAATTTACCTATTGGACTACTCTTCATGCATCTTTTGTGGGGGCCATTAAACAAAATGCATAATAAAAGGAATAGCAGAGGGCCTGGAGAATGTAAGGGGCAGAAGTTCTCTAATCATAGGTATGTTAAAGTAAAATTCTTTCTTCCAAAGAAGAAGAAATGTATATTTGGTGACTGCATATAACTAAAAAATAGTAATTGCTATGTGTATTATTAATGTTGAAAAAAGACAAATTTCAACCCAACAAATATATCAAGTTAGAGATCATGAAATAATTTACTCAAAAAATCAAACTAATAATATGTGACAGAAGCAGGGTCAAACTTAGGCAAAAAAAAATTAAGTTCTCTAATGTAAATTATTACAATATTATATATATTTATTATTGTGCATATTCTATTTATCTTAATAATTAATGAACATATACATACAATTCAGAAAGTAGTAATATCAATGCAGGATTCATCAATAAGCATTCCCCATTCAATCTTACACCTAATATAGATTTTGACACGACATTTTTACTGATTATATATAAAATATGTTTCCTATATCATTAAATATCAATTTGCATTACACTTAAAATTCAGGTATGTTATATGCAATAAAGTAAAATTATACTTAATTGCAGAATGAATACATGATTAATACTTTTTTGCATAGTATTATGATTTCATTTTCTATGATTTAAAATAGCAATCTAAAATATAGGTACACCATGCCTTCACTAATGCTGACAAATTTAAATATGCTCCCTCCAAGGAATTAATATAATGTGAATACAATACACCTGTCATGAAGTAATGGTACACCATAGTTCTAAGCTAAGAGATATTTTAAATATATGTAATCTATACAATAGTATGTCAGTGTGAAAGATTCAGATCAATGTGATTCATACTTTCAAGTACTTTTTTTCCAGGCTTATTAATGGAAATTTATTGAACTTTAAATACACACATGTTTTCAAAGTCTGTACATAATATTGTGCTAAAGAATTCTTTGATGATCTCTGATATTTGCTGTTTGCCTGGCTACCAGCTTCTTACTCATTTGGTTTTGTTTCACTTCAACTGACAAAATTTTAAATCAATTTCATATAAATTAATTAAAGAAATAATATCTTTCATAACAATAAACAGTGAATACACAGCATTATTTAATTGTTTATCATTTTGTTCCAAATTCATTATGTAAATTTTTATGGTGTTGTAATGTCTGAAAAGTCACGTAAAGAGTTAAGCAATTTTTTGAAGAAAAAGTGAATCTCATATATGGTTTAACAATCAAGAAAATACATACTTGGCTTTACATAACATGTATTTATGACCCACTGTCTCCAAAAAATGCCTTTCTTAGAGCTCTTATTTGAAATTTAACAAACCTAAAGCATCTATCACACAAGCATCTACTTGGTACTTGCTCTCATGTATTAACACACAAAATTTCTAAATGAAAACTTTCTTGCCACAGAAAATCAAGGCATGCTGTTAAATAGATCAGGCAGTGTGTGTGTGTGTGTGTGTGTGTGTGTGTGTGTGTGTGTGTGTGTCTATTGCCACTAGATTAGATTAAGTGAAGTGTATTCTGAGGACAGTGTGTGGTTTAAGTGTGAAATGTCCCATTTGGGTTCACATGTTTGAAAGACTGGTCCTCAGCTGAAGGATCTGTTTCCAGAGGTTATGGAAGCTCTAAGAGAAGGATGGAGCCTCACTGCAGGAAGTTGGTCAAATGAAATGGCATTGAGGCTTTAGTTTCCAGGCACACTTGATGGTAAATTTTTATTTAGTGATAGTAATTCTCAGCTCACTGACTGCAGATCCATTATACCCAGCTGTCACCCCTGCAACCATTCTTTCCCTGTTTTAAGATAATGTACACCTCCAACTTGAAGTCAAAACAAACCCTTCCTCCCTTCATATGTTTGTTCCCTGCCTCAAGAAAAGTACCTGATATAGTAGAGAACAAGGAAAGATATCTAGGACAAATAGTAAAGATGGGTGAAATGATGTAATTGTATTTTATTTAATATTTCAAATAAAATTAAAAATATTTTAACCAAAAGAACTTTTGATAGCTGCACAATGGGCAATACGGGTCTTGACAACATTTTGCACAGCCTCTTCCATTTATGCAAGGAGTAAAGTACTATTATATCAAAACAAAATTAACATAATATGTTTTTCTTTCATGAGGAATTCCAAAGAGAACAAGCAATTAAACTTTTAAATTTCTCATGAAATCATTGCCAAGGCTGACACTGCCCGTAAGGGTCATTTAATGGCAAGATAGCTAGCTACCAGAGGCAAACTATGCCCAAGTAAAGGTAAAAATAGAAATATTTTGTGAATTCAGGGTAGACACTTAAACAGCACTGGCACCACATTTAATACTAGCTGAAGGACTTTCTAACATCCAGGACAAAAGGACTTTCTAACATCCAGGACATTATCATACATGCATTGAACTCAATGAATTTGATTAAAAAAATAACAGCAATAAATTTCCTTTTTCCTATTTTTAAAGTTTGTGTTTTATTGTGTTATAAAGACAGAGAAAATATTTTCATTTGAGGATTTTACAATTGTAGTCGACTACAGTGAAGACATTTATGAGACTTTAGAAAAGATTCAAGTGATATTTAAGGCATATAAACACATTTAGTTCAATTTAATTGGTAATTTCTAAGCATATGAAATTAAGACAATGGGACATAACTACATAAATTTATATTCCAATGTCATTATTTGTAGTATAAAATACATATGGCATATTTTTTATTTTTTATATGGCATAATTTTTAACTATTATATATTTAATACCAAGCTGATAAAGTTTGCAATAAAATTCATAATATACTTTTAAGAGAAAATATATGATATAAGAAAATAGTAAAATTTCTAAATTTGTATACATCTCTGTATAATTTTCCCAACTTATTCATATCTACAACCGACACTCATTTTCTGTTCTCTCTTTCATAATAATTTTCCCCTTCCATATATTTTTACAACAATGAATGAGCCATGTACTTATTCTTAGAACTTTTTTCATGTTACTCTTGACTATTTTTTCCATTTTAATATGCAAAATTGATGTGAAAAATAATATGCGAATATGATACAATATTTATTTCTATTATAATTTTTATTATAAAGGGCTGAGGACTACTCTGAGTGATATTTGCTTAGTTTTTTTTGCAAAG
Source organism: Mus caroli (assembly GCF_978045245.1). Classification (NCBI taxonomy): domain Eukaryota; kingdom Metazoa; phylum Chordata; class Mammalia; order Rodentia; family Muridae; genus Mus; species Mus caroli. The sequence continues at coordinate 47,541,534 of NW_028227264.1, forward strand.
ATCAACATTATTTACTGACCATCTTTATTCAAAAAGACATATAATATTGTGATAATATGCAGATACATATCAAAAAGCCAAAATTTTTAAAGCAATAGAATTTTTCATACCCTGCACTCACAAACATTTTTTAAAGTCATGTAGCTACTTGGGCCTTGGAAATGTAATTCTCTGAAATTCAGGAGAACGTATTTTATTATATTACTGGTATAGAATATTAAAGGGACTAATTGCCTTTGTGACAGCTAATGAGTCAAAATGGCCCATCAAATAGTGTAAAAATTTATAATCTGAATTTGTGAGGCTATGTCAATGCCTGGAAAATACAGAAGTGGATGCTCATAGTCATCTATTGGATGGAACACAGGGCTTCTAATGAAGGAGTTAGAGAAAGTATCCAAGGAGCTAAAGGGGTCTGCAACTCTATAGGAAGAACAACAATATGAACTAACCAGTACCCCACAGCTGTGTCTCCAGTTTCATATGTAGCAGAGAATGGCCTAGTTGGACATCAATAAGAGGAGAGGACCTTGGTAATACAAAGATCATATGCCCCAGTATAGGGGAATGTCAGGGCCAAGGAGCGGGAATGTGTGGGTTGGGGAGCAGGGGGGTGTATAGGGGCTTTGGGGATAGCATTTGAAATTTAAATGAAGAAAATACCTAATAAAAAATGCCTTTAAAAAAGTACCCCTACAGGACAAAATAACTTATAGAAGTTTTCTTTTCTTCACTTAATTTGAAAGGTTTATGAACAAGAAAGGAGTCTCAAATGCATATAAGTATACATCTACCTACCAATAGTTAATGCTGATAAAATGCCCTTCTCTTCTGTACTATATGACTATTCCCTGAGGGAAGCAGGTGCAGCCGCATGGGCCAAGATGGCACCCTGGCTCATTGCCAGACCCCGTGAAACTCACATGTTTACTGCCTTGCCCGAACATGCACAGTGAAACTGCATGGGTAAGCTGCCTGCCAAGGTAGATTGTTCCCTGTGATCTGGATCTGTTAACCTATCTATGACCAACCTGAGCTCATGCCTGGAGCGTGTGTAATTCTGATTGGATGAAGTGGTGTGGAGTGAGATGAGGTCAGTTGCCACTACTATATAAATATAGCCCTTGCCCTAAGTAAAAAAAGCTGCGGAGAAAGCCCCAAGTAAAGAGAAGCTGCGGAAGCTGCATGAATCCATCTTGGTGTCTGTGTCATTCTTGTCTCTGCAGGTCAGAGATTGAGGCAAGTGGTGGCCTGTACAGGGGAAATTTTGGTAGACTGCAACAATTGGTGGCCTGTATGGGGAACTCATCTCGTGTTGGTAAGCAATGGTTTTTAAAGAAAGCACAGGCCTGTCAGGTTCCCAGGAAAAAAGGGACGGAGCACTAAGGTTCTCAGGAATAGAGACAAAGGGAATTTCAGCAACATGGGTTCAACTGCGTCTAAAATGAAAGTAAAAATGGCGTATGGGGTAATTTTGGTAAGTAGCGGTAAGTAAAGAAAGCCAGCTAATTCTTAAGGGTATAAAGGTGGGGCTAGGAGCTTTTGGTAAACAACCTGATGTAAAACAGATTGAGGTACTTGCCCCCCACTAATTGGCTTCAGTTTGTAATGAGAAATCCTATGATATACCCCAGAATTACCCGAACTGAGCCAATCCCAGGTGCTGTTAATGTATTTACTGATGGATCCAAAGGCGGCGTGGGAGTAGTTTATGTTGAAGGAAATCAACCCCAAGCTCATGTATTTCCCTATCAATCTGCACAAGCTGTTGTTAGAGCAGTTAGTATTTGCTTCCTGCATTACTCATATGATAGAAATGTGTGTAACCTCTGTTCAGTATCAGAATTTTTCCAGAGCTGCAAATCTGTCTCGTGCAATTGGTGTGATACTGCTAGGAAATTGGAGTCATGATCTCGACACAAAGATGAAGGAATTGCAAGCATCGATTGTTGCCATGAACAACACCTGTGTGGAGATTGTGACTGCAAAGCAGTGGCTGGAGATCATCCAGGGAACTGTGGGATTCTTTAAAAAAATGGGAAGGGATGGCCTTTTGGGCGTTCCTGATGACTGTTGTGTGTGGAGGAATGCTTTGGTGGATGGCACGTATGCAAAGGCAGCACAGGGCTGATAAACGAGCCTTAGTGCTGGCTATGGCAGCCTTGGAAGCAGGAACATTTCCCCAGTGTTGGATCAACATGCTGGATCAGTAATTAATGACAGGTAAGACCCTCACATTCAAATACCAACCTAAGACAGGATGGCAAAAGTGAGTTCGTCACTCCCATGACGGGTAAGGATTCGACACAAATGGGGGCAACTTAAGACAGATGCTGATCCCAGAGCTACTAATAAAATGAAAATGGGGAGATGTGAGAAGCAGGTGAGGTCGCATGGGCCAAGATGGTGTCCTCGCCCATGGCCAGGCCCTGTGAAACCCACATGTTTACTGCCTTGCCCAAACATGCACAGTGAAACTTCATGCATAAGCTGCCTGCCAAGTTAGATTATTCCCCGTGATCCAGATCTGTCAGCCTATCTGTGACCAACCTGAGCTCGTGCCTGGAACGTGTGTGATTCTGATTGGATGAGATGGTGTGGAGTGAGATGAGGTCAGTTGCCACTACTGTATAAATATAACCCTTGCCCTAAGTGAAGAGAGCTGTAAGTAGAAAAAGCTGCAAGTAAAGAGGAAGCTGCGTGAACCCATATTGGTGTCTGTGTCGTTCTTGTCTCTGTGGCAAGAGGTGATGGCAACAATTCCCTATTTTTGCTGACATCAAAATACATAGCAACAAGTGTCCAGGATTTAACAGCGAAATTACTATAGTTTTTAAAAAAGAAGATAGATTTTGGAGATTTGATCATTAATTTGATGAGATTTGGATTCAACTAGGAGACAAGCTTTTGGTTGTATCTGGGAGGACATTTTCAGAGAATTTTAACTGATAGAAAGATTCACTGTACATTGGTTGGAATTCCTAACTGAATAAGAGCAATAAGTGAGTTCAACACCTTCATCCTGACTATGAGATGCAATGTCCCATCCACTTCATGTTCCTGCTACCACAGCCAACCATCTTTCCATACCAGTATGAACTCTTAACTGCATTCTTCCTTATTAACTTTGTTGGCTTTTCCTTCTGCTTCTGCTCCCTTATTTTATCTGGTATTTTGTTACAATAAGTATGTTGTCTTTATTGTACAATGAAGACCTTAACATGGATATTTTATAGATATTAGCTTAATATGGTTTCCTTTAAAAAGCATCCATTGCTTCTATAAATTAAAAGAGAAATGTGCAAAATCATCTGAGAGCTGTGAGTTATACCTAAAATCCCAGTAGGTAGAAAGATGAGGTAGGAGGATTTTGAGTTCAAGTTTAACTTATGTTACTTGTCTGTACTCATATCAAAAAATAGCACCAACAGCACCAACAACAGAATTTGTGAGATCATATTAATCACAAATGGTAATTCACTTTTATTTTTGAGGTCTTATCTATATATCACTTTCCTGAAAATTAATGTTATAAAAACTTTACTTAAAAATAATTTTTTAAATTCTATTTGCATAGGTCCTTTTCTTTTTTTAGTACTTAAATAGAAAAGCCACTCAATATATGAAATCATTTTCTACTTGATTTGAGAGGGTGTTTGAGAGAGAACACAATAAATATATACATACACACAATACATACATACATATGTACATACATACATCCAAAACATATTCACATACCTGACATACTTATTGTTAGAGTGATTTTTTCCTAAACAATTGCTAAACAATTTGTAATTAGTATATAATATTTAAGTAATTCTTCATATTCACTGATCACAGCAGTGTGACTTGTTTTGCATTTGGAAGGTTCTACTCATGAGGTGAATTTTGCCCAGGTAATAGCCACATACACTAATGTGTTCAAAGTAAGGTGGAAGAATATAGCCTGGACCTTTCTAATATAATAGAATAGGCAGCACTCCAGTGTGTAAGATATGACTTATAAAAATCAACCTGAGTAAAGACCAAAAAAGACATAGAGACAGATGATGAGCCAGTATTTAAGCTGCCTATTCTGAGAAAAAGAACTTAAATTAATACATCAACTCATATCTTTTCCAAACAAAGTTATTTTATTTATTACATGTTCCAGTTACTTTACTTTCTTGGGTTGAATTCAAAACTTTAAATGGCTCCATGTGATATTATATGTTTTCTCATAATAAATGTTAGTAAGCTGTGACAATAATATTCATAAAGTTGGAAATGCATGTGAGAATATCAATCCTGATGTTATATAAATGTACACACTATATATTAAACAAGCATTCACAAAACAATGGGCAGAAAAACCATAATTTGGACTTAATATTTGCTGAAGGACGCTCTATTATATTGTCTACAATTAAAATGAGAAAAATAGTTTCTTTTTGAAGGACTTCAGGTAGTCTATATTATTGCTTTTCTATTTCTCCCTTGCTCTTCAAATTCTTTTGACATTATCATAAAAATTCAATTTGGAAATCTAGCAATCTAGTTCTATTTAGCGTCTTCTGAGATGATTTCCTTTAGAAATAACATTTAAGAAAAGCAGTTGGTTGAAACTTGTCTTTATCTAGCTGGGAAAAAATACTTTCAAAACATTTTGCTCTTTTTCATACACAATAATCCACAAATTCTGAGAATGTGTGGCTCACACAGAGAATTGAGGAACAAGATGCAGAATGCATGAAAGGCCTAAGCTTTGATAGCCTGAGTTTCTCATCTATTAATCTCATTAAGCAGGTTAAATTTCTTACGCTTCCATAGCACATTACTAGCATCCTTTTGAAAAAATTACACTCACCTGTTCAAAATTCATGACACTTAAACATACCTAGCCCACAGTTTTATGACTCATTGCCATCAACAAGTCTTTCTCCACAATTCACTAGCCATAACTAACTGTAGTTCTCATGATTCAAAGTGGAATCATTTTTCCTATTCTTTTTTTTTCTCTTACATTTTCTCTTATTACTTCAATACTTAAGTCACCAGTTAGACCCTGTTATTAAATGTCTGTTATTAAAGCATAAAAATCTTAAGTCATCAGTCATTCCCTAAACATAGTTATTTTTAAAAGATACAAGTCTTTGCAGTATCTCCTATTCCACACTCTTTTTTATTTTTCCAGCAGCAGTTTACCATAATATTCTTCTTTCTTGGTATCATTAATTTGGGGCAGTGTCAGTAGCTTCTTCCTGTTTACTTCTTTCTTTCTTTCTTTCTTTCTTTCTTTCTTTCTTTCTTTCTTTCTTTCTTTCTTTCTTTCTTTCATCCTTTCTTTCTTTCTTTCTTTCTTTCTTTCTTTCTTTCTTTCTTTCTTTCTTTCTTTCTTTCTTTCCTCCTTTCTTTTTAATTTTTTAATTTTTGGTTTTTCGTGACAGGGCTTCTCTGTATAGCCCTGGCTGTCCTGGAACTCACTCTGTAGACTAGGCTGGCCTTAAACTCAGAAATCTGCCTGCCTCTGCCCCTAAGTGCTGTCCTGTTCTATTTTCAATTAAAGTAAAAACTTCTATTATGACCAAGAGGTCAGCAGTATGATTTCTTATCAGAAACTGACTAGGTAGGGAAAATGTAGTATTAAGGCATAACACTGATACATTCAGCATAAAAATGTAAGAACAAGCCTTTCCCTCATCTCCAAATCTTGGCCCACAAATCCAGCAGAAGCCCCTTTCTCTCCCAGAATCAACATAGGTATTCCAAACCCCAGAAGGCATGTCAATATCCTAAAACCCAGAAGCCCAAGGCTCTAACAGAGGCAACCGAAGCACCTAGAATCCCAGAATCCCATTGCCAATGCTGTCCCCAAAGTTGCAGAGGTCACACAGGCATCCAAACATCAGCAGAGCAAAGTACCATAGTGAACTAGAAGACTCTAGGATCACCAGAATCACACATCAATCAGGTTAGAAGATAAGAGAGGCAGCAGAAACCAAGGTAAAAATATTCATCCAACAAAGATAAACTCAGAAATCAGCACCTAAACTTATAACTAGCCTAAATCCAGATGCCTAGACACCAGCATGAGAACAGAGTCAAGAAGAGCCAGGGTAATATGGCACCACTCAAAGCCCAGATATCATACTACAGTAAGCCCTTAATATTTCAACATAGCTAATGCACAAGAAAATGATCTTAAAACCAACTTTAGGAAGATGATAGTGATCATTTAACAGGATATGAAAAAATCCCTTAAAGAAAGCTAAGGAGAAACAAATAAGTGAAAGAAATGAATACCAATATTTAAGACCTGAATATGGAAAGAGAAGAAATAATGAAATAGCAAACTGAAAGATAGAAAAGGAAAAATCCAGGAGTAAAAGGAAAAATTTTGAGAAAGAAAAATGTCAGCAAGCTAACAGGAACTACAGAACCAACAGAATAAAAGAGATGGGAGGGAGAGAATCTCAGGCCTAGAAGATACAATAGAAAAAATTGACACATCAATGAAAAGAATGTTAAATCTAAAAATATTCCTGACTCACAAAACCACAAAGAATAATAGGAATAGAAGGAGAAGAATCCCAGCTTAAAAACCCAGACATTAAATATATATGTATTTTATAAGCTTACAGATTGTCAAATATATTGCACCAGAAAAGAAAGACAGTAACCACATAATATTCAAAACAATAAATATACAGAACAAAGAAAGAGTATTTAAAGCTGCTAGGGGAAAATCTCAAATAACATATAAAGTCAAACCTATTTGAGTTACACTCGAGTTCTTAAAAGAGACTCTAAATGGCAGGAGGACCTGGATAGATGTCCTGAAGACTCTAAGAGAACAGAGATGCCAGGTAAGACTACTATACCCAGTGAAACTTTCAATAACCATAGATGGATAAAGCAAGATATTCAAATACAAAATGAAATTTAAATAATATTTATTCACAAATACAGGCCTACAGAAGGCACTAGAAGGACATTTCCATCCAAAAAAGATTAATTATCCCATGAAAACACAGAAAATTAACTATCTCACACTAGCAAAAACAAAAGAAGGGAAGCGTGCGAGCACACACACACACACACACACACACATGTACACACTACTTCATTCAAACACAAAAGTATATACCTTCATCCATGAATCTCACAGACCCTTCTTCAAAATTGATTTCAGACTATGTCACAAAACAAGTTAAAACAGATACAAGAAACTTTAAGTCACCACATTTCCTATCACACTACCATGAATTAAACCTAGATTTCAACAATGGAAACCTACACACTCATGGAAACTGAACAACTCTCTACTGAGTCACTACTGTAGCAAGGCAAAAAGAGATCACATACTAGCAAATTAATAGCATTGAAGTCTCTGGAACAAAATGAAGCATACACACTCAAGAATAGATGGCAGGGAATAATCAAATTGAGAGCTGAAATCAATAAAAATTGCAACAAAGAGTAGAATACAATGAATCAATAAAACAAAGAGTTGGTTCATTTAGAAATTTAACAAAAATGACAAATCCTTATTCAAATACACAAAAAGGCAGAGAAAAAGATATCCAACTTAACAAAATTCGAAATTAAAAGGACATAAAAACAGACACTGAGAAAATCCAAAGAATCTTTATGTAATATTCCAAAAGCATGTACTCCACAAGATTGGAAAATATATAAGAAACGGACAATCTTTTGATAGGTATCACTAACCAAAGCTAATGCAAAAGCTGTAAAACAATTGAAATAGACCTATAAACACTCAGGAAACAGGAGCAGTCATTAAAAGTCTCCCAACCAAAAATACCCAGGGTCAGAAAGTTGTAGTGCAGAATTCTACAAGACTTTCAATAAAGAGATAATGTCAATATTCATCATATTATTCCACAAAATAAAAACAAAATGAACATTGCCAAATTAATTCTATGTGGCCATAGTCGCTCTGATACAAAAATAACCACTCCAAGACTCAATAAAGAGAATTATAGACTAATATTCTTAATGAACGTTTATACAAAAATACTTGATAACTATAAACCAAATTCAAGGACACATCAAAATGATCATCTACCATTATAAAAGAGGCTTTATCCCAGAGATGCAGGGACAGTTGAACATAAAAGAATCTATAAATGTAATCTACCATATGAAAAAAACTGAAAGACAAAAACCAAGTGATCATCTTACTAGGAGCATAAAAGCATTTTAAATAAATCCCAAATTCTTATAGGATAAAATTCATGAAGAGATTAGGGAATACAGTGGACATACTATAAATATAGTAAATGCAAATTACAGCAACCCAAGAGCTAACATGAAATTAATTGAAGAGAATGTGAAAACAATTCCCATAAGCCAGGAACAAGGCTGCTCATTCAATTTGTATCTATCAATACAGTACTTGACTTTCTAGCTAGAGCAATAAGACAACTAAAGCAGATCATGAGAAAATTGAAAAAAAGAGACAAAGTATCATTATTTACAGAAGATGTGATAGTATGCATAAAGGACCCTAAAAATTCTACGAGGGAACTACAAAAGATAAGCATCTTTAGAAGTGGCTGGGTACAGGATTAACCAAAGGAAAAAATCAGAAGCCCTCTGCTATACAAAGGACAAACATGTTGAAAAATAAATCAGTGAAAGACTTCCCTTAATATCCAAACAGAATATAAAATTTAATAATATAAAATATGTGAAAGAACTGTATAACTATAAGTTCAAATCTTTGAAGAATGAACTTAAAGATATCAGAAGATGAAAAGAACCTTCATACCAATTGTTGGTAGAATTACTCAGAGAAATGAACATTTTGCCAAAAATAATCTACAAATTTAATATAATCTCCATCCAAATTCCCACATAATTCTTTAAAGAACTTTAAACAATTCTCAACTTCATATGGAAAATAAAGAACAGTACAACTAAAACAATCCTCTACTATAACAGATTGGCAAGGCGTCATCATCCTGAATTCAAGGTCTACCATACAACTATAGAAGCACACACACACACACACACACACACACACACACACACACACACACACAATATTGGGATAAAACTAAGAAGTTTATCAATAAAATCAAATCAAAGACCCAGACATAAATCCTGAGACAACTTCCTGAACATAGCACCAATAGCACAGGAACTAAAATAAACAATTAACAAATAAGGTTTCATGAAACTGAAAAGATCCTACAAGGCAAAGGACCCTGTCAATAATATAAAATGGCAGCCTCCAGAATGGGAAAGAATGTTCACCAACTCCATATCTGCCAGAAGTCTAATTTCATAAATATATAATAAACTCAAAAATACTAGACATCTGCAAACCAAATAATCCAATTTTATATGAGGTACAGATATAAACAAAGAACTCTCAAAAAAAGAATATCAAATGGCCTGAGAAACACTTAAAGAAATGTTCAACATCTGTAGCCTGCAGGAAAATGAAAATCAAAATGAGATTCCAACTTAAAACTGTCCAAAGGGCTAAGATCAAAACTGCAAGTAATAGCTCATGTTGTCATGGATATGAAGCAAGAGAAAGACTCTACTATTTCTGGTAGGAATGAAAACTTGTATAATCACTTTGGAATCAAAACAGTAGTTTCTCAGATATTTGGGGATTGTTCTACCTCAAGACCCAGCTAAAGTGTTCCTGAGCATATATCTATAGGACTTTCCATCCTACCACAAAGACTCATGCTCTACTGTGTTCATATTAGCTTTATTCATAATAGTCAGAAACAAAAAACAACTTAGATGTTCATCAACTGAAGAATTGACGAAAAATGGTATATATACACAATTGAGTTTTTCTCAGCTGTTAAAAGAAATAACAAAAAATGTGCAGGCAAATGGATGGAGCTAGAAAAATCTTCCTGAGTAAAGAAACTCAGACCCAGAAATCAAAACATGTCAGGCACTCTTTTATAAGTCTATATTAGCTATAAAGTAAAGAATAATTGTGCTACAATCCACAAACCCAAAGAGGCTAAATAACAAGGAGGATTCAAGCAAGGATATATGAATCTCCCTAGGAAGGTGAAAGAATATATTTTGCAGAAGAACTGGGGGAGTTTGGTGATTGAAACAGGAAGGATTAGGTGATTGGAGGATGAAGAGAGAAGAGTACTAGGTGAGACTACTGGAACTGGGTCATTTTATGGACAAGGTAGAAACCTAGAGCAATGGGAATACCAAGGAATCTAGCGGAATATGCATAGCTAAGACTCATAGTTCACGGTGATAAGGAGCCTGAACTGCCTATCTTTTTTTTAACCAGGTAAGACTTCCAATGGAGAGACCAGGACACCAACCCAGATATAAAACCTTTGTCCTACAATTTGTCCTGCCTGCAAAGTGTGTTGGAGTAAAGATGGCATAGATATTGCTGTAGTGACCAACCAATCACTGGTTCAGTTTGAGGCCCAGGCCACAAGATGGAGCCCACTATTGACTCTGATTTGAGGTTTAGGAACCAGAGCCTGGATAGCTCAGAATACTAGGATAGATCCAAACATGTCTGGCAAGAAAGAAAGAAAGAAAGAAAGAAAGAGAGAGAGAGAGAGAGAGAGAGAGAGAGAGAGAGAGAGAGAGAGAGAGAGAGAGGGAGGGAGGGAGGGAGGGAGGGAGGGAGGGAGGGAGGGAGGGAGGGAGGGAGGGAGGGAGGGAGGGAGGGAGGGAGGGAGGGAGGGAGGGAAGAAGAAAGAAAGAAAGAAAGAAAGAAAGAAAGAAAGAAAGAAAGAAAGAAAGAAAGAAAGAAAGAAAGAAAGAAAGAAAGAAAGAATCAAAGAAACAAAGATAAAGGACAGGAAGTGCAGGATCAAAGATGGAACAGATTGAGGGAATGGCCACCTAATAACTGGCACAACTTGAGACAGACACCATGGGCAAGTATCCATGACATTATTCATGATACCCTGTTACACTTGCTGACAGGAGTCTAGCATAGCTGTCCTCTGAGAGGATTCACTCAGCAGCTGACTAAAATAAATACATAGGCAGAGACTCACAATCAAACACTGGATAGAGCTCATGGAGTCGTATGGAAGAACTGGGATGAGGTTTAAGATTCTGGGAGGGGATAGGACCTCCAGTGGAAGACCAAAGAGTCAACTAACTTGCATTCTTAGGGGCTCTCAGAGATTGAACCACCAATCAAAGAGCATACAAGGGCTGTACCTGGGCTTTTGCACATATGTAGCAGATGTGCAGCTCAATTTTCATGTGGGTTCCCCAACAACTGGAGCTGTCTCTAAAGTTGTTTCTTGTTTTTGGATCTTGTTCCCCTAATTTAGCTATATTGTCTGGCCTCAGTGCGAGAGGATGAGTCTGTCCTTGCAGAGATTTGTTTTGCCAGGATGGGAGGATACCCAGAAGAGACCTCTACCCTCTCAGAGGAGAAGGGGAGGGGGTATGAGGAACTATGTGAGGAGGGGAGGAATGATCAGGATGCAAAGTTAGTAAATAAATAAATTCATAGAAAGGAAGGAAGGAAGAAAGGAAGAAGAAAGGAAGAAATGAAGGAAGAAGGAACAAAGGGAAGAAAGAAGGAAAGAAGTTAGTGAAATGATTCTAATGATATTCTGCTAAATCAGATCCTAACATAACTTTCATCTGAATGTCTTCATCCAGCAATTGATGGGCACAGATGCAGTAGCTTACAGCTAACCAATAGGTAGAGGTACTGTAGGAGCAAGATGGTCAAAGGCCATCACTGGGAAGAGAGGCCCATAGGTCTTGCAAACTTTATATGCCCCAGTACAGGGGAATGCCAGCACCAAGAAGCGGGAGTGGGTGGGTAGGGGAGCAGGGCCGGGGGAGGGTATAGGGAACTTTTAGGATAGCATTTGAAATGTATATAAAGAAAATATCTAATGAAAAAAAAAGACTTAACTGATAATCAGAAAGCTGCATGGGTCTAACCTATGCTCTGTTCATATATGTTATGCTTCTGTAGCTTAGTCTTCTTATGGAAGTCCTAATAGTGGGATCAGGGTCTGCCTCTGACTTTTGCTTGCTTTTGGAATGCTTTTCCTCTTACTGGGTTGCTTTGTCCAGCCTTTCAAGAAGGTACTTAGTCTTATTTCAAATAGATATGTCATGTTTGGTTAATGTCCCTAGGAGACCTGCAATTTTCTGAAGGGAAATGGAGGTGGAGTTGATCTGGAGAAGCAGGGAGCTAGTGGGGCAGAGAATGGGAAGAGAATAGGGGGCTAGAGGAATAGCAATTGAGATATTAATTAATTAATTAATAACGTAGGGACAAAATATTCTTTCAGAAATATATGGAGTATGCAGGAATGCTACTGATTATTTTGTATTTTATAATTTTACATGCAGAATGGAACCAAAACCCTTTATGTTATTGGCAGAAAACTCAATAGATTATTAAACCTACTACATAGAATATTTATTTTCTGGGCCATATCACACATTTAACACAAATTTCCCTTCTTGAAGTTTCTCAAATATTTGCATGTCTTGATGCCATTTTTCTTAATCAAATGTTTCTAGAGAAAACAAGATAAATGAGAGGGCATATGTGCTTCAGTCGAAGGCATTAAAATCTTTCCAGAGGGTGAGAACCAGGAAGAAGCAAGTGTGTGCGACATGATTTCTCTTCAGGAAATGAAACTATACAGAGGATGGCAATCTCCAACTGCGGTACTTCTCAGTTTACTGCTGAGTGCATCTTGGCTTTCTTCTCAAGTTCCATGCTTATATTATTCATGGTCAATGATTAAATATAAAGGCTATTTTAGTTTGTTGCAGAACAGTTGTTTAGTTGTAAATTAATCTTATACAATACTTTCACATGCTTGTTCACATATATCAAACCTGGGAGTGCTAACTGAAAAAAATGCCTAATAATTATTACCATTTCACACTCCATCTAGGCATCTAATTGACCAAAAGCATAAACTCATTTAGAAGTTCTCCAGTAGTTATAAACTATATAGTACACATATTCTCTCCTGTACATTACTTAACTGCTCCTCTAGGTAGTTTATGTTGTACAATTACAAATAGATTGCTACAGTTCATGACTAACACTATCTCCACCCTGATGTCTTCTGCATTCATCTATTCTTTGCATTTGTGCCAAAATATCCACTACTCTCACTTTAGATGTGATGACGTGACAATTTTATGAGCATGTAACATGTAATAATCTGGGGAAAGGGTTCTGCATCTTTTAAAATCTGAACTTTTCTAAAGCAATTCCAGATCTTCACCATTCCATTCTATAGTAGATTTGCAGATATGAAATGACTTGTGCTGGAGAGTAGAATTTGTGTCCTGTACTTTCTTTTCAGTGTATATTTCTTTATTGTCTAATCTTAGTGATGCATTCATATTGCATACATATGTATAATTAATTGTATGTACATATATGTCCCAAAATATACTCTATTAGGTTTATGTACCATTCCACTATTGGTTTATGTACATATACATTATTTGTTTATGTATGTATGTCTAAGGAACATTTTAATGGATTTTTTAGCAGGTTAATTTCCCATGCCTTGTTATCTTACTAAAGTTATGTAACATTTCTACTTTTAGTAGAATAAACAATAAACATGTTTAAGTTGTTCAACGCTATAGACAAAAATGTATCATGGAGCTGATGATGCTGAATGTCTTCCATATTCAAAAGTCCTCACTACCACAGCATGTTCAAATTTGCTCTGAAAGGTTACTTTTATTCAGTTCCCCAGGTTAACTATGGAAATCTAAAACAATTCCATTAAGTGTTTCTTCTTCTACCGTTCCACTCATCATCTTTATTTTTACCCTCCACTGAAAATGGTCACTAATTTCTGTTCTAAAACTCATTTTCAGTTTAAATTTCTTTTTAATTCACTATTAATTCTTCTCTATAACCATACTTCACTAATACTTGTTGCACTTTCTCTTCCATCATTTCACTCAAAGGCAATAAAAAGAAATATCATAGATTAAGACATAGAAGTGAAAATTCATAGATACATAGAAATAGAGAAACATTTAATAACTATTTATTATAAAATGACCAAATTGTATATGTTCTCCCTGCAATTCATTGAATTGTACTGTCTTCTTATATTGTTTTTATAAATTGCTTGCCTTGTTGTCTATTTCTGTCAACCAATTTTTGTTCATTGATTTCAGTTTCTTTCTTTCAACAGGCTCTGAGTTTTGCCCTGTTTGATAATCTTGTCAGCACTGAACCTCCACAACACTGTACTTTTCTTGGGATAGAACTTTTCACTATATGTCTGAATTCACACATTTAACATACATTCTTTTTGTGTCTCTTCATCTCTATGAAAAAAAGCTCATATACACATATGAGTGTGTGGGGTGTTGGTATGTGTGGGTGTGGCTCTCTCTTTCTCTCTCTGTATACACACACACACACACACACACATATATATATATATATGAGAAGATTCAGTGCTTGCTTTCTGTCTTTCAAACAATGTGTAAAGTTTTTTGTACTGCTGATATAACTATTGCATAAAATTATAAAATTTATAAATGACCATCAATGCACCTCTAAATGAATTTTCCATTAAATTTTAGACATATATATATATATATATATATATATATATATATATATATATGTGTGTGTGTGTGTGTGTGTGTGTGTGTGTCTTTCTCTGTCCTTCTTTCTGCCATTCTCTCTCTTCCTTCCTTTCCTCCTCCTGATCAAGCATCTCTTTTAACCAGAGTTGTATAACTGTCTAAACATTTGCTATTGCATCCTACACCACTATATTCTATACTCATATCTGATATTTTAATCATAGTTGTTACTAACTTTCAAACATGACTATATAGCCTTTGTTGTTAAGAGACCCAGACATGAGATTCTACTATTCTCCACTTGTGGCGTTTTATAATTTTTTATAAAGAACCAAGAAATTATATCTGATTTTTATACACAAATTTATTTTATGTAAACAAGTCTTTTTTCTTTTAAATCTTACAGTCCACCCTGAACTTTTACATTGCTAACTCAATTTGTATTTATTTAATTGTGAAGCAAAAGATGACCAGAGTTTGTGATTTCCTCAGAACACAATTTGTGTTCTCTAATTTCTGCTATGTGTTAAGAGTACAGAAGTGCACCATCGTGTTTAGTTAAAAATCTCTCTAAATGCTTGTATTAAAAGAAAATCTCCAATAATTATCACAGTTTATGTTTGACAAATAGATTTGTGTAAGTCATATTATATATTAATATCATGGTAATTTCAAGTGGCAACATACTAGGTTATGACAACTTACCTAAAATTTAATGGAAAATTCATTTAGAGGTGCTTTGATGGTCATTTATAAATTTTATAATTTTATGCAATAGTTATTATATCAGCAGTACAAAAAACTTTACACATTGTTAGACAGAGAGCAAGCACTGAATCTTCTCAAACAATGTGACTAGGAAGGTTATGACTTCAGCTCTCCTTCAGAAGATAGTCATGGGAAATTATTCTTTCAAGTCCATCTACCTCTATTTTGATCTGTGTATGTATTATTTGTAATTTCTTGCTAACATGCAGAACAGTTCTCTCCAGCAATCCCAAAGCCACTTTTCTTAGGTTCTGGGATCCCAAAAATGACACACATGCATAGGACCATTATTGGATAATCCAAAATGGAAAACCTATTCAAGAAATGCATTTCATATATCTAAACTTAAAAACCTCAAACATCATAACTCCACATGCTTATATATACAAGTGAAAAACACAAATTTGACCAACCAAGATGATATCTATCTTTCAGAAGTTAATAACATTATTGTATTAGGACCCCAAACTCAATTTCTGAATACACTCGCAAAATGGAAGCTTGAGGGGGAGGCAGATGAGTTCTAGTACGTTCATCAATTTTTCTAAATCTTGAGCATATTTACTTTTAAATAGAAGGAACTGTTCCATATATCACTGGAAAGCCAATTGGTTTTGACTTAGTTTCTGTAACATTATTTATTTCAACTTAAACTCAAATTGTAAAATTCCTTCAGATGGGCACATTTTGAGGAGGATCAGAGACAATAGAGAAAAGAGAACACTTTTGTTTCATTTAACTAGCATCTGATCTCACAGGTTTATTAATCCATTTATCAAAAACATACTTTATTAATATGCTTAAACAAAGATTTAAAGCACAAATTGCATACATAAAATAACATACATATAAAATTATACAAGATATTAGACAAAATAGTGGCCCACAAAGGACCAGCAAAACTAGTGATAAAAATGAAACAGGTGAGTTGAGAACTGAGACAAAAAAAACAAAACAAAAAACAACGAAAAATGAAACCAACAAACCCAAAAATAGAACCAACGAAATCAAGTACATGCAAGCTAATTTTTATTCAAGATAAAAAAAAAAAAGTGAAGAAAAAAATCTAAAGGGCCTAGTAAAATAGAGCCACAGGTATAACTGCTCATCTTTCTTACTCTATTCTCACAGCAAGCATCTGCTGGCCCAAGCCCTATTACTTACTGTTTATCATTAATTTGTACTAGTGTTGATGTGAGACATGATTCTAATAGTAGTACTGTAAATATATAGTTCATTCACAAAAAAATGAATTCCAATTGTAAGTGAAGCCAAATATTCTTTAATGGGCATTAATTTTTATGTCATTCACATGACCATTGGCTCCTAAATAATTTTTAGAGACTGGTAATTGTCACAGTTTAGTCTCCTGCCTTGACCTTTAACAGTTTTATGGACCAATAAATTACTTAAAGTCATTTTTCTTATTCTAGCAAGTCTTTTTATTTAAAGTTACTAGTGACTTCAGGGATAAAATGGATACCTGAAAAATATGCCTTAGAGGAGAAATAAAAATTAGAATATAGTATACAAAGAAAATATTTTGTGGAATAATGATAATAATAATATTATTCAATTAAATTATTATATAATATACTACAGGATGTATAATGTAAGATTATATAATTACATGATAAATAATATCTTAATATTAATAATAATTAATAAATAACTCAATGGCCAACTTTCATCAGACATGCCTATCTGGAAGCATGCAGTTATACTCCCTTTCCATGCATATTGTCCCTGCCTGCTGAGTCCTCTGGGGCACTCTTTGATGTCTTTAGCAACCTGATATTCCTGCTTGACCCCCATTATCCTAGGTGAGATGACTAGATAGCCATGAGAATAAACGAATGGAAAGTTGAAGTTGGTAGCAGGAGATTTGGAAGGAAGGTATATTGTAGACATGCCAGAAACATGGGAAAAGAGAGGCTTCCAAAAATTAATGGGGGTGACCTTAGCAGAGACTCACAGCAGTGGGATATGGAACCTGAAAAGGTTATCTCCTATAGCCATGCCTGAACCCCAGTGGAGCAATAGGGACACCAACCAACGCACAAAACTTTCGATGCAAAATTGATCTTGCCTACAAAAAAATACAGGGTACAGGGATGGAGCAGAGACTGAGGGAATGGCCAAGCAATAGACAGCCCACATAGAGTTCTATTCCATGGGCAAGCACCAATCCCTGACACTGATAATGATACTGTTATGTTTGTAGACAAAAATCCTACAGTGGCTGTCCTCTGAGAAGCTCCATCCAATAGTTGACTCAAACAGATACAGAGACTCACAGCTAAAAACATTGTATGGAGCTTGTGAACTCTTATGGAAGAGTTGGAGGAACAGTTGAGGGACCTGGAGGGATAGGAGCTGTACAAGAAGACCACAAGATTCAACCAACCTGGACCCTTGGGGTCTCTCAGAGAATGAACTACCAACCTAGAGCATACACAGGCTGAACCAAGATCCTGTGCTCACTGTACAAATGTAGCAGTCTACATGCAAGTCATGAAAAACCAGAGTAAAATTTATCCCTATAGCTGTTGCCTGTCTATAGAATCTGTTCCCCTAACTCCACTGACTTGTTTGGCCTTAGTAAGAAAAGAAGCAGCCAGCTCTGCAGAGACTTGATGTTCCAGGGTGGAGGGATATTTGGGGAAGGGCCTCCCATTCTCTCAGAGGAAAAGAGGAGGGGGAGAGGAACTTGTGGAACGAACACTGGGGGTGGGGTACAGCAATCGGGATGTAAAGTGAATTTCTGAAAAGCTACATAATAAAATCAGTTTTATGCCATAAATAATAAGTAAATAAATAGCTTTGTATAAATTATTTATTATAATTATCCACATTTTGGGAAAAATGTGTGTTAGATTTCTTAAACTACATTCTTTCTATAGATTACAGGGAAAGCAAAAAAACCCATCGTCATATATTCTAGAGTATAGGTTGTTGTTTTTTTTTTTCCAAATTTAAATTTTATATAGTTCTATTTCTCCTAAAAATTTTTGATTTTTAAATATTTATCATTATAGGAATATAACAAAATACAAAAAGCAAAATAGCCAAAGAAAAATCAGGATAAATTCATACAGACTGAGAGATACACATTCACACACACAGTAATCCCACAAAAGCACAGAACCAGAAGCCGTAAGCTATATGAAAAAGACTTGGAACATTAAAAAAAAAAAAAAATTTCCTTGACATAACATTATGAGAAAAACAAAATGTCCAAAGATGCCTTTGGGTTCCTTGGTATTGGCTAGGCTTGGGAATGGCCCATAAATGTGGAATGTATTCTCAGTGAGACTTTTTCAGAGAGAACATATTTTTCATCTGTGTGTAGTTATTAAAAGGGAATAGGCTTTGGGGTAAGGGTAGGGAGAATTCTATTCACTTCTGTGGCCTTTTTCTCCAGGGCCCTTTTTAGTGCAGATGTAAGTAGGCACTGTGCCTGCTACTGCTTTCTCTGAGTTCATGTGTGTTGAATTGGCTGTGTTTACAGAGCCCTATTGCCATTTGCTTGCCCAGGATTTCAGTTTTTAAACATATTTAAGGGCTGGTGAGATGGCTCAGTGGGTAAGAGCACCCGACTGCTCTTCCCAAGGTCCAGAGTTCAAATCCCAGCAACCACATGGTGGCTCAGAACCATCTGTAACGAGATCTGGCGCCCTCTTCTGGTGTGTCTGAAGACAGCTACAGTGTACTTACAACATATAATAAATAAATAAATCTTTAAAAAAAACATATTTAAAAGGTTTCTTTTTTCTTTTTAATTTCTGGCTTTTTCTTACAAAGGTACTCAAATTGAATCATCAGATAGAACCCCCAAACCTCTACTGTTTGTGAAGTAAATGCTCCTCTGGGCTTCTTCATGTCAAGGTACTTCTCTTTCCTGCAAAGACTCTCATGTCAAGAGAACTTTCTGAACATTGAGTCTTCATTCTGATTTTCTGTTTCTTTAATTTCTTTAGGCTGTTTTTATTTCTAGTTTTTGTATGACTCATGCACTGTTCACTATTAGTGACAGCAATGATTGAATATTTGGTTTGTTTTTGTGACCATTTGTGATCTCTGTCACATGAATGATAAAATCTCTTTTCTTTAGAAGGAAAATGACTCAGAATCTACTTTGTTTACTTTGTTTGTCTGCTTGTTGAGACCTCAAATTCACTACGACAATATTTCATGCACTCAGTAAAGAAAAGACAAAATATTTATCATAGAGAGGTTTTTCCTCTGGTCACATGACTACTTTCAGACAAAGAGATAAATTTGTAACTCTTCTGCCTCTGAGATGGCAAATACTTTTGTCTTCACTGAGAATAAAGTGTTTTAAGTGTCATTTTCTAAAAGACACTAAGAGTGAAATGATAGCAAGACACTAAGAGTGAAATGATAGCAGTGTTTATACCAAAGCAAAATCACCAACCACCTTATATTAAAAACATTCATACAAATTGAATATTTTTCTTTATTTAAGAATTGTTTAATTATTTGTATATGAATATTTTGCTGGTACATATGTCTGTATACTACATGCATGTCTGGTGCCTGAAAAGGTCAGAAAAAAGCATTTGAACATTTAAATTTGGGTTACAGAGAGCTTTGAGAAACCATGTAGATTATGGCAACTGAAACAAGGTCTTTTGTTAGAATAGCCAGTGCTCTTAATAGCTAAGCCATCCCTGCAAAGAATTAAATATTTTCACTTATAGAAAAATATGTGAAAATTATTTACCAAATTCTAATTTTTGTTTAAAAGGAAAAAAATGTATGAGTATAATTAATGTTGAAGAATATATGCATATCCATTTCATTTTTATAGCAATTGGGTTTGATTTCTTATTACAAGTTTAAATAATCTGGATTTATAAAATTTTGTTTAATGTATTTTTTATGTTTACTCCATGTCTGTGAAACCTATTCTTATTTAAAATTGGAAAATAAAGTAATGAAATATGACCAGATGCTAAGAACAGCATCTATAGGATACAGATTAAGTCTCAGTACCCACATAGTGCTCATGTGCTTCTATGAATATAGTTTCATGGAATGTGACATGTTTTTCTGGTCGCCAGTGTCATTGTACATATGTGGGGTACATGAATGCAAAATGGCAAAACACAAATATTGTAAAATAAAATGCTTAAAAATACAGACTTATTGAGAAGTGGTTGGTGAAGGTAGGTGAGGTATGGAGGGACATATCTCAAATTTTGTTTACTTGCATGAAATTGCCTTTCGTAACTGTATTTAATAAACAAAATCCTTAAAATAAAAAATTATCATTTGTAGGATATTTAACATTGTTAGTATTATTTAAAAATAAAAATAATAAAATCAATCATATTGTTATATAAGATTTGTCTTTTAATTCTAAATAAATGATTATAATACATTACTCTACAATTATATACTACCTAAATAAAGAGGCCATATGTTTAACAAAATAAGTTTCTGAACCTATATTTATAAACATATTGTTTAAAATTATTTAAATTTTATAAATGTGTATGCATATTTTTTCTATGACACACATATGAAGGGAGACATGTTTTTTTCTGACATAGGGTGATATATTTAAATATTATATAATCCAACTCAATCTGATAGGTTTGTAACTTTATTTTTAGTTAAACGCAAATAAAATTATATTTTCTATATTCATCATAGTTTCATTATTTATCCATTCATGGAAGGACTAGGTTGGTTCTACTTCCTTGCTATAGCAAAAGAGCATTAGTAAACAGTATTACAATAATCTGTGTGGTAGGAGTTTACTGCCCTTTTTCCTTTTTCTCCCCTGTGGAATTTCATTTCTGTTCTTTGTAAATTCTTGACATTAGCCCCTTGTCTGAAATACACCTGGGAAAGTTTTGCCACTGTTCTGTAGGTTGTCTCTGTGAGCTTCTGGTAGTTCCATTTGCTGAGCAGAACTTTTTAATTTCATGTAAAAAAGAGAATAAGAAAGGTCAGTATTAGCTGACGAGAAGAATGGAATTTGCCAAGGGACACATGAGTCAGAAAAGAGGAACTAAAGTTAATTAATTTGTAATATTTACTCTACTTTTGATTGTTGAGTGTTGGTGTATAAGTACATAAAAATGTATCTGATAATAATCTTAAAAATTGAAAGTGAAGGCCAATCTTATCAAAATGGATATTCTAACTAAATAGAAATTAGAAATTCAGTGAGTTATATAGACTTTGGGAAAGTAAAAACTTACTTTTGTGGATACAGTAATCTAACTGCATTATGTTTTTTGCATGTTCTTTACAAGATATTGTTTTTATTTAAAAGATTTCCTTAAAGAATTAAGAAGGGATGAAGGGATGGTACAATATAGGGAAATACATCAATATAATACATTACATAAACAAACTCAAAGAAAAAAACCACATGATCATTTCATTAGATCCTTAAAACGTATTAGACAAAATTCAGTATCCATTCATGTTAAAAGTCTTGGAAAGATCAGGAATTCAAGGCGCATACCTAAACATAATAAAAGTAATATACAACAAACCAACAGTCACCATCAAAATAAATGGAGAAATGCTTGAAGCAATCTCACTAAAATCAGGGACAGGAAAAGGCTCTCCCTATTCATTCAATATGGTACTTGAAGTTCTAGCAATCAGGCAAAAAAATAAAAAGGTAGTCAAGGGAAGGGAAGGATTCAAGGTATTTTGCAGGTGATATGAGAGTATACCCAAGAGACCCCCAAAAAACTACCAGACAACTCCTACACCTGATAAACAACTAGCAAAGTGGCTGGAAATAAAATTAACTCAAACTAATTGGTAGCATTCCTCTATACAAAGGATAATCAGGGTGAAAAATAAATTAGGGGACTAATAACCTTTAAAATAGTCACAAATAGTGTAAAATATCTTGGTATAACTCTAACCAAGCAAGTGATAAATCTGTATGAAAAGAACTTCAAATCTCTGAAGAAAGAAATTGTTGAAGTTCTCAGAAGATAGAAAAATCTCTCATGCCAATGCATTGGTTGGATTAACACAGTAAAAATAACCATCTTGCAAAAGACAGTATAAAGATTCAATATAGTCTTCATCAAAATTCCAACTCAGTTCTTCACAGAGATAGACATAACAATTCTCAACTTCATCTAGAATAACAAAATACCCAGAATAGTGAAAACAATTCTCAATAATAAAAGAACTTCTAGAGTAAATTACCATCCCTGATCTGAAGATGTAATACAGAACAATAGTGATAAAAATCACATAGTATTGGTACAGAGACATACAGGTAGATTAATGGTATGGAATTAAAGATTCACAGAAAAAAGAAAATATTTTTAACAAATGGTGCTGGTCTAATAAGCAGTAGAAGAAAGCAAAGTGATACATGTTTATCTCCTTGTATAAAGCTCAAATGCAAGTGGATCAAGGACCTCCACATAAAACCAGATATGCTAAATCTAATACAAAAGGAAGTGGGAAACAGCCTCAAGCACTTCTGCACAGGGAAGAAAATTCCTGAAAAGAATACTGTATTGGCTAGTTTTGTGCCAACTTGACACAGCAGGAGTTATCACAGAAAAAGGAGCTTCAGTTGAGGAAATGCCTCCATGAGATCCAACTGTAAGGCATTTTCTCAATTAGTGATCAAGGGGGAAAGGCCCCTTGTGGGTGGGAATATCTCTGGGCTGGCAGTCTTGGGTTCTATAAGAGAGCAGGCTGAGCAAGCCAGGAGAAGCAAGCCAGTAAGGAACATCCCTCCATGGTCTCTGCATCAGCTCCTGCTTCCTGACCTGCTTGAGTTCCAGTCCTGACTTCCTTGGTGATGAAGAGAAGTATGGAAGTGTAAGCAGAATAAACCCTTTCCTGCCCAACTTGCTTCTTGGTCATGATATTTGTGCAGGAATAGAAACCCCGACTAAGCAAGCATCAATGTCTCAGGCTCTATGAACAACAATTGACAAATGGGTCCACACGAAACTGAAAAGCTTCTTCTATAAGGCAAAGAACACTGTCAATAGGACAAAATGGCAACCTACAGATTAGGAAAATACCTTTACCATCCCTACATACATCTGAAAGAAGGTTATTATCCAATATATACAAAGTACTCTAAAAGTAAAACTCCAGAAAAACAAGTAACTCAATTAAAAATTGAGGTACAGAGTTAAACAAAAAATTCTCAATTGAGAAATCTTGGATAACCAAGCAGCATGCAAAGAAATAGTCAACATCTTTAGTTATCTGGGAAATGTAAGTGAACACGACCCTGAGATTCTACCTTATACCAATCAGAATGGCTAAGATCAAAAACTCATGTGACAAGAGATGCTGGCAAGGATGTTGAGAAAAAGGAAAACTCCTCCATTGCTGGTGGCATTGCAAGGTGGTACAACCGCTCTGGAAATCAATCTGGTGCTTCCTCAGAAAACTGGAAATAGTTCTACCTTAAGACCCAGATATACAACTCCTGGACATATACCCAAAACATGCTCTGACATATAACAGGGACATGTGCTCCACTATATTCATAGCAGCCTTATTTATAATAGCCAGAAACTGGAAAGAACCCAGATATCCTTCAACAGAGGAATGGATACAGAAAATGTGGTACATTTATACAATAGAGTACTACTCAGCTATTAAAAACATGAAATTTACAGCCAAATGGATGGACTAAAAAATATCATCCTGAGTGTGGCAACTTAGACCCAAAAGGTCAAACATGGTTTGTATTCACTGATAAGTAGATGTTAGCCCCCAAATTCAGAATACCCACAATACAACTCACAGACCTTGTGAAGCTTAACAAGAAGGAAAGCCATAGAGTGAATACTTCAATCCCATTTAGAAGGTGGAGCAAAATAACCACAGGATGCAGAGGGAGCTAGGGACTTGGTTGGCAGGAGGAGACAGAGGGAAAGAGGGGAACAGAATCAGGTATGGGATGAGACAGGAGAGAAGTCCAGAGGACCAGGAGAATGAATAAAAATATGTAACAATGGGGGCTGGGTAAAGAACAGGGTGGGACCACTAGAAAGTCCTAGATGCAGGGATATTAGAATATACCAGAACCCAATGGGGATGACACTAGCTGAAATACCCAACAGTGGGGATATAGAACCTGGAGAGATCACCTTCAGATAGACATGGTTTCCAGTTGATGTGTGGGCCCACCCACCCTTGTCAAAATCTTTAACACAGAATTGTTCCTGTCTAAAGGAAATTCAGTGACAAAAATTGGATCAGAGACTGAAGTAAAGGCCATCCACAGATTGTCCCACCTTTCGATTCATCCTATCTGCAAATACCAAAGCCCAGACACTATTGCTGATGCCAAGATGTTCTTGAAGACAGGAGCCTGGCATGGCTGTCTTCTGAGAGACTCTGCCAGCACCTGACTAAGGCAGATGCAGATACTCAAGGGCAACCATTGGACTGAGCTGGTGATCACCAATGGAAGAGCTAGGGGAAGGACTGAAGAGACTGAAAGTGCTAAAGGGGATTGCAACCTCATACGAAGAACAACGCTATCAACTAACAAGACCCTACCCCTTGAAGCTTCTAGGGACTAAGCTCCCAACCAAAGAGTGGGTTCATGGCTCCTGCTAACATATGTAGCAGAAGAGTGTCTATTTGGCATGGACAGGAGGGGAGGTGCTTGGTTCTGTGGAGGCTTGTTGCTCCAGCAAAGGGGAATGCTAGAAGGTTGAGGCAAGAATGCAAGAGTGGGTGGATGAGGACGCTCTTGGAGGCAAATCAGAGGGAGGATGCAGTGGTGGGTTGTGGAAAGGGGGACAACATTTGAAATATAAATAACTAATAAAAGCATTAAGAAATGTAATACCTCTTTGTGTTCATTGAAAATATTTCTTCTACTTTTAAAATTATTTCTTTTAGTTTTTGAGATTATAATGTAATTATGTTATTCTCCCCTCCTTTTCATCTCTCCAAACACTAATATAAATCTATTATCTTTTTCAAATTCATGGCCTTTTTATTCATTGTTTTTACATACATTATATATAGGTAATTATATAGTTATTCAGGTATCATGTTTTATCTAGGGATAAAATTTCTTCTGATAGGTTATGATTTTGTTTTAAATAGAAAGTATTCTCTACTTCAAAGGGAACTAATAGTGCGCGCACGTGCGCGCCTGCACACACACACACACACACACACACACACACACACACGCAACATGACACATCACCTTACAACCTAAGTGGTTGCTAGAAAAAGATGCCCTTCCTCTTATCATTCCTTTAAAAATAACAAAGTTGAAGTTTGCCTTTCTGATGCTTATTTCCAAATTACCTCTGCCCTGGACTAAGTGAGATGAGGTCAGCTGGCAATGATTCCATAAGAGCCATTCTTGATCATTGTGTGAAGAGTATATTAAATCCTATTAGTAGAAGCATCAGAGGGGATTTAAGGAATGTACATGGCCTGGTTGCCTTTTCACTATTCTTAGCATTAGGTAATATATTAAGCAAACTTTTACAAACTAGTTGTGTATTAATTCAAAGTTTTATATATCTTTATTTTTGGATCATTATTGAAACAGTGTAACGGTTTTAAGTTCAGGATAGTTTTTCAATCTTTCAAAAAGGTTTTCAGAGCCTCAGGAGAAGGCTGCACAGTGTGCTCTGGCTTCTTCATATTTATTATAGTATATCCTTACAGGCAGTCTTCTGTGTGCCATGAGCCAGAAATTCTCCTTTTGTGTTAATTGACGGAGCCAGGAGTTTTTAGCCTCTTCCTTGCAAAAACCAAACATTCTATATAAAAGCACTTTGTTCTTATTCCACAATCAAAAGAAATGAGAATTGATAAGGAAAAATTAGTTATTCTGAAAATTTTAATCAAGGCTATTTGTCCTCCAGACTGTCAGCATATTGGTTCATGTGGTACTTTTTATGAGACTATGAGGAAACTTTTAAACTTATTTGTTTGCTGTGTAACAATTTCCTCTGGCATTGAAATCTTCCATCTTGGAAGCTCATTAAGTAAGAAAGTTAAAAATCTCAAAATAGTATCAGAAGTTAGCAAAACTGATTAGATTCACTAGACACCTCCCTGCCAGTGTAAGCAAAAAGACACCTGAGAGTCATTCTTAAGACAACACAGGCTCTAAAGCTCAGACAAGCTAAGCTGCAAAGAAAACTCTGAGACTAGGCCAGCTACCTTGTAGAATCATAAACCATCTGGGCTGCCTGGAATAGATACAGACCTAATGGAAGTGATATTCTCCAGATTGTTAAAAAGTGTCTGTAGGTTTTGCAGTGTATTCCATGTTCCCAGCATCTGTGAGCTGTTACTCATGCTGCAGTACTTCTTCTGTAAGTAACCCCTCACTCACACTCCTGTAAGTGTAAAGGGACAGCTGTCTGATATCAGCCATCTTAGGGAAAACTTCTCCATCCTGCTGGCGGGGTCAAACTGAGTACACGGAACCAATCCTGTCTTGTTTCTCCCAATGTTTCTTGTTTGTCTGTCAACAATTAAATTACAAAAGAAAGTGAAGGAAGAAACTGTCTGTTATCTAAAATAATGTACACAATTTCTAAAAGTATTACCTATCATTCCTTAGTTTACTATGTACAGCTGGCTCACTCCTTTGTTCTCTTATTATTTTGAGTTACAGGACAAATGTCCATGATGAGATCTAACTGTTAAGGCTCAGAGTCAAAGACCATGAAACCAAGTGGCCAGTATAAGGCCCAGTCACCAATGTTATTATCCCCTTGCTCAACCTCTTTAGTCAAAATATGATTGGACAATGTTATACCCTACCCTGATCTACCTTGTTTTGTGGTCTTATTCTTTGTAAATGCTGTGCAATTTCTCTTCAGGGTCACAGTTCATCTCCTGAGTCTCACTGTGGCCATGATCGATCAGTAGCAGCCTGAATAAAATAAACTTTTGTCATCTGCTTAAATACTTCCTGAGATTAATGTTCAAAGTGTGTCTCTCCTCAAGAATATTCTGGTATTTACTGTGAGTTGGAAATTGATGACTGTGGATCCCAGCCATATCAACATGATACCATGTATCAGGAAGCTCGTGGGGCTTACTTCTGTGACTATGCACCTGGATTCTTTGAAGACCACTGTGAATTCAACTTTGATGAATGTTCTAGTCAGCCATGTCTCCATGGAGTTCTATGTTTGGATGGAAGAAACATTTACCACTGTGTCTACTGGAGTAGTGGATTCACAGGGACACACTCTGAGACCTTAATGCTTGTTTGTTCATCAAAGCACAATGTCACAATGATACAACATGAGACAACTGTGTTGACAGCTGCATTTGTCACTGCTGGCCTGATTGTCCAGGTACCCTGTGTGAGACAGACATAGATGAATACAGTAGCAGTCCCAGCCAATTTATAGAGGAATGTGCTGAGTTGTCTTCAGAAGATCTATATAGATCTACCCATTGCTGGCCTGACTCCTCCTTAGCCTCACGCAATGTTTTTATCTTCAGCCTGGATTCACAGATAGGAGCCTAACATAACTCCTCAGAGAGGCTCAACCCTGCAGCTGACCAAAACACATACAGACACAGCCAAACATTAGACATTGATCAGGAAGTCTTGTGAAAGGGTTATGGTAAGAACTGAGCAACCCTAAGAGGATTGGGCCTCAACAAAATGACCCACAGAGTCAACTAAATTGGACCCCTGGTGGCCCCAGATACTAAACCATCAACCAAAGAACATACAAGAACTAGACCTAGGTCTGACAAACATATATAGCAGATGTGCAGCTTTCACTTTTTTGCGGGTCCCCCAATAACTGGCGCTGGGCCGTCTCTAAAGCTGTTCTCTATGTGTGGATCCTGTTCCTCCAACTGGCCTGTCTTGACTGGTGTCAGTGGGAGATGATGTACCTAGCCCTGCAGATTTGAAGTAAGAGGGTAGAGGGTAGGTTGGTTCCCAAGGAGGGACCTCACCCTTCTCATAGAAAAAGGGGAGGGAAAATGGGGGAGGGTAGGAACCTTGGAAGGGTAGGACTGGATGAGAGGGGAAACTGTGATTGGGATGTAAAGTGAATTAATGAATGAATTAAATAGAGAAAAAAGACACACCAGTTCCCAAGTCTGTTCGGTTGTCCCTGACTAGTCAGTTTTTGCAGCCTAATTCAAATAAAGATCTTGCTTACTGGAATTCTTTATTGTGACTGCTTGGGTTGTTTTTGTTTATTTTTGTTTGTTTTGTTTTGTTTTTTTGTTTGTTTGTTTTTTGTTTTGTTTTGTTTTGTTTGGATGCCAACATTTGTAACCCAAAGAAAACTCTTTAGTTCACCAAGCTGGCCTTTCTTTGTATCTGTACTTTGAGTTTTCATGGGTTCTCTATCTGCGGTGTGTAGTGTTTCCTCAGGAAAAGTTATGTCACCCAGCACTATTTTTGTATATTACTTGTAAATTGTAGTGGGCCACTTTACATAATGTTATTTAAGCTCAGATGAAAAGATCATTACTAAAAGTAATTGCCGGCTTGCTATGCACAGCCAGTAACTATAAACACCTCCTAAAGCATGTTGGCTTAAAGGTAAATTCAATTATTTCAGGGTTCTACACATTGTAATCTCAAGAACAGAGGATTTACCCTAAATACAAAGTTGTTAAGGGTAAAAAAGCATTGCAAATGTTTCCTTGCCTTGGTCAGGAATAGCCTTTTTAGTATGTATATAAAACTTCATAACAACTCTTACATCTAGAAATTAGTAGCTGGGAAACAGTGCATGTTTTTAAATGTGCAAAGCAAACTCAGCAAAGACTACATAGGAAAACTCATTCTGTGTATATTTATTCAGCCTTAACCTAATGAGATCAGTCTTTCTCTGGCCAAAATAATAATCATCCAAAATTGTAAAGAATCACAGAGTTGGATACAATAAAGAAATATTGTCCACTACAAGGAACTTGGGAAAAAGAATCCTGAGTGTTTCTTATGGAGTAGATTATTATTCAGAGATTATCTGTTTGCCTAAGACTATGTATAGACTTTACACCAGTTAAGCTATTAGGAAAGACACTACCTGTAGTAAACTGACAGTTAAAGAAGCACTTATTTTTGTCTTTAAAAATACATATTGACTATGCAATAAACCTGAGTTCTATACCTCAGAAATAGATGAATATATACCTACCTAAATTGGAGAAATTATATCCTATTTGCAAATAATTTTATATTCTGATTTTCTTCTACAAGAGACAAGATAGTTGGTGTATATTCTTTGTACACTGGAAGCATGCATATTTAATTTTTGCAAAAGTGATTTAGACTTTCAAGTATTTTAAAAATTCACCGTTTCTTTAACCCTATTTGAAATTCAAAAGCCAGAATTCTATTTATTTATTTATTTATTTATTTATCTGTCTGTCTGTTTGTTTACCCAGGTCTTTCTAAAGGATATTACATACTTTAATAAATACCATGTCATACACTTTTCTTTTCACTTGCTTCTTTATTTCTTGTAAAAGTCAAAAGTCAGCATTAGCTTTCTTTAGTAAGACTATTATAGGATGCATCATAGCTTAGGTTAATGATCTTGTTTGTTTATCAGAAGAGAAAGAGGAAGAAGAGAAAGGAGAGACAGGGGGAGGGAGAGAGAGATGGAGACAGAGCGAGAGAGACAGAGATGCACAGAAAGATACACAGAGAGACACAAAGATAGACACACAGAGAGAACAGAGAGAAGACAGCATGAAAGACCATTTCACAGACTCAATTAGAACAGTTGGAAAATTGTAACAGTCACCTACCAAGTAATATACAAACAGTGCATGGACACAAATGAGACTGAGAAATCACAAATATAATGGAGGCTATGTAATTCAGTATGACAATTGTATTTGGTGAAATATATTCAACAACAGGAATAATAATTGGGTAGAAGATGTGTTAGGAAGACTTCACTGGCAATATAAGAAAACTGAACCTAGGAAAATATTTAGAAGATGCCACCCAACAAAACCAAAATAAAAAGCTCAAGTACTTTTACATATACTATGTTTTAGGCTACAGATGTAATGCATTTGAAAAACTGAAAATACTTAAGTGTTTCACTGATTATATAAATCTAATATAAATTAATAGTTAATTTTTAATTAAAATATAATCTTTTTCCTCTGTTTCTCTTGATAAACAAAAGTTATGATGTAACCTATAGTAGTCTTAATAAAGAAAGATAATGAGATATTAAATAATGTATGGCTAAATCTAAAAATGCCTTGAAGTACTGACCTTTCCAAGACTTTTTTTCAATGAACGGATGTTGGATTTTGTCAAATGCTTTCTCAGCATTTAATGAGATGATCATGTCTTTGAATTTGTTTATATAGTGGATTACATTGATGGATTTCTGTATATTGAACCATCCCTGCATCTCTGGGATGAAGCCTACTTTGTCATGATGGATGATAATTTTGATGTATTCTTGGATTCAGTTTGCAAGAATTTTATTGAGTATTTTTGCATTAATATTCATAAGGGAAATTGGTCTGAAGTTCACATTCTTTGTTGGATCTTTGTATGGTTTAGGTATCAGAGTAATTGGGGCTTCATAGAATGAATTGGCTAGAGTATCTTCTATTTCTATTTTGTGGAATATGTTGAGGAGTATTGGTATTAGGTCCTTTTTGAAGGTCTGATAGAACACTGAACTAAAGCCATCAGTTCCTGGGCTTTATTTTGGTTGGGAGACTATTAATGACTGCTTCTATTTCTTTAGAGGATATAGGACTCTTTAGGTAATTAATCTGATCCTAATTTAACTTTGGTACCTGTATCTGTCTAGAGAATTGTCCATTTCAACCAGGTTTTCCAGTTGTGTTGAGTATAGACTTTTGTAGTAGGATCTGATGATTTTGGGGATTTTCTCAGGTTCTGCTGTTAGGTCTCCCTTATCATTTCTGATTTTTTTAAATTAGGATGCTGTCCCTGTGCCCCCTAGGTAGTTTGGCTAAGGGTTTATCTATCTTGTTGATTTTTCCAAAGAAGCCACTCATGGTTTGGTTGATTCTTTGTGTAGTTCTTTTTGTTTATATTTGGTTGATTGCAGCCCTGAGTTTGATTATTACCTGCCTTCTACTCCTCTTGAGTGAATTTGCTTCCTTTTGTTCTAGAGCTTTTAGGTGTGCTGTCAAGATGCTTGTGTATGCTCTCTCCAGATTCTTTTTGTAGACACTCAGAGCTGTGAGTTTTCCTCTTAGTACTGCTTTCATTGCATCCCATAAGTTTGGATATGTTGTGGCTTCATTTTCATTAAATTCTAAAAAGTCAATCATTTCTTTCTTTATTCCTTCCTTGACCAAGTTATCATTGAGTAGAGTGTTGTTCAGCTTCCACATATATGTAGGCTTTCTATTATTTATGTTGTTATTGAACATCAACCTTAGTCTGTGGTTATCTGATTGGATGCATGGGATTATTTCAGTATTTTTGTATCTATTGAGGCCTGTTTTGTGACAGATTATATGGTCAGTTTTTAAGAAGGTAGCATGAGGTGTCCAATTTCCTCAGAAATTTGGGCATAGTTCTACCAGAAGATTCAGCAATACCACTCCTGGACATATACTCAAAAGATGTTCCAACTTGTAATAAGGACACATGCTACACTATGTTCATAATAGCCTTATTTATAAGAGCAAGAAGCTAGAAAGAACACAGATGTCCCTCAAAAGAGGAATGAATACAGAAAATGTGGTTCATTTACATAGTGGAGTACTATGCAGCCACTAAAAGCAATGAATTCATGAAATTCTTAGACAAATGGATAGATCTGGAGGACATCATCCTATGTGAGATAACCCAATTACAAAAGAACACACATGATATGCACTCACTGATAAGTGGATATTAGTCTAGAAGCTCAGAATATCCAAGATACAATTTGCAGAACACATGAAATTCAAGAAGAAAGAAAACCAAAGTGTGCATACTTCGATCCTTCTTAGAAGGGGGAACAAAATACCCATGGAAGGAGTTACAGAGACAAAGTTCAGAGCAGAGACTGAAGAAATGACCATTCAGAAACTTCACCACCTAGGGATCCATCCCACAAACAGCCACCAAACCTAGACACCAAACCTATTGCTGATTCCAACGAGAGCTTGCTGACAGGAGCCAGATATAGCTGTCTCCTGAGAGACATTGACAGTGCCTGAATAGTACAGAAGTGGATGCTCACAGTCATCCATTAGTCAGAGCACAGGATCCACAATGAAGGAGCTAGAGAAAGTACCCAAGGAGCTGAAGGCATTTGCAGCCCCCTAGGAGGAACAACAATATGAACTAACCAGTAACCCCAGAGCTCCCTGGGACTAAACCACCAATCAAAGAAACCACAAGGAGGGACTTGTGGCTCTAGCTGCATATGTAGCAGTGGATGGCCTAGTCAGTTTTCAATGGGAGGGGAGTCCCTTGGTACTGTGCAGGTTCTATGCCCCAATATAGGGGAATGCCAGGACCAGGAAGCAGGAGTGGGTGGGTTGGGGAGCAGGGGTAGGTGGTAGAGGATAGAGGATTTTCAGAGGGGAAACTAAAAAATGGGATAATATTTGAAATGTAAATTTAAAAAATATAATAATAATAAGAAAAGAAAATGGCAAAAACAACTCAAAAATGTAGAGGCCATTTTAGGTAATCATTAATGTTTATTATGCAATAAGACAGAAGGTAATGAAGTGAAAACATTATTTATGGATGAATTTATAGCTTCGCATACTTTGGTAAAAAGAACAAAGGCTTTTATCAATTAAAAGTTCTACATAAAGTAAGAATAGCAGAGCACATGAGGGTAGGAGGATAGGACAGATGCTAAAAATGCAAACTAATGGAACATACTGAAGCAATGGAGGAAAGGAAGGAAAACAAAGCTATTTGAAAAGGTCAGCACATTTGGTAAACTTTTACATGGATCAGGACAAAAGGAGATGCAAATGTATAAACAGCAGTGAAAAATTGCAGTCATATGCTTACCAATAAGATAATTTAGACAAATAAAAAAAAGTTCTTTTGAAAAAAAACCACCACCTACCAAAACTTAGTGATATGTGTCTATAAGATTTTAAAGTTTTCAAAAAAATAATCCCAGTGGCAAAATCTATGTAATATTTAAAACACAATAACTAACAGTTCTTCATAAACACACTCAAAAGTTCAAAGTGGTTAGCCTGCTTTCCTATTCACTGTAAAGCCAGTAGTAACTGGATTCCAAAGTCTCAAGTAAAACCAAAACCAAAACTAAAACACCAACAGTACACCATACATTGTATGAATAAAGATGAAAAACGTCACATTGGGTGAGAAGAATACACACAAAGATAATGATAACATGGAATTTATTCTAAAATTTTAAGGTAGTCTTACAAATGCATTTATTAATTGAATTTATGTGTATGTGTGTGTTCTTGCATGAATTTATGGGTACTATTTGGGTGGAGGTTCCAGTAGAGACCAGAGGAGGGCATTCACATAAGACTGGACAAAGAGAGTCATACAATAAACAGTAAGATTAATAAGATATGCTTTCTTTAGAAAACATACTGTGGTAAACTTACTGTGGAAAACTATTTAGCATTAAAAAATGAACAAATGTACCCATTAAACTGGTGGTTTTTCAGAGAAATAGCATGCATAAGCCTTAACTTTAAGAAGTTACAAACAAGAAGATAATCTTAATGTAAAGATCTTGAAAATATATAGTTATTGAAAGGGAGGAGATATTATTGTCCAAGTCCAGCATAAGTTAACAGGTAAGGATTTGGGTATGGCTACAGAAGAAAAACAAGCAAATAAGCAAAGAATGTTCTATATTTCATCTGAATCAGTATTCCCACTTTCCTTGTGATGATTCCCTATAGTTTTGCCAGATGTTAATTCCCGGGAATAAGAGTGATGCAAGTGGCAGCTTAAAAACAAAATTGTGTGGAATAGAAGTCCACCTCAAGATAAAACCTTGGCTCACTACATTTCTAGAATAAACTCCAAAATACTCATGAGTTATATCAAAGGCCATCCCTTTTACTTCCACAATTATTAAATCACAGTGTCTAGATGGTGGTAAGATGATTAGAAGATGGAGTTGATCATATTTGCTGTGTAAATGTAATTTTGCTGTGGTCAGCTTTCCATGCTGAGAATTGTCCTACAAATATTGGATGTGAGTCTGCTTCTAAATTTTAGTGCACAAAGAGATGAACTTAATCTGAACTATTAATCCAATCCCTGTCAGTGAAATTTAGCCAAATAAAGTTTAGCAAGAACTGAAAATATGAACAAGAAAAGGGGAGAGTATTACCATGATGAAAGATCTATTTCAAGCAGAAAAAAATGTAGAAATATTTTTGTCCCTGTCATGTAAGACTAAACATTTATAAAGAGAGTAAGAAAGGTCAAAGTAAAAACAAATGGGAAAATTCAGAAGTATCAGTAAATACAAAGGAGAAGCACAAAAAAAAAAATCAGTATTATGGCCAGTAAATATAGAATATTTTGAAATTAAATAATTCAAAAAGTAGTACAAATTACAAAGCCCTTTAATACTCAGATCATAAAATTGCACTTCACTACCATGATCTACCACAATATAAAGTCAGTATAGAACAGAGGTGTGCAGCAATGGGGGATGGGGAACTGGGGGAGGCTACCAGACAGTCCCAGATGTCAGAAAAGCAAGAGGTTCCCAGGACCCAACAGGGATGAGATTAGCTGAAATACTCAGGGAGGGAGGGAGAAACTCTAAAGATCATATCCAGAAGTTAGGCAAGGCCCCCAATTGAGGGATGGGGAGACCCACTCATCTCCAAAATTTTAACCCAGAATTGCTCCTGTCTAAAGGAAAAACAGGGAGAAGTAGAGCAGAGACTGAAGGAAAGGTCATCCAGAGACTGTCCCCCCTGGGATTCATGCCATATGCAGACACCAAACCCAGATACTATGGCTAATGCCAAGAAGTTCTTGCTGACAGGAGCCTGATATGTATGTCTCCTGAGAGGCTCTACCAGAGCCTGACCAATACAGACAGATGCAGATGCTTGCAGTGAACTATTGGACTGAGCACAGAAACCCCAATGGAGGAGTTAGAACAAGGACTGGAGGAGCTGAAGGGGTTCACTACCCCATAGGAAGAACAATATCAACCAACCAGACCTTCCAGAGCTCACAGGCTCTGGATTCCAGCTACACATGTAGCAGAAGATGGCCTTATTTGACATCGATGGGAGGAGAGGGCCTCGGTTCTGTGAAGGCTCCATGCCCTAGTGTAGGGGAATGCTAGGGTGGCGAGGTAGGAGTGGGTGGGTGCATGGGGGAGCACCCTCATAGAATCACGGGAAGAGGGGATGAAATGGAGACTTGAGGAGGGGAAACCTAGAAATGGGATAATATTTGGGGTGTAAATAAATAAAATATCCAATAAAAAAGTTTAAAAAATAGAATAGACTAACTATAATGGAATAGAAGTGTCCAAAACTGAAGAAATCTCTTAATGTGTAAAACAAAAGTGGTTTGATGGACTTTTATAAGAATTCAACCTAACCTCTGATCACAGTCATAAGTTTACATTTAAAAAGCCAATGTAAGCAAAGAACAGTCCATGTCTCTAACCTGCTGCCCTGTCCCCGGTATTCTCAGTCTTTCAACACTGAAAGCCACATGCACATTCAAAACCTCTTATGCTGTCTTCAGGATTCCTTTATGTTGGCAAGACTTCCTTAATCAGTGGAAGAGAAAATTTAAATTGACTAAATAGTTCTTTTAAATGTTGAGCTTATTTGTTTAGAATACAACTTTAAGCAACAGGGGGACGATAACTGGAGGACACTGTACATTTAATGTAACTCCCACAATTATGTATCAAGAG
Organism: Mus caroli; assembly: GCF_978045245.1. NCBI lineage: Eukaryota > Metazoa > Chordata > Mammalia > Rodentia > Muridae > Mus > Mus caroli. The sequence goes on from NW_028227264.1 coordinate 47,577,761, forward strand.
TCTGTAAATGAACCCAGATGCAAATTAAATTTGTCCCAGTTTTGCCTCAGAGTGGCCATTATATATTCATTTACTTATTTTTGTAATGAAAATAGGTTGCTTGTTTTACTTTAAAATGTTTTAAATGTTAGATTATGCTCTTAAGAATATTATCTTCATATACATTAAGTCATATGTATAAAATAACATACAGATGCAATTAATTTGAAGACATACAACTGTAGGGTTGCCAGTCATACCAGAAAATCTTGTCATTTCTTTTTCGTAAAATAGGAAAGCAAATGAAGAAAGTCTAACAAAATGGATACTAGAAAATAGCAGGGACTGGAGAGGTGGCTCAATAGTTAAGAGCACTGACTGCTCTTCCAAAGGTCCTGAGTTCAAATCCCAGCAATCACATGGTGGTTCACAACCACCCGTAATTAGATCAGATGCTCTCTTCTGGTGTGTCTGAAGACAGCTACAGTGTACTTATATATATTAAATAAACAATAAATTAAAAAAAAGAAAATAGCAAAGAATGTGAACAACATAGAAACGTGTATATAAATATCCAAGACTATAGACGCCATCTCATATGCATTAGGATTGTCACATTCCATCATTTGAATTTCAGGTAACGCCAGTCAATATCCTTGGATACTCATGCCTTAACCTGTCGAGTTCTCTTGCATGTGTGTGTGTGTGTGTGTGTGTGCATTTATGTATGTGCATATTTGAGAGATGTCTATTCATATTGTTTGTCCATTTCTGAAACAGGTAATTTGTTACTGTTGTGTAGTTATTCAAGTTTCTTATACTCTTGGGTACAAACTACCATATATCTCAGATAAAAATAGTTTCTCTTATTTCATAAGTATACTTTTCACTATATTGCTTTATTTGAAAATTAGGAAATTATAACTACTAGATTGATTTTAGGCAAACAATTTAATAATAGCTAATTAAATATTCTTGATTACTTATAAAAGACACATGACAATAGCATCAAAAGCATGACATTGACTTATTTAAAATTTTCAATATTCTGCTTTTTAATTTGAACTAAATAGTGGGTAGAAGAAAGAACTGCTCTATTTTCAATCATTAGTATGACAAATTGCTTCATTATTTTTAAACCTTTTTTATTAGATATTCTCTTCATTTACATTTTGAATGCTATCCCAATAGTCCCCTATAGCTTCCCCCTGCCCTGCTCCCCAGTCCACCCACTCCCACTCCTGCTTTCAGAGCCCTGGCATTCCCCTGTACTGGGGCATATAATCTTTGCAAGACCAAGGGCTTCTCCTCCCAATGATGGCCAACTATGCCATCTTCTGCTACATATTCAGCTAGAGACACCAACTCAGGGGTTACTGGTTATTTCATATTGCTGTTCCTCCTATAGGGTTACAGACCCCTTCAGCTCCTTGGGTACTTTCTCTAGATCCTCCATTTGGGGCCCTGTGTTCCATCCAATAGATGACTGTGAGCATCCACTTCTGTATTTGCCAGGCACTGGCATAGCCTCACAAGAGACAGCTATATCAAGGTCGTGTCAGCAAAATCTTGCTGGCATATTCAATAGTGTCTGCGTATGGTGGCTGATTATGTTATGGATCCCCAGGTGGTGAAGTTTCTGGATGGTCATTCCTTCCGTCTCAGCTCCAAATTTTGTCTCTGTAACTCTTTCCATGGGTATTTTGTTCCCCATTCTAAGGAGAGACGAAGTATCTACACTGTGGTCTTCCTTCGTCTTGAGTTTCATGTGTTTTGCACATTGTATCTTGGGTATTCTAAGTTTCTGGGCTAATATCCACTTATCAGTGAGTACTCAGGATGATATCCTCCAGATCCATCCATTTGTCTAAGAATTTCATAAATTCATTGTTTTTAATAGCTGAGTAGTGTGCCTCATTATTTTTACAAAGGTTATAGCTCAGGTGATTTAAGTTCACTCTTTCTGAGTCCAAGCCCAAACCCCCTTTGTCTTTGAGCACTTACCTCTAATTCTAGACATGGACAATTATCTTTAGCAGTACTTTCTCATGAATTTCAGTGGCATTCCTTTTCAGTCAGAAAATAGTGCCCACATTCATCAGGTGTCTGTACCAATTGTTAACCCACCTTTTCTATGCAGACACCAGAATGCTTGCAGACAACACTGACACTTTTACAAATTCTGTACCAAAGGGCTCAAAAATCTCTTTTATACATTTATACAAAACTTTCATTACAATGTAGTTATAACTCTATAGTTAGGAAAACTAAATTTTATTTTACTGCATATTTAAGCTTAGTTTGTTTTATAATTGTATGATATCAGTGGTAAAATAGATACCATTATTTGAATTCTGATTATTATGTATTTAAAATTCTTGATTTCATGAAAAGTTTGAGTTGATATTAATAGTATTAGTAAGCTATATTATTAATCATCCATATAATGTCTTTGACTTTAATGCTGTTTGACAAATAATAGTGAAAGAAAAACAAAGAAAACAATCAAAATAGAGCATTTGTTACATTTTATTAGTTAATCTACGAAGTGACAGAGTTATAGTCACACAGATGAACAGCACTGTCCTTGATATCTATCAGTCTACCTTTGGGAAAATTAAATAGATACAATTATTGGTTTTTGTTTATAGGGAAAAAGAATATGAACTATTTTATTTTAAAGTTCTAATACATCTGAATTGATTTAGCTAACATAATTTGGGGTATCAGCTATTGTTAGTAAAATATATTTTTTCTATATGTGAAATCCTTCTTCAAAAGCCATGAAACACTGAGAAAAGGCTTTGGTCTTTCGTTCATATTTTGATATCCAAAAATGGACTTTTCTTTAAAAAAAACTGGCCTTTTATGAGCAAAAACTTATGTCTAACCTATAAACTAGACAGGATTTCCTATTGTATATCTATATCTTAAAAATATTCTCAACATTTAAACATTTGTGGGTAACAGAGATTCTTGTGACTAAAATGTTTATATGTTTACTATGGAAAATTAGTTGGTGAGTTAAAGAATTGTTGTTATAAATCATTCCTTATGATATTAACATAATCTTCAACAAGACCTTCACAAATGCAGCCAACCCTTTTATATTATATCAGAAAACTTTTTTATATGTTTAAGAATCCAATTAATTTCGTGGCAATTTCAGAAAACAACCTTATTAAATTGGCTAAGATAATGTATGCCCCCCAAACATGACTTTATTATTTAAAATAAATAATAAATTATTATTATTATTTTTATTAGATATTTTTCTTTATTTACATTTCAAATGTTATCCCCTTTCCTGGTTTCCCCTTCAAAAATCCCCTATCCCCTCCCTACTGCCCCTGCTCCCCAACCTAGTCACTTCCATTCCTGGTCCTGGCATTCCCCTATACTGGGACATAGTTCCCTCACAGGACCTAGGGCCTCTCCTCGCATTGATTATTGACTAGGCCATCCTCTATTACATATATAACTAGAGCCACAAGCCACAGTTCCACCGTGTGTGTGTGTGTGTGTGTGTGTGTGTGGTTACTTCATATTGAATTTCCTCCTACAGGGCTTCAAACCCCTTCAACTGCTTGGGTACTTTCTCTAGCTCCTTCATTGGGGACCTTATAATCTGTCCAAAGGATGATTGTAAGCATCCACTCTGTAATTGCCAGGCAATGGCAGAGCCCCTCAGGAGACAGCTATATCTGTTGGCATCTGCCATAGTATCTGGGTTTGGTGGTTGTTTATGGGATGGATCCCCAAATGGGGAAGTCTCTTGATGGTCCTTCAGTCTCTACTCCGACCTTTGTCTCTGTAACTCCTTCCATAGGAATTTTTTCCCCTTCTAACAAGGATTCTGAGCTTCTGGACTAATATCCACTTATCAGTGAGTGCATATAATGTGTGTTCTTTGTGATTGGGTTACCTCACTTAGGATGACAATCTCCAGATCCATCCATTCATCTAAGAATTTCATAAATTCATTGTTTTTAATAGCTGCGAAATTCTCCATTGTGTAAATGTACCACATTTTCTGTATCCATTCCTCTGTTGAGGGACATTTGTGTTCTTTCTAGCTTCTGGCTATTATAAATAAGGCTGTTATGAACATAGTGGAGCGTGTGTTCTTATTACTAGTTGGAGAATCTTCTGAGTATATCCCCAGGAGTGGTATTGCTGGATCTTCCAGTATGAATATGTCCAATTTTCTGAGGAACTGCCAAACTGATTTCCAGAGTGTTTGCACCAGTCTGCAGTCATACCAGCAATGGAGGAGTGTTCCTCTTTATCCACATCCTCACCAACATCTGCTGTCACCTGAATTTTTGATCTTAGCCATTCTGAATGGTGTGAGGTGGAACCTCAGGGTTGTTTTGATTTGCATTTCCCTGATGATTACAGATGTTGAAAATTTTTTCAGGTTCTTCTCAGTCCTTCACTATTCCTCAGTTGAGAATTCTTTGTTTAACCCTGTAACCCATTTTTAATAGGTTTTTTTGGTTTTCTGGAGTCCAACTTCTTGAGTTCTTTATATATTAGATATTATTCCCCTATCGGATTTAGGATTGGTAAAGATCTTTTCCCTATCTGTTGGATGCCTTCTGGTCTTATTGAGAGTGTCCTTTGCCTTACAGAAGCTTTGCAATTTTATGAGGTCCCATTTTTTGATTCTTGATCTTTGGTGAACACAAGCCATTGGTCTTCTGCTCAGGAATCTTTCCCCTGTACACATATCATCGAGGCTCTTCCCCAGTTTCTCCTCTATAAGTTTCACTGTCTCTGGTTTTATGTGGAATTCTTTGATCCACTTAGACTTGAGCTTTGTATAAGGAGCTAAGAATGGATCAATTTGCTTTCTTCTACATGCTAACTGCCAGTTGAGCCAGCACCATTTGTTGAAGATGCTTTCTTCTTTCCACTGGATACTTTTTGCTTCTTTGTCAAAGATCAAGTGATCATACATGTGTGGGTTCATTTCTGGGTCTTCAATTCAGCCAACATCAAACTAAATGGTGAGAAACTGGAAGCAATCCCACTAAAATCCGGGACTAGACAAGGCTGCGAACTCTCTCCCTTACCTATTCAATGTTGTACTTGAAGTCCTAGCCAGAGCAATTGGATAAAACAAGGAAATCAAAGGAATACAAATTGGATAGGTAGAAGTCAAAATATCACGATTTGCAGATGATATGATAATATATATAACTGACCACCAAAATTCCACCAGAGAACTCCTAAACCTGATTAACAACTTCAGTGAAGTAGCTGGATATAAAATTAACTCAAAAAAATTCAGTGGCCTTTCGATACACAAAGGATAAACATGTTGATAAAGAAATTAGGGAAACAACAACCTTCAAATTAGTAACAAACAATATAAAATACCTTTGTGTGACTCTAACTAAGGAAGATCTGTATGATAAGAAGATCACGTCTCTGAAGAAAGAAATTGAAGACTATCTCAGAAGATGGAAAGATTTCCAGTGCTCATGTCTTGGTAGGAGTAACATAGTCAAAATGGCTATCTTGCTGAAAGATTCAATGCAATCCCCATTAAAATTCCAACTCAATTCTTCTCAGACTTAGAAAGGGCTATTTGCAAATTCATCTGGAATAACAAAAATCCTAGGATTGCAAAACTATTCTCAATAATAAAAGAACCTCTGGTGGAATTACCATCTCTGACCTCAAGCTGTTCTGCAGAGCAATTGTGATAAAAACTGCATGGTACCGGTACAGTAACAGACAGGTAGATCAATGGAACAGAATTAAGAGTTTATTATTTTTTTAAGACTTATTTATTATATATAAGTACACTGTAGCTATCTTCAGACACTCCAGAAGAGGGAGTCAGGTCTCATTATGGATGGTTGTGAGCCACCATGTGGTTGCTGGGATTTGAACTCTGGACCTTTGGAAGAACAGTCGGGTGCTCTTACCCACTGAGCCATCTCTCCAGCCCCGACTTTATTATTTTTTAAGGACAATTTCCTTGAATCACATGATTTATGTTTTTTGTTTGTTTGTTTGTTTGTATTTGGTTTTGCTCAGGTGCTAGACCCATTTACATGACAATTTCACCAACTAATAACTTGATTATTTGACACTAATAAGAAATCGATCATATAACTTTCTATGTGTTTCTTGAGATGATGTCTTGATAATTACCATTTAAAAATATCTTTATAAGTCATCTTATGCTACAATAAAACAACTCTTCAACTTTGATTTGTTACAAAATTTGTAATTGCTGTTAGTACAAAATCTGCCTTGTATTTTTATTCAGCTTTTACTGTTGTAGTTGGCTACTAGCTCCATAAAAACACCTAATTTGATTTTAGGAACATACTGTTTTTAATTTTTTAATTAAAGATATTAGCAAATGATTTTAAAGACTTGATTTATTTAATAATAAGTATTAAATATTATAAAGAAAATATATTTTAACTTATCAAGTCATGCAGAAAACATTCTTTTTTTGTCTTTTTGTTTTGTTTTGTTTTGTTTTTGAAGATTTATTTATTATTACACATAAGAACACTATAGCTGTCTTTGAACACATCAGAAGAGAGCACCAGATCTCATTATGGGTGGTTGTGAGCCACCATGTGGTTGCTGGGATTTGAATTCAGGAGCTTCAGAAGAACAGTCAGTGCTCTTAACCTCTGAGCCATCTCTCCCACCCCCAGGAAACATTATTGATTGAGTGAAATATATCTGTCATCTCAACACTAAGAAAACTGCAGCATGAAGATATGGAATTTGAGGCCAGTTTGAAATTAAACAGAAAGATATGAGCTAAAGACAAGGATGTGAGGAGCATAAATAAAAACTATGCATATTCATGAAGCACCGCATAATAGTTTCATATGGATACACATCCCATGATGTTTAAAGCAGGCTAATCATTTTTATCTTTTTAAACATTTAACACTTATGTTAATATATGTAAAGTCAGTCCTTTTTAGCCTTCTGAGAGAACCTGCATCATTTTTAATCACTCTTCCATTCAGTAGGATTCCTGAATTATTATTATAGTTAACCATAGCTGAGTAATCAAACCTCAATTGTAAATTTGAAAATTTACCCTTCTATTCTTTTCTTGCAATAAAAATAATTTACTTTTAAAAATTTATACTGATAGTATATATTTCAGTATAATTACCAGATATAGTCAAATAGCGTTCACTATAACTTATGCTATTTACATAAATATGCATACAAGCAGCTAATGAGACATGAGCAGGAAGAACAAATCATTAGGATTAAAGAAATTCATTGCCACTGACTATAAGACTGGCATGTTTATGGACTACACTGGAAATGAATCCTGAAGTGAACACATGCTCTTCAATACAACTTATATACACAAAGAGTGAAATTAAATACAGTTTGACGCTAATGTCCTGCACTACTTCATGCTTAAAACTTCAAGTTCCTTAATTACATGATACTATGTTCTCTCTTTTCTACAAGTTGCAACACTCACATTTTGTCTTCATAAAAATAAAAATATATTTCATTTCTTGGTCAAAAATATAATTCTTCTTTGACAAGTTTTATAGCATATGATATGTAAATGATTCTTCAGCCAAAAGAATGGGCAAAGGAGAGGGGTAAAAATAAAATTTTTAGAAGTGTACTAATGGTTCATAAAACCACATCATTACAACCACGTCTTCTGGCACAGCAAGAAGTGCAGAATTGGCCTAAGATTAGGAGCGAAGAACCCCAGTGTGAGAACAAGTGAAAACATGGCTCTTGGGGTTCATTAACAAACCTCAAGACATATGGGAACACTTTAGCCACATGTTTTATTTTGATATTTTGATATATATATATCACAAAATCAAAATAAAACATGTGGCTATATATATATATATATGTAGTTCTGATGCTTTATGGCAGATGTCATGCAGTTTGAACTGCACTGGGCAAGTGAGCTTCCTAGCAATGGTCCACCTTTTTCTCTTTTCTTTTCTTTTCTTTTCTTTTCTTTTCTTTTCTTTTCTTTTCTTTTCTTTTCTTTTTTTTTTCCCACATCTTCTATGGATGTACCCCAGTGAGGCACAGCCCTACAGGGTTTATCTGGATTATTTCTTGGTGCTGCTGAGTCTTCTCATGTTTGTCATTGTTATATTTCTCATATATCTAGTATGGTATATGGGGCAGTGCGGAGGAGGGGGGGGAGCTCACTGCCTATAGTTTGGTGTGATTGCTTTTGGGAAACAGTAGTATTTTGGACAATTTTCCTGAAAAATAAACATGAAGATGGACTTTCATAAAATAAAATTGTCTAGATGAATTAATGATTGCACGGAATTCCTGACTTGATTAAATAGTTTTAGGAAGTTAGAGTAGTTGGTAGAAAGTTTAAGGAGATGGTTTTAGTTGCTTTTCCAGGAAGATATAATAAAGTTAGAATTAAGAGTAGAATGTGCCTCCTCCCTTGTAAAATAGTTAGGGCTGCATAGGGGAGAAAAGTACAGCGGCCTTTCAGGTGTGCATACTACAAGCATGGATTGGTACTTGGGAGAGATAAATAAGCATGGGACAAGTTAATGATATTTCATTCTAGGTTCAGTCTGATTTCTGTGATCTTGTGATCTAGGGATGTGGCCACAGGTTTCAGTGTTCCCCATGAAGAGATAGGGTTATGTATAAAGAGTGAATAATTTTTATGAGTATTAGAATATAAAATAGAACTATGTCCAATTTTCTGAGGAACCGCCAGACTGATTTCCAGAGTGGTTGTACAAGCTTGCAATCCCACCAGCAATGGAGGAGTGTTCCTCTTTCTCCTCATCCTCTCCAGCATCTGCTGTCACCTGAATTTTTGATCTTAGCCATTCTGACTGGTGTGAGGTGGAATCTCAGGGTTATTTTGATTTACATTTCCCTGATGATTAAGGAAGTTGAATAACTTTTTCAGGTGCTTCTCTGCCATCCAGTATTCCTCAGGTGAGAATTCTTTGTTCAGTTCTGAGTCCCATTTTTTAATGGGATTATTTGATTTTCTGGAGTCCACCCTCTTGAGTTCTTTATATATATTGGATATTAGTCCCCTATCTGATTTAGGATAGGTAAAGATCCTTTCCCAATCTGTTGGTAGTCTTTTTTGTCTTATTGACGGTGTCTTTTGCCTTGCAGAAGCTCTGCAACTTTATGATGTCCCATTTATCGATTTTCGATCCTACAGCACAAGCCATTGCTGTTCTAGTCAGGAATTTTTCCCCTGTACCCATATGGATCCAGCAATACCTCTCCTGGGCATATATCCAGAAGATGTCCCAACCGATAAGAAGGACACCTGCTCCACTATGTTCATAGCAGCCTTATTTATAATAGCCAGAAGCTAGAAAGAACCCAGATGCCCCTCAACAGAGGAATGGATACAGAAAATGTGGTACATTTACACAATGGAGTACTACTCAGCTATTAAAAAGAATGAATTATGAAATTCCTAGGCAAATGGATGGACCTGGAAGGCAGCATCCTGAGTGAGGTAACACAATCACAAAGGAACTCACACAATATGTACTCACTGATAAGTGGATATTAGCCCAAAAACTTAGGATACACAAGATATAAGATACAATTTGCTATACGCATGAAACTCAAGAAGAATGAAGACCAAAGTGTGGACACTTTGCCCCTTCTTAGAATTGGGAACAAAACACCCATGGATGGAGTTACAGAGACAAAGTTTGGAGCTGTGACGAAAGGATGGACCATCTAGAGACTGCCATATCCAGGGATCCATCCCATAATCAGCTTCCAAACGCTGACACCATTGCATAGACCTAGCAAGATTTTGCTGAAAGGACCCAGATATAGCTCTCTCTTGTGAGACTATGCCGGGGCCTAGCAAACACAGAAGTGGATGCTCACAGTCAGCTATTGGATGGATCACACGGCCCCTAATGGAGGAGCTAGAGAAATTACCCAAGGAGCTAAAGGGATCTGCATCCCTATAGGTGGAACAACATTATGAACTAACCAGTATCCCGGAGCTCTTGACTCTAGCTGCATATGTATCAAAAGATGGCCTAGTCGGCCATCACTGGAAAGAGAGGTCCATTGGACTTGCAAACTTTATATGCCCCAGTACAGGGGAATGCCAGGGCCAAAAAGTGGGAGTGGGTGTGTAGGGGAGTGGGTGGGAGGGTATGGGGGACTTTTGGGATAGCATTGGAAATGTAAATGAGGACAATACCTAATAAAAAATATTTAAAAAATATAAAATAGATTATTGGACAGTTTTAGCTGAAGAAGACTTCAAAATTAAAATGTAAGATAAATGATTACCTGTATCTTGATAAATAAAATTCGCATCAGCTAAGCATTGGAAAAAACTTGCTATTACAGACTTGATTGCTTAAACATATTTAATTAAGAACAAAATAATTATTACTTTGGGGATATGATGAACTTGGGGAGAAAAAGACAGATGGGAAATGTTTAGTTACATATGAGACTTTTTTTTAAAGATGTAACATCAATTTGTAATTTTCTTTTGTGCAATGATTTTTAATTATCTTTAATATTTTTGAAGAATATGCTCTCATGGTGACTGTTTAATATGTTACTTGTGGCTATGAGGTAATCTTTTTTTCTTACATAGAGAACTTTTGGGTGGTATAAAAAGGCTAACAGAAAAAATAAAGTTGTTTGGGCTTGCTTGTTGGAGCTTGCTTTATCTATCAAGTGGATGTGGGTATGCTCCTGATTTATATTTTCACAGACCCCACGCCCTCTCCTTGAATTGCTAAACACTCTGTTAGAGCTGGCTTTCAACAGCTGCCTCTGCCTATCAAGTGGTTTTGTGTTAAAAATTTTTGTCACCTTAAACACACCAGTTAATCATATTTCCAACATCAATTTGGAAATCTATTATGAAATATTACTGTAAGTATTAAAATATGTAAGGCAGACCCTAAGAAATGTTTGAAGCTATTATTTAACTGGTTTTCCATATGAGTCACAACTATCCATTTGTTTCCTTTTCCTCCCATGTGTTGGTTATAATTAGACTAGAGCTCAATTTCTGGTGCTGAAAATAAATCTAATAAAATTAATTATCTGGGTTGTTTGAGAGGCTCGGGAAGTAAGGTTCCTTGAAATCAAGAATTTAAATCCAGCATCTACAACATAATATTTTATTTAAAATAAATGTATAAAATGCAAATAACAAAGATTTTGTTGTAAATAAGAGGTATGCAACAATGTTCTGAAGAATTTTGTAGGATAAAGAACTAAATATTAATCCAAAATCCATGTATGTTGAATCTCAGGGACAGAAATGTTCCTAAGCAGTGTTTCTCATTCTATGTAGAATGAGAATTACATCCATTGCATTTACTAGTAATTATTAAGCTATATGAACAACCTAAGTGTCTATCTGTTGCCGACTGAATCAGAAAATGTGTATGTTTCTAATAGAAATGAATCAAGTCCTATTTTTTAGGACAATATACATAAGCACAAAATGTGAGTGTGTGTGTGTGTATGCATACATTTCTTTCTATTAAAATAATAATAATAATAATAATAATAATAATAATAATAATAAAGATTTGTCATTTAGGACAACATGGATAAACACAAGAAACTTTTGTTTAAAAAATAATCCAGTCAGAGAGGCAATGTTATTACATAATGTCACTTATGTGTGATGCCCAAACAGCTTACCTAATACATCTAATAGAATCAGATGCTAGAATAATAGTGGCAGGCTATCACAGGGTGGAGTAAATTAAAAGATGTTGGTGAAAGTGTCCAAAAGTTTAGGAATCAGATGAATGAATTGGATGACTAAACAGCACAGTAGCTACAGTTCATACTTAATTAATGTGTACTTGAAATTTGGTAAATATATGTATTTTTCTATCAATGACAGGTGGTGTGTATGTTCATTAGATTAACTCATAAATATGTAATGAGTTGTATATGTATCAAAGTAACACATTATATGGTTTCAATATGCATAGTTTTTACTATGGAATTATACCTTAATTAGTCTAGGTGGAGAAGAAATTTAAAGACTCAGTAAATTGGAGCTTGTATATAAATAAAATATTTTATGATCTCATTTCTAAATACTTATGAATATAATTTAATAACTGGAAAGCCATTTTTGTCTCAAATGTATTTCTGTTATAAAATATTTTTCTCTTTTACTTAAAGATATTAGCATGCCAGGCGTGGTGGCGCACGCTATTAGCAGTCATAAATGAATTATTTTAATGTAAAATTTGTACCTTTTTTATTTCAAGATTTGACTTGAAACATTTGTTAAAATGAGTTTTCGAAACCATTTCCATGTCTTGTTTTGATGTACTAATCAGCTCTGTTTGGACAGTTGCACACAACTTCTGCAAACATATGTTTCTATATATATTTACATAATTATAGTATGATATTTTATAGTGACAAGTTTAGAATGCATTTGGAAATTATTACAAGAGCTATCTGCTTTAGATTTTTATCTCAAGGAAACATTTACATTACTTGTGGGACCCTGAAAGGTAGCTTGGTCCCCAGTTGAGCTAAGGTTTAACTGCCAGAAACTTTGAAGAGACAGACAATAGGTGCTTTGCTTGTTCCTGGGCACCAGGTCCCTGTCACTTAGCTGCAGTCCCCTACAGATTTGTGGCCATCAGTCACTTAAGGGCAATGCCTAAAGCCCTTCCACTTTTAGAAGATATGACCTGCGAGTCGCTTAGGTTCAAGACAGATCTCATTTTAATGAGGTACCTAAAGGCCTGGAGGACTTAGCTAATAAGATTTCCTTCCTAGACACTCCTCCCTGCAAAAGTTATTTAACCCCAGTGCCACCCTGAGAAGAGGGGTATGGTGTTACTCAGCTACTTTCCGCCATGACAACAAATGCTTTAAAACCATGAACTGTCTTTTCACTGGGATCTGCCATGAGAAGCCACGAAGAAAGCCTTTGCCTATAGAGCCGCTGTCTAGTCTCCTGTAGAAGGTCTTTCTGTGCTCCCAGCAACAACCTCCACCAAGCTCAAGTCAGCCCTTGTCAAGTAAAGGACTCTTCCCAAGGGACCAGCTGGACCCCCTCTCCCCATCCTCTCCCTCGGCTTCCGGCCAGATCCAGCCCTCGAGTCCCCACTCTGTTCTTAGCTCTTTTGCAGCATCCAGTGCTGCCTAGATGTCCAAGATCCTGAGAACCAGAACCAGCTCTAGCTATCTGTAGCTTCAGAGTGTATTTTCCCCAACCCCAGAGTAGTGTCCCCGGGACCCCTAGGCCCAAGGCCCACCTTGCAACAGCTTGGGGTAAGTGCAGTCAAAACTCCTGTGTCCTGCTTCTCTGACCCACTTAGTCCTGTGGTGGAGTAAACAGGGGACCCCATAACCCTACAGAAACTTCTAGCAGTGGTTTTAAAATTCTAGGTGAATGACAATATATATTTGGAGTATATTTCTAAATAATGTATTATTACCAGTTTTCAGTAAAATATAGAAGAATTTGAATAGATATATTGAGGCTAGCAATGTTTAACACTGAAACAGGAGAAAACAGTGAAATAATATATAATTATAGAGAAAATCATGAGGCTTATTTCAGGATATTGAATATCATCTTTGCTAGTTAGACTTTGACATTTTCTCTGTTTAAAAAAAATCATAGAGTTCATGAGAATTCATTATTTTCAGAAAAGCATCTTGCTTAAAACAATTTTACTATTTTCAGAGAGGAATACCATTATAGATTTTTTTCCTACTATTTGAGCACAAATTTAGAACATCAGTTAGTACATTTCTAAGTGCTGGATTTCAAGGTATCTTGCACATTCTAGAAAAATTTTCTGCAACTAAGGTTCCCCCCTCCAAACCTTGTGAAAATGAACCCTATGAACATAAGGGATAGTTTGAGAAATTAATGTAGCTTAGAATGCCATATATTACAGAATAGCACAGTGTAATGTTAAGCAAAGTAATTATAAAATTAGAAAAACCATTTGGAAATAGTACACTTAGAATGTGCCCTTATGTAAGTAATATACCCTAAGCAATGGTACATAGAGTTTTGTGTGTGTGTGTTTGAAGTATACTGAATGAACCATTGTAGTAAGAGCTGTTGACAAAGGAAGAAGTAATCCATGTGTCTAAACAGGCACTTTACAGGAACCTTCTATATTTATGTCCAGTTTGAAATCACATCTAAATGTCTCTATAACAAGTTTATCAAAAAGAGGCTATCTATCTATTTATCTACAAAAGATAAAATGATTCTTGTATTTTTATTTCTACTATATCAAAGAACAAACACAATGTCTATTAGTCATCTACATCTGAATGAAAACTACTAATGAAAAAATAATCTAACAGTGTGTTAGATAATTATGCCAAAGTAAAATGATGGCATTTTTAGTAGCACAACTGTACATTATGAGTTCAAATATTTAACCTCCTATAGAATTTAGTAAGATGTACAGTAAGTACATAATTGTTATATATTTAGTGGAGATATAAGTAATTGACAAGGCCACTAATTACACACACACACACACACACACTGCAGAAGACTGCAGAAGCTAAGTTAAATACATCATGAATTAGCTGAAATCCAGCCTTTTACCCAACGTCTAATCTATGCATGTATTTATAATAGATTTATATAGATTATCACATTAATTCAAAGTATTTATATCTATTAATGCTGTATTCTATTCTTTGGTTTTGTATGATTGTTCTATAATAACTTAAAATGAAGCAAAAGCTTACAGAGTTCTGAAAATAGCCAAGGGATCTAGAAAGCAAACTAATTTATTGTGTAGCTTCTAATCAGCTATAATTACAACATTTAATAAATGAAACACCTACATTTAGAAATGTCAAATATTTTCAGTGAACTCCACTATTGCTGAAGTATATGCCCCAGGCCAATAATAATCAAATGCATTATTCAAATACTGTCAGGAGGAGATAAAGAATAATTTATTGCCAACCTTTTACTCCTCTTCCTCTAAAATAGATTTAATATGGGTCTTGGTGTAAGAACTGAATAATACATCATCCATATTTATGTCCCATTAAGATGGCATGTCTTAGTCATATAGGCCACACTCACAAACTCACAAGGTTTGTTCTGAAAATTAATTCCTTTAATATTTTGTTATTTATGATGTTAACTAAGAATTTCTCTAAATATATCAGGTCCACAACTATGTGTTAGACAAACAGCAATAAATACAAGCTCAGCTACTGATATCAGAGAATAAAGAAAACTTTAGTTTATTTCATAATCTGACATGTTCATAAACAAGCATTTGCCATTTTATTTTTAATATTTAGCTTTAATTTTTATTTTAATATTTAAATTTTATTTTAAAAGCATTATCATTTTAGTCTAAATTGAAATCAGTGTAATCTGGGATGTGAATGAAGCCTATGAAAACAAGGGGACAGGTAATGAATTCTCTCTCTTTCCTCCTTGTGAATGTGTCTAAAAGGTGTGATCAGGGAGCATCAAAAGGGGACATGACTTGCAATCCTGCTCCTCTCAAGACCCAAACCATACTTCATTGTTTTAAAGCAGAAAACTAAGCATTGAAGATGACAGCAGGGGTAAAATATGTACTCTACTTTCACCTTATGAGTGAAAAAGGAAAATCTTATTAGTGTTTAGAGCTTTATATCAACCTTTCCTAAGTCAGAGCAAAGTAGTAATAGTGTTATTTTATCTTTGGGGAAAGGCTTGGAAATCATTTTAAAGAAAAATTTTAGGCATTGGGGTTATGTTAGTTTGTAAAGTACCTTTTATGCAGCACAAAAGTCTAGAGTTTTGAACCCCAGTGTGTATGTGAGAAGCTACCTGTAGACACAGGTACCTGTGAACCCAGTGACAGGGACCTGATAAAGTGTTCTGGCTGCTATATGTTCTCTTTCCCTCTCTTTTCCTTTCTATATCTCTATCTCTGCCTCCATCTCTGTTTTTCTCTGTCCCTGTCTCTGTCTTTCTCTCTCTCACACATACACCCACATACACATGTACACACTGTCATACATACATGCCTGTAAACACACATGTTATATTCATAAAAATTCAGTTGGCAAATGGAAAAGTTATTTTCAATATGTGTAAATATATAAAAGCACATATTTCTCCTGCAGAAACCAAAAAAAAAAAAAATGCCTCAAAAACAAAGAGTACTGACTATCTAGGAGATTATGAATTAAGGATAATTTCAAGAAATTCATCAGATAATCAATGGATTGCCAATAAGAACACTATATTATAAAATAGTCTAATGTTGGACTCACTCCTAAAGAAAGAAAAACAAAGAAAAAAGGAAAAAAGAAAAGAAAAAGAAGAAAGGAGGAAGGAAGGAAGGAAGGAAGGAAGGAAGGAAGGAAGGAAGAGCGAGAAAGAAAGAAAGAAAGAGAGAGAGAGGAAGGAAGGAAGAGAGAAAGAAAGAGAGAGAGAGGAAGGAAGGAAGGAAGGAAGGAAGGAAGGAAGAAAGAAAGAAAGAAAGAAAGAAAGAAAGAAAGAAAGAAAGAAAGAAAGAAAGAAGGAAAGAAAGAAAGAAGGAAAGAAAGAAAGGAGGAAAGAAAGAAACTAAGGAATAAAGTAAAAGAAAAATCAGAGTGACCAAGGGCAGTGGTAGTAAATACAATTTATTCAAACTGAATTGAGGTTCTTTTTTTTTATTTTTTTTTCAAAACTCTATGTTTTTATTCACAAATTTGTATAACAGGAAGAATTTACATTTTACCTCTTTTTATATAAGAAATAAACATTATAGTTTTTTTTTTTAAATTCCAAGGCATTTTTGGATAATAGTTATATAAATTTATGTCGTTTCCAAAAATATGTCATGTTTGTACTTCTTTCAAAATGTTCTTCATTGGCAGTAAACACTCACATTGGCAACTATTATACATTATCCAGCACTTGATGTTCCAGTTCAAAGTAATTATATTAACTGACTTTAGAATTTTCTCAGTCCCTGTGGGGCATTTGCCCCTAAGATTAATGAGGTGTGACACCTTATTTATGCTGCCCTTCCCAACTTGACAAACAGTAGGAATGGTTGTTCCACTGAGTGGAGAGGGAGTGCCAGGCTGGGAGAGTCCCATACTGTACCCTGCAATTGCAGCCACTTCAGGCACTTGCCTTCCAAGCCAATTAAAACACTGCTTAGCAGATTTTACACTTCAGTCGAACACATAACTTTTTTCTTTAATTAAAGTGTCCCAAAGCTGCATTAGTACACATTGTAAATGTAACAATTAGAAAGGGATTAAACTTCTGTCCTCCAGATATTTTAGAGAAGCTACTTTCTAAGATAAAAGTTGCTGTTCTTCCAAGTTTAAATACACTAACACTGAAATCACTTCTTATAATTCCCAAAATGGCA
Organism: Mus caroli; assembly: GCF_978045245.1. Taxonomy (NCBI): domain Eukaryota; kingdom Metazoa; phylum Chordata; class Mammalia; order Rodentia; family Muridae; genus Mus; species Mus caroli. The sequence goes on from NW_028227264.1 coordinate 47,595,124, forward strand.
TTATAGCTTTCATTTTAACTCTTGAATTCTCTCTGGCAGAGCCAGGGCAATAAAACCCATCATATTCTAATTTCCAGACAGCTTGATAGAACCAATGTTCTCACTATAGATAAAGTGTAATGAAGCACTTTCTTTCCCATAGGAAACTCTTTGACTCATATGCTTTGATGCCAAGTAGCCTTCACATCTGCTGCTTCTCCATTGATGGCTTTAACTTGGCATGCTAAACTGGTGTCTGATGAAGCAGATTTACTCAAAGGCACCATTTTATTTCTTGCAATGGGAACGTAGTAAATCCCTGTAATAAACATAGGTTCAGGCTCATATACAATAAGTTGTGTGTTAGAGAAGAAAAGAGGGAGGGAGACATTCTTCTTGGGAAAAAATAATTTCTTTTTATGGAAATGCAACAGAATGCATAGTAAAGAATTAGTTTTAATGTCATTTCAAGGAGAACTAATTAAAATAAAAATTATAGTAGACATTAGTAAATAAGATTGCAACATTGGTTTAAACCTACCAAACTATTTTTATTAACACATTGTGTCTTAATGTTACATTTAATGCATTGCCTATAACCAATATTTCCATACAATTAACAAAGAAATAATAATCTTCTAGGGTCAGAGAATGCATATGACTACAAAAATATTTAATTAGGTATTTTTTGTTGAAAATGAAAACCACATGTCAATATTTCTGTTATGGTACTGATAAATAAGTTAACACAACTGCTCCAATGCATCAGTGCTCAAACATATAGAATATTTAAATTGATTTATGTATTTAAGTATGTGAAAATAAAAATAAAAGTTATAGAAATTCAAAATATTTAATTACTTATGAATTCATCACTTTCAAAACATTGTCAAATAATTTGCAGTTTTGGAAGCCAGAATATGTTAGGTTTTCATGTGACTTCGTTGGAAGAGAATTTAATCTCTGACATACAAATTGTTTATATTTGAAAAGAGATACTAAGACATTCTCAAGTAAGGAAAAAGAAGCACAAGTTAGGACTGTGGTAGTTGACCCATCAGTTAAATTGGTCGTATTATTCCTACAAAGGAAAAAGGAGTTGAAGTAGTTCCTTGAACCTCAGTGCAGGGCAACAAGCATGGGGAGAAGACTGCACAATTCTGCATCTGAACTCTCTCCTTCAAATTCTAACTCATGATAAATCCACATGTGAATTCATGCCACCTCTTGAATTTCAATAATTGCATTCCTTCCATTTTCTTACAATTGGCATGATATTTTATTTCAAAATTGTATTCTTTGATAAATCTATAAGTGTACACTGTATCTAGTTCATATTTATCTTTCAATCCCTTCCTCCAAGTCCTTTAGACATCATCTAATATATCTCAAATCCATGGAGATTTCGAGGAAAACACACAGTATCAGTTATGTGATGAACTTGTTTTTGCCTTGTGTAGTGATAAAAAAAGAGAGAGAGAATTTAATGACTCATCTTAAAATAGCTAGTAATGCATGGCAATGATCTGGAACAAAGAACTCCACATTCTAAAGCATCTCAATCAACAAGGCTGGTCTCATGTGATTCGGTGTCATTTGCTGAAAGAAATCATCTCTGCACTTACTGAAGTGCCATAAAGAATTTCTAATAATTCTACTGTTGAATAATGCTTCCCACACAATGGCAGAAAATATTGAGAACCAGAATAATCACGGCAACTATGTGCATACAAGAAAGCCTGACTTATTTTCTATTCAAGTGCTAATACATAATCATTGAGCCTTTTATAGTAAATATAACTGGTTTTATAATGCTATTAGAGTAAATATGCTGGTTTTGCACTACTATTACAGGGCTTGCAATAAGATAAATAAAGGTTGCATTCTTATTTGAAAATACTAAATAATTATGACTGGAGATTATTTTTTTATAAATCTAACTATTAATTAAGCACATGTTGTCAGCTAAAACCACTTTATATCTATCTCTCAAGTCAAAATTTACTTGTGTTCCTTTACACATTAGGAAATGATATCTGTAGAAAAAATTTAATTCAGCAACATGGCTGCTTTGGGTAGTATATAGACCTTTAATCCTAAACAATATAGGTAAGGTTAGTTTGTAGAAGAAAGCAGCCATATTTGAAAGTGATATCTAACTGAAAGGTAGACAAAGTGACAAATTACAGAAAGATCTGACAGAATGAGTCAGCGATTATGACACACACAACTCTCACAGAAAGAGAAGCACAGGGAAGAGAAGCTATTTAAGAGCAGTTCAGGGAGAGAGAATCAGTCAGTTTTATACAGAGTGCTTGAATGAGTTGGGGGTTATTCATGAGTTCATGAACTTCAGTACAGGTTAACAGAGGAAGTTGAAGCCAGAAAATAAGAAGGAGTCAGCAAATTGCAACAAATTGTCAGAGTTAGTTTCATGCCAAGCAGAGCAATTAACTGAGAAGTTGAGAGAGGCCCGATTGAATCATTCAGCTTGGAGAGGAGTTTGAGTCAGAACAACTGAGTTGAACCAGCCATACAGACTTTAGAAAGAACTAGTAAGGGTGATCTTATTTAGAAGTAAGTGTCTGAGACAACAATTAGATCAGAAGAATAAAAGTTACTTTTATAAATATCCCTTGAGCACTTAAATATTTGCTGCAGAAATATGCAAGCTACTCATGTTTCAAACCCTCAGTATGATTTAATTTGAGGAGATCACTGAATTTATGAGTACAGATAACAAATGACAAAGGACTTGTGATGACTGTATACACCCAACTGGCACAAATTAAATGTTTAAAAACCCAATTTGAGCAAAGAGCTGAGTTAGATCACTGGGAATCACAAGATGAAAAGAGAAAACCTAATTCTCACCAAGTCATTTATCAGATCTCCTCTACATGTAAATAGGGCAGGTGAACAACCATAAATACACATAAGCATTTGCACAAAAGCAGAAACAAGTAAATATAGTAATAAAAGTGTATTAAAATTAAGATAAAATGTTGGTGTGTGGTAGTAGGGGGCAAAGTGTGTACTCCAGCACCACAAAGGATGCAGAACAATAGTTGAGATTAGCTAAAATATCATAAGCGATGATGATTATGACAGGATACCATTGTTACTACTGTTACTGTACTGCCATAAGCCTTTAGTTTCATTGTTAATGACTTAGCCTATCATTGTGCAAGCTACTAATATTTCAGTTTTCTCCTTGTAAAAAAGAATCCTGATGATAAGTTCTTCTTATTTGCGAAGATTTATAAATAGGGATTTATAATATAATTCAAGTTTTCTTAAAGAAGAAGAGAAAGGGGGAACAGAAAAGGAGGAAGAAAGGGGGGAAAGAGAATGAAACAGAAGAGAAAGAAAGACTACCCTTGGTAAATATGAAAAGTTACCATTTTTGCACCAGAAAAGTTTTCAACCAGCTTGAACTCTTAAGTTGTCTATGCACACTTTCAAATAAATAGACTTTCAAAATATAAATGCTGTAGGATACTAGGCATTTGGATAAAAAAATATATCCATTTATATACAGGAGAACAAAAAAGAAAATATTTAATGACAAAAGTAATTTTAAAATGCATTTAATTTAACTATTTGTCATAAGTTTTTCATCAGTGGCTACATTCATTTCATTTCACTCATGAATAACTATACAAAATTACTGAAGTAGGTACAGATAACAGAAGAAAGAAGTCATTGGAGGAGGCTAAAAACTACTGAAGTCTATGCAAACAAGGAAAATATTTTATATTGTCTCTCGCTCTCTCTTAGTGTATCTCTTTGTGTGTGTGTGTGTGTGTGTGTGTGTGTGTGTGTGTGTGTGTGTGTGTATTCACCCATGGGAATGTAGAAGGCAGAGCACTACTACAAATGTTCCTCTCTGTTATTTTCTGCTTTATTTCCTTGAGACACACTCTCTCACAGATTTTGAACTCACCACTTTCTCTATGCACACTGGCCAGATAGAATTTGGTATTTGCTCAATTTTACCCCCATTTCTGGGGTTTCTGAGCTGAAGCTATGTATTGCAATTAATGAGGGTGGTGGGGATTGAACTCATTGTAGTCTACTTGTACATTAAGTGCTCTCACTCACTGAACCATCTCCCCAGCCTACAGGTATATTTTCAAAGAATGCAGCAAAATAAGTTGGCAGATAGAAAATGTACCAATAGTATTTTGAGTCTAGTAAAATATATAGACAAACAAAAATATCAAAATGTTCAAAGCACTGAGGGTTAGCTGTAACTACACATAATACAATAGACAAAATATTGAAATACATAATAATATTGAGAAAATGGAACCAGAAGAGATAAGACATTAAAAAAAGAAATGACTAACATGCAAGGAGAATACAGCTGATGCAATGAGAATATATTTGGAAGTTTGGTTAAGAAAAGATATTCTAATCTTTAGGGTCTCTACCCAATGGAAATTTTACAGTTTTTCTCAATGTACCCTCAAACTTTCAAAATTAAGGATTAAGTTAACCATGGTTATTTAAGACACAAAAATAATAAACAAAAAGTATATCCCCAGACACAGACTATCTGAATCAAAGAAGTAATGGCTATGGTCAAGAAATACAGAGGACATCTTAGGAAGAACTGAAGGTTTCTCCTTAAGATTCTAAGACTCAATTAAATACATTTAAAGACTAAAATATTTTTGAGTCAAAGACCAATATTCTAGCATGTATAAGGTTCTTGTTAGCAAGAACCTTAGCACAAAAAATAATTTAAAAATGAAAATAAGATAATGTTAAAATATTCTCAGTAATTGTGTTTGTAAAGCAAGTGTCATCCTTTTGTAGAAGAAAACAATTCCTTTAATATTATAGGAAAAGCTGCTAGGTATCTGCCTCATTTATATGCTAAATAAAACATATTAAGAGTAACTAAGGGATTTTCATTGTTTTAAAATAATATTATTGCAAAAATAGCTAGTATAAAACAAATGTTGACACAGTACTTATGACGTCCACTGCAATACAAGGGTAACTGACTGGAATCATTACACTCCTATTACACTACTGTGTCTGAGCAGTACTTTGGCAAAAAGAGAAGTCCCAGACAATGTATTTTGATGTATAATTAATTGAACATTAGAATGAAAATATTGGGTAAGCCCAAGAAGGAGGAAGAGGAGAAGGAAAAGACGAGAATGAGGAAAAGGAAGGAGGAAAACGAGGAAAGGAAGAGAGGAAGAAAAGACAAGAGGGTGAGGAGAAGTAGGAGAAGAAGACAAGGGAGGAGGAGGACAGAGGAGGAGAAGAAAAGAAGAAGAAGCTAAGAAGGAGGAGGAGGAGAAGAGGAAGGGAGGAAGACATTTTCTAGTCTAAAGCTAAGGAAAATTTCTCTAAAATAAAGGAAGAATAAATAAGGCTTAGGAAATAAGAAGACTACAGTTAAACAGGGTTGCTAAGGCAAGACTATGAAAAAACAGTTCTTTAGACATTGGAGAAATATAAAAGTACATGCAACCAGTGTGAGAAGAATGGATAGAAATTAAAAAAAAAAAAGCCACACTTCAGGGTGCTTTGTAAACCTGACAAGATGCTAAATTCTTATGTTAAAGCACATGGGGTATGACCATTTTAAAGAACTTGAAGTAACTTTAGTAACAATGTAGGAAATAATAGAGACAAAACTGGGAAACTGAGCATTAAGATATAACTGTGAAAGATGGTTCAGAAATGACTCGGTTTTGACTGGAAAAGCAGCAATAAAGTTGATTCATAGCAGATAGAAGGGGCAGGCTTTGGTGAGTACTTGGAGGTGTATGAAATCTGTTTATATTGAATACATAAATTCCTGACACAAAGAACATGGTCAGTAAATATTTATTGAATGAAAATGTAATCTCTTATAATTAAACATCTATATCCTATTTAGAACATAAGATACATAGAGATACTATTAGTCACAGGCATCACAATAATTACTCCAGTACTAACATACATGAAATTTTTATATTAAATCAATTAATATTTCTCTTTATCAGAGCTTTAGAGAAAACTCCTCAAATATCTGCAGGTTATACCTTGATGAAGCATGATTTCAGAGTACACTAATCTAGATATCTAGAAGAGTCTAAGAAAGTAATCTACAGATTTTTTTTTGTTTCACTTATATAATTTGTCCTTATTTATACACTAGAAATTAGAATAGTGAAGGACTATGTGAGGCATATACCATCTAATACTTTTAACCACACATACACATAACTTAATTGTTGTCTGTGAAAAGAAAATGCTATTTGACATACTTTATTAATAAATGTGGCAAAGTCAGAAATTTCAGAAAGACCAAACTTAAAGAATCCATGAAATGGAATGTCGAGTCATATACAAGATCATTCTAAATTCTGAATTTTAAATTCTTCTTATAACCAAGTAATGTGTGTACATAATATTTCTTGAGACTGCGACAAAGTGTTTGTTATGCCATCTTTGCTTAGTGAAGTTTTATTCAATAGTTAAAATTTACATAATTAGAAATGACCTGTTCGTCATTCCAACTGGGCCTGCAAAAGTCATATAGAAGTATAGCAATTAGTGAGAGAATCAGGAACTTAACTCAGTCTCTCTGATTCTACAATTATAGGCTCTTCTATTATTAACAACTATTTGAAATATAATTGTACTATATTTTAAAGAAAACTCCATGACAAAAATTTGTCTTTTAAATATACTGAGAGCAGAGATATCTTTTAATATCGTCATTGTCAGATTCACATATTTTATAGTAGTAAATGTAGCTAGGTCAGAAATTGAGAAAGGCTGAATTCTACAAGTCTGTGAAGTTTGTAATCCCAAGTCATGGATTTGACATAAACAAGGTGATTTTCAAACAGCTTTGTTAAAACCAAGAAATCGTTTTGAAAAATAATGTACCTCTCCAAAGAGGCTATATAACATATGTGCTGTGGCTAATTTTCTGATTCTCTAACATATCTATACATTTATTCTCTTATTCTTTATACTGGTAGAGAAAAGAATGATCTGTTTCTTAGTAACTGTTTGCATAATTTTTAGCTCTGGTGTACAGTTTTAATTCTACTATACAAATTATCATCTTTTAAGAAACAGCTTTAATTTAATTTTGATGCTTTTGGATAGCATCCTCAAACTCTCACCCTCTTCATTATCTAACTACCGATCCTTATATGTGGTAATACTCCACAGTTATAGACAATGATCATGGAATTGCTGCCATTGCTATGAGAGAAAGTGTGTGCCATTTAATGACTGTGGAAGGAGAGATTGGGAACACTTTTCTTTGGCCAATATCCACAGGAGCTCAATGATATTGAATTAATCTCTGCTGTAGAACCCCAACACTGCCTGTGTCTCCACAGCACCAAAAACTTACCCTCATAGCTAGAAGTTTTCAGGTGTCTCCTCTTGCTTGATCTAGCAAAACTATAGTATTTTAAAACAGGTCTCTGAAACTGAGCATTTCAGCACAATCAGACAGCAGTAGGTGTTAAATTAGGAATAATATGATTGAAATTCCTGAAAAATCAATACTTCTTAGAATAATATATTATTTTCATATCCAAAATCTTAATTTTTAAAAAATAAAAATAATACTACATATAACTAGCCCACAGTTCCTGGTTGGTTGTAGAGGGACAAAAGATCATGGGCTACTCTGACTTCTCTATTGTATTTTGTTTTCTTCCCTTAAGATTTTTTTATTAGATATTTTCTTTATTTAAATTTCAAATGTTATTCCCTTTCCTAGTTTCCCCTCCGAACATCCCTTATCCTCTTTCACCTCCCCCTGCTCCCTAACCCACCCACTCCCATTCCTGGTCCTGGCATTCCCCTATACTGGGGCATAGAGCCTTCACAGGACCAAGGACCTCTCTCTTGCAAGGCTCTTCCAGTGCCTGGCAAATACAGAAGTGGATTCTCACAGTTATCCATTGGACAGAGCACAAGGTCCCCAATGAAGGAGCCAGAGAAATACCTAGGGAGCTGAAGGGGTCTGAAGCCCCATAGGAGGAACAGCAATATGAACTAACCAGTACCCCCAAGCTCCTTGAGACTAAACCACCAATCAAAGAAAACACATGTGGTTTCAGCTTCTTCAGGTCAGGTGCATGTTGTCATAATCACTGAATTCACATGTACTGTGTCTGTGAACACTGTCTCTTTGAAGTCATCCACCAACCCTGGCTCTTAGACTCTTTTTTTCTTTTTCTTTCTTTCTTTCTTTCTTTCTTTCTTTCTTTCTTTCTTTCTTTCTTTCTTTCTTTCTTTCTTTCTTTCTTTCTTTCTTCCTTTTTTCAAATTTTTTATTAAATATTTTCTTCATTTACATTTCAAATGCTATTACACACACACACACACACACACACACACACAAAACAGCAACAACAACAAAGAAAACACCTTCTAATTCTAGCATTCAGGAGGGTTGGTGACACAAAGTTCTACCCCTGGCTCAAAAGCTAATGACATATGATTGACCTTGGGAGAAAGAAAGTCTTTAATGTTATTTTATGCTCCAAGGAAGGTTCCAAGCAGAGAAGTATTCAACCACCACAAACTGGATTTAATGGGTTTACTTTTAAAAAAAATAAATAAAAATTAAAAAAGAAAAGAAAAAGAAAACACATGGTGGAACTTGTGGCTCTAGCTATATATGTAGCAGAGGATGGCCTAGTCGGTCATCAATGGGAGGAGAGGCCCTTGGTCCTGTTGCTAGGTTTTTAGACAAGTATATTATGACTAGTATATTGATAGAGTTTAAGAAGCCAAAACATGAAATTGAAATTAGAATATTTAAAGCATTTAAAATTTATCTAAAATAAAATCTTCATGGTTCCTCTAAGCTATTTTTTCTTCTGATTTTAACATTAAGAATTCAACATGTGATACAGTTAGCAACATAAAGCAATTAATTGTTAGCTCTACAATTATTCCTGTATGGTTGTTATTGCAACTGGTACACATTACAGAAGACTTCTAGCTCTAAAGGATTTCTGTATTGTTGGAAATAGAAAAGTTGTTTTATGTCAATTTCTGCATGTAGGAGAGACATCCTTTTGTGAAAGTCCGACAAATAAAAGATGAAAGTGTAGGCAGCAAAGTCAGTGGCAAGGCAGAGTGAAGCTAGACAGACATGCCACAGTAGAAAACAAAAGAGGTCAGAAACAACAAAGAATTGAAGAGATAGCCATGAAAGGGAGTGAGTTCAAACAAGGAAAACAATATATGGAGACAAAGAGAATCATGTTTTTGAATAGTTTTATGTTGTTCAATATGAGCTTTGTAGATAATGAATCGGGGCTTTGAAACGAAAGTGTTTTAAAAATAAAAATAGATAAATTAAAATCCCAAGTCCTTAGGTCAGAGAAATAAGTCATTTCTCGTGTCAAATCATTATGTTGGGCATTTGATCTGTATAATTAAACAAACTCAGCTCCAGGAGTTTCTTGTGCACAGGAATAATTAAGATTCACTACATTTCACTACCCACTAAGTACTTGATATTGACTACATATATTTAGCCACTTCTCCAACTGATGTTTGTGAGAAAATATTTCAAATTAAAGAATGATTTTATAATAAAATGCTTTGCAATAACTCCATAAAATTAGAAAATTGAACAATTGTACTTGATGTAGCAGAATAACTGCCATATTGAATTAAATGTTTAAGTGATATATGTTAAATAAATTTGAGTATTTAAATAATTTTTAATTAAACATAATGTATAAATCCAATATTTAAACTTGCAAATAAGTTCCATGCAAAGATAAAACTTTAAAATGATATGTAGCTAGGTAAATGAAATGTAATTAGTATTTAGAAATTTAATTTTCCTTAGAATTATACTGTTCAAAGCTAGTACAATTTTATAATTTTTCAAGAAAAATTCATTCTTAGCCTGCTATGGTTTAAGTCATAATGATATTGTTGTGAATCCATAATGTTCCAGACAATGATTAGGGCTATCTCTGGCCCTAATAGACTCTTGCAGCATGTTTGACAAGAGAACCTAATGACGTGGAACAATTTTTCAAATAAAATTTTATACTTTATATTAACTTTGGTTGCATATGAATGAATCATGAAGGCTCTTGACAGTACTTTCAAAATTTTCCAATCTATAAAACACATACTTGCTAAATTACAAAGCAAGGATAAAGGGCACTAAATACCTAAGTGGAATTCCTTATTTGTGGTGATATTTTCTGGTGAAAAGGCAGGAATTAAAAGATGAGGAGAAAATAAAGAGTACTACGAGTTACTCTATGTTACGAACACAACATAATTACACTGCCCATAGAAATGTGGCACAGGCTGTTCCTCAATATATCGCTGTGAAATCGATTAGACAAACATACAGATAAGTACTGACTCTTCCTTGAGGTATTATAATATGCCTCATTTCAACTGAACCACATGCTTGCCTGGGAAACCCTGTTCCATGCAAGTATTCCATAGTATTCTATCCTTGAATAAGCATGGGATTTGGAATCTGCTGTTATTCAATTTTCATAAAAGATATTGCTTTTTCACTCAAGGATAAAATGTATTAAAAACCATTATCTTTGGGAAGAATTCTCTTTACTATCAATTGGGAAATACACTATCAATTTTATTTTTTGTCCTTTTTCCATTCTTAGGTAGAGTTTTCTTTTTTTAAATAAAATTATAATTTAAGACAGCATTTTTGAAGTCACACACACAGCTTTTATAAATTTCTGCTGAAATAAATTAGAAATATGAAAGTATAAGAGATATGACAGTCCTCACAAGAGACTATTGTATTTCTAAATATGCTTTACTGTATTGCAAATACCTCATACCATATCATTATTTCTTTGAATAATAAACAAAATGGTAGTGGTCCTCTGCTCTTTCTCCTAGGATGTCACTGCCTCCTTCTAGTGTCCAACCTCAGCTAGACACTTTTCGAGAGAGGTGATTGGCCAGACTGGAGTGGACAAAATCCTACAACCTGGTGATTTTATGCATTCAGGGTGTCACCATTTGATGCCGAGCATATCTCAAGCAAATATCCTCTTACTTCTCTCTCCAGAACAGCAGGGACTTCAGGCATGCACTACCATGGCCTTCTGTTTGTATAACTAACTTTTAAATCCCACACATAAACCCTTTGTTAATGGTTGTGATATAATAAGTCTATACATGTCAGTGACGGGTGAATATGATATGGTTATCTTTGTATTTATTAACATTTTTTAAAAATGTCTTTGAGTGCCAGGGGAGATGGCTCAGTTCAGTGGGGCCTGAACTTGGATCCCCAGCACGAACATAAAAATATGCACTCAATGGCACACCTCTACCTGCGTCATGCAGGTAGGTGGAGACAGAGGGGTCCTAAGGCTTCACCAACTAGTCAGCCTAGTTAAAACTGTAGCTCCAGTTTCAGTGAGAGACTGTCTGAAAAATAAGGTGTTCATGAGATAGACCAGAATGTGGGTAATGACTAGATTGTAAAAATAAAAAAATAAATAAATAAAAGTAATAAACAAAACAAAACCAAAAACTTTTCTACCGAATAACAGAGCATTTAACTAACATTGCTTAATGAATGACTAAAGAAGCAAATGTATAATTAATTGATCCAGAACTTTCAAAGCATCAATGAATAATATCAGTTATCTAATACATTGAGAGAGAGAGAGGGAATTAAAAAAAAAAAAAAACTAAACTAAAACATGGTAACTGAGCAGAGGGACAATGTGTCTAATCAAGCCAAACCAACTCATGACAGAAACTGCTAACACAGCAAAACAGAAAGGCATGTTCAGAACCTTATAAGCTCCTCCCAACAGCACTAACAACCCACCTAAGCATATCAGTGGGCATCCTTCTCACAATCAGGGTAAGACACAAACCTAATACTTATCTGCCGGTACAGTAAGAAAAGAAAAGTGAGTAGGAAATAAAATCTACATTTGTATCTAATTACTATATTTTTTTAAAAAAACCAAAATAACTATAGTAATAGAAATTGTAGAAAATTAATATGGCTGAAATAACAATTAGGATACAAGTCAACTGTGTTTCTTAAAAAAAAAAAAAACCCAGCAAAACAAAGTTAGCATAAAAATTTAAGACATCACATTTGTTACAGCAACAAAAACTTAAAATTCTTTTAAAAGATTTAGAAAACTTCTTTGTAAAATATTACAAATGTCACTGAAAAGCATTTTTAATCTTTTAAAATATGTGATAAACAGTATCAGAGCATTTGTACTTCTCATTGTTTCAAGTGTTGGTAAGTTTAGACATGATGGGCAAATATTTAGCTGTACAAATATCTGTCTCTTAAATTACTATGTTATTTATTCCATATAAATAATAGTACAACTACATCCTTATATTTATAAATAAGAGGAAGCATTGTGTTTTTGTGGTTAGGTTTCAGTGGCAAGTAAGGCTTACCTTGAAAAACGTCATGGTTGCGCCGTCCTCTACTGCTCCATATTCTATCTTGGTTTGCTTAGCTAAATCGTCAGCAGAGTCAATAGGCGACTCCATGCGTTCCACGGTCAGAAAGGCGGCTAGGTTAGCGGTATACGAAGAAATGATGATAAGTGTGAAAAACCACCAAATGCCTCCCACTATCCTGGTGGAGAGTGCTTTAGGCATGAGCTCAGAACCTAACAGAGAGTGGGGGAAAGGTGAAACGAATACAGACAATTTGATCAGTAGTCAAACATGCTTTGTCATAGTGGAAGAACGGGATCGCTGTCTAATAGAATTTAAATCAAAGATTGACACACTGCTTCAGCAAACAAGCAACATTGCTCGGAAGAGCAGAGGTCAGTTATACTGCTATGCCACTTATGACACGGGACTAGCCTTACCTGAGAGGATGCCATGTGACAATTAAAATTTCAATGTGCAAAAAGTCTTAGAAACTTAACATTAGAATATCAGAGCACAAAACCTCTTTACTGTATAAACCACATGCATATTGGTTACTATTTGAGAATTTAAGTGGTTTTCAGAAGCAATTATTCAATGTAGATTCAGATGCAGTTTTTTTTTTTTGTAAGTTTACAAAAGGTCTTTTTTAAAGAACTCAAATATGTCCGCTTCATTATTTACCTTTGATTTCAGATAAATGGCAAAGAAGCAATACTTCACCATTTAAAATAACAATATTGTATGGTAATAAAATATTTCATTTCATCACAGACTTTACAAAGTCTAATGAGTTAGTCCTGTGCTTATTTTAAAATAAAGTAACATATTATTTACTTGTGTTTAAGTAAATATTTCCCATTCTGAAGGTTAGCCTCCATGAAGGCAATTGAGTAAATGGACACAAATTTATCTTTATACATATACTACATAAATACATCACAGTTATATGGCTGGAGTTGCCTGCCCATAATATTAAGAAGAGAATGCTATGAGAAATATTCTTTAGTTTCTATTATTATTAATTTTAGGTTATTTAGTGTATAAAATTTTTAAAATGTGAATTTTTGTCTTTTATTTAAAGTTTAATTATTTGTAACTTTATATCAGAATGTGGTATTCTTGTTTAAAGTATATACTATATTCATATATATATATATATGTATATATATATATTAAATACAGTGCCATCCACTTTTAATCATTTTGAATCTATAATCAGAGAAGCATGATTATGAAGTGGTTAATATTTTATAGGGCTTGAGTAAAATGTAACCAAGGAAAGATGGACTCATTTTGCAGATGTGTTTTACAGTCTAATCTTTAATGGTAATTCTGTGCAGTGAGAGAATGCCTTTTTAGAAGTGATGAAAAGAAAAACAAATATTTCATGCTAACATTGAAAACATGTGCTATTATAACTGTCTTATATAAAATGGCCCATCTTACACTTCAGTTCATCTTACCCTAGCAATTTCAAAGATACAAAAATCTTAAAAGCAGACAGACTTGGGCATGAGAGCCAACTCCAGCTCCAGACTCTTGTCTACTTCTCTGTAAAGGAAAAAAGGCAAAACAAAGCAAAGCAAAGCAAAACAAAACAGAAAGGTACCTTGCTGATGTAGTTGCTCCTAGTCCCTGCTAGATACACACTCAGATACTGAAACGCTAACACACCCAAGACGATCAGCAGCTTTGGCTGCATACTTCACTGTTTGTTTATTTAAAAATAAAACACCAATAAATTCAGAGACTAGGAAATAAAAGCATAGTGGATGGAGACATTTGACAAGGCTGTCCCAATTACCACAAGTTTGTATCTTACCCACAGACTGAAATTCAGCAGACACCTTCTAGGCTTGTCAATCAGAGCCTGGTTAGGGGCTGACTGTCATGTACTCAAGGCAACGTCATGTCCAGCACTATATCCCACTAATTCCTGGGGATCGGGCATCAGCCAGATAGGATGGGTTCCTCTTTCATGTATCCACCAGCCGTGAAGTGAGGACATGGCCAAGCAAATGTATATCTGAATTTACCATTGCTTTAGTCACTTAGCTTTATAGATGGTACAGATAGACATATAATTGCTATCACTAATAATCAAGTTCACCTTGCCAATGGGGACCAACTTTCAAAGATTTCCAAAAATCTTAGGAAATACAAATTCCAAAAAGAATATTTTATTGCTCAAGTTCGTAGCTAAATGTAAAAGTGAACATTGCTATTATGATCTGACCTGGATTGTGAATATTAGTTACTGCAGACTCCTGAGGCTAACAGCAGATTGCCTGAGTAGACTACACTACTCCACTCCACGCTTTACAAAGTGTATCCCTTCAGACCTGAGAGAACTCCAGTGTTGTCAGCCCAATGAGGAAAGAAGCCCTTACCTAGACCCCAAATGGAGGAAAGGAAAAATGCAACTATTGACTCTTCATCAGTATTATTTAGGAAGAGATGCCAAAA